>NC_134537.1:110686710-110992335 GCF_050624435.1 Tenrec ecaudatus
TCAAGCAGTATTGTACTGTGGCTACTACAATCCACTTCAAAACATTTTCTTCTTCTTTGAGCTCCTTGATCTCAGCTCTCTTTATCTTACAGAGAGGCATGGCTCTAGAGCCAGCAGTTACAGTGATTGCTTGCCGATTGGGCTTTTCTAAGCTGGTAACTTCCTGATTATGCCAAAGGTTAGATAATGCCACGTAGACCTGCAGCTCCCTTGACAGCCCACTTCTGCAGTGTTGACTTTGTGAGTTGTTTCTGGAAGTCCTGTCTAGACTAGAGTTTGTTTGGCATCTCTCCTAATGAAGGGTATGTTTAACTAGCTGCAGTGTATCTAATGCTCAGGCCAGAATTCTAACCCAGTTTTCCCCAAGAGTCCGACAATTATACAAAAGAAAACTCACCATTCTTTCTTTACCCATCTGAGTCAGTTAGTTTATTATGCCAACCTGGTCGATTAACACATGTGGGGTTAACTGAAGGGCAGAGGGATAAATGGCTCAGTGAGCCTTGCCTTTCTAGTTCTCAGATCTCTTGCTTTCTGATGGTCGGACCAGGGTGCAGCTGCCTTAGCCAGTTCCTGCTTTAGCTTGCAAGGCTCACTTCCTACAAGACATCCCAAGGAGAAACTACATGGACCTCCCCAGATGCAGCCCTGGGTGCTGGAGCAGCAGTGTGGACACCTCTGCCAGTGCTGAGATGCTTACACATTCACTGACTTGGCTTTCATCCTGCCGTCGGCATCATTGCATCTGTTTTGTGAGATGGAGGAGGACTTTGTGGATTGGTGTTGGACACATGGGTTAATGGATTAATGTTGGACTTGTGGGCTTGGGCAGCACTGGGTTGGGATGTTGTCTTGCTGTACACTTAACCTTTATATAAAACTCTCTCTTATACAAGAGTTTCTGTGGATTTGTTTCTCTAAAGCACCCAGACTAACACACCACCCTTTCCTTCTCCAAAAGCCAAAGCAAGCCCATTGCCACCAAGTTGGTACTGACTCATAGTGATCCTATAAGGCAGAGTAGAATTTCGCCCCTCTGCAGCACCGTCATGTTTGTCCAAGTTGAGGCATGCACAAAGCTCTGGTCAGTCTAAGCCTTCATTGAGTGATCTTCAAATTATGCAGCATAGACACTAGAAGAATAAAGTAGGTTCTGGGATTGCCCTCTACTTTTCCCCAAATGTGGAAGATATAAATTGATAAATGAACCCTTTTTTAAAAATAGACCATTTACTGTGTTGAGATTCTAACTAAGGGTTTCGTTGAAAACAAGAATTGTCCCACTGAAACACTTTAAACCCACTGCTCTAGTTACTAATTACTACACTGAAAATGAAAGAGGCCTTCGGAAGCAGTGTTAAAGAATAACTCTGAGTGCCGGATACTGGCTGGCAAAATGTGACTCGTGGCTTCACGGCAATGAATAATAATTATCAATGACTACTGATACATTCGGCTCATATTGTTTGGGCATCTGCAAAAATGAGGTAGGATTAAATGACCTAAAGGTATTTAATATGTGGTCCCTGACTTACGGAGTTTCTAGTTTAATAAACAAATCTATTTTGTTTTTAACATATTGTTAGTTGCCTAAAGCTTCTATAACAAAGTAGTACAAGCTGAATAATTAAAAACAATCTAAATTTATCTTCTTGCACTTATAGTCACTCCCATTGCCATCCAGTAGGTTCCAATTCATAGCAATCCCTATAGAGTTTCTGAAGCTATACAGCTTTATGGGAGCAGACTATCTTAACTTTCTCCCAAGGTGGGTTTGAACCACTAACCTTACAAATCAGCAGTTCAACACTGACTAGGGCTCCTTCTTACAGACACTAGGAGTCCAAAATCGAGGTGTGAGCAGGGCCTGGAGTCTCTAGAAGTCCCTGCCCTCTTCTTACAGCTCCTTGTAGCCCTCGGTCTTCCTCGGTTTATGGCAGCATAGCTTCAGACCCTGCTTCTGCCTTTGTACAGTCACCTTCTTTGTGAATCTGGATCTCCGAGTCCAAACTTCCCCTTTACTATATCAACCTATTAAATTTAGGGCCCACGATAAGGTTCCAGAACACTTAATTTGCCCATGTAGAATCTGTCCATAGACCAACAGGAGGTTGTTAGAACAGAACAAGGTGATACTTTATAGTTTAAAATCAGAAAAGGTATATATCAAAGTGATATTATTTTACCATATCTATTCAGTCTCTATGCAGAGCAAATAATCTGAGGTCATACAAAAAATTCGGCATCAAGATTGGAGGAAGATTCATTATCATCCTGCAATGTACAGATGACATACCCTTGCTTGCTGAGAAACGAGGACTTACAGCACTCACTGACAGAGGTCGATGATACAGCTCCAACAACGGGCACGCGCACAGTATAGCTCAGCATGAAAAACCAAACACCTCACAGTTTGGATCAATAAGAAACACCATGATAAACAGAGAAAAGATTCAAGTTGTCAAGGATGTCATGTTGCTTGCATCCACAATCAGAGCCCAGGGAAGCCACAGTCTGGAAACCCAATGGCATGATACCCTGGGCCAACCTGTTACACAAGACTTCTTCAAAGCACTCAAAAGCAAAGATGTCACTTGGAAGACTAAAGTGTGTCTGACTCAAGCCATGCTCTTTTCAATGACCTCAATATGTATGCAAAAGTTGGACAATGAATAAGACTGAACATTTTATGCCTTTGAATTATGGTGTTGGTGAAGAATTTTGCACATACTATGAACTGCCAAAGAAACCCCATGTTTATCTTGGAAGAAGTACAGCCAGAATGTTCCTTAGAAATAAGAATGGTGAGCTTCACCCCATGAACTTTGGACATGTCACCAGGCAGGGCAAGTTCCTGGAGCATACTTGGAAGTGTAGAAGTCCTCCAGGAAGAGGAAGTCCCTCTGCAGACGGATTAGCAACAATGGGCTCGCGCACAGTAGCGGTTGTGAGGACTATGCAGGGCTGACCAGTGGTCCATCCTGATGCACACAGGGTTGCGATGAGTCATAATGGACTCAACCGCACCTAACAACATCCTAACCTAGTACTAAGCCATTGAAACCCCTTACATCTGTAAATACCGTCTTCACTGATTGAGGCCACAGCCTGTGGTTTTGGGTTCGATACCAATTTTTAGGAGATTCCATATAAACACAAAAAATATATTGAAGTTATTCATAATACTTAATAACTGTGTGTGCTTCCCTTTCTCATTGGTAAGATGAAACTGATAACTCACCAGTACAGCAAAGGATAAACGAGATCGTGGATGGGGAAGCATGCTATGAATGTTCGAGTTCTACACAAAGGTAAGACTCTCATTATTTTAACTTGACTCTTGCTCTGAAGCCTTTAGAATCAGGAGCCAAGAGGGCTTGATGCATCCTCTTGTCTTCTGCAGTCCCAGTGCCTGGCCGGCTAGGGAATGATGGCATTGATAAGACACCTGGCACACCTTGGCTGTATCCTTTCACAGCTATGTGATTTGCAGTCTCTGCATCTCCATTTCCCGACGAAAGCAATTCAATATTAGTTTCTTAGAAATCTGTTTTGTAGATCAAATGAAATAACACATGCAAGGTGCCAGCCTAGTAGCTGACTCATAGCACCTGTGGAAAAGCAAATGTATTCTTCACAGGCCTCCCCATCTCCTCCTAACCTCTGTGCCCTGTCTTATGCCTCCATCCCAAGCAATCCTCCTTGGAAACTCATCTGTCACACTTGGTCAATAACAGAAAGGGATCCATTGGCTTTGAGGTACACTTTCATTGTATTGTTGTCATTCGATGCTGTCAGTTCTGACTCATAGTGTTGCGTGTACATCAGAAACAAAATACTGCACGGACCTGTGCCATCCTCAGAATTGTCCATTGTTGCAGCCGCCGTGTCAATCCATCTTATGGAGGACCTTCCTCTTGTTTGGCTGCCCTTCCGATTGTCCAAGCCTGAGGTCCTTCTCCAGGGACTGTCTTCTCCACTGTAGCTTTCCCGGGACCTTTCATTGTAGCTTCTTGAGAAGCCAGGCTTGGTCCCACACTGAGAATTCTGCAACATGGGTAAGTAGTCCAGGAGCTGGTCCATTCACCCAACAAATAGTTATCGATTGCCTCCTGCAACGTTCCCACGGGGACCTCAGAGGGTAGGAAAGACCTTCGGAAAGAGCAAGTCACCCTGATTTCTCCGGCCAGATCCAGGACGATGAGTACACGGTGTGCATGACAAGCCTGTCAGAGAACAATTGTTTCTAGGACCAAATGGTCAGGAACAAAAGGGCATCTCTAGCCTCAGCCAGGGGCATTGGCTGCCTCCTGAGCAGCGGAAATAACCTGCCAGCACAGTACTGACACAAGCAGGAAGCTCGCTCAGCCCACCAGACCACACGAAGGTTCTTCGTGTGCCAGGAACACGGGGCTATTGAACAACGTCCAGGCCATGCACCTGGGCAACAGAAGGTGACAACATTAAAGGCACTGAGTACTGTTTCCAGGGCCCCCAGCATCCTCTCTGCCATTTGCATTTGAAAGGTTTGGAGACCTGCAATGGGAAGGAAACACTGTGTAATTACCTTGGGAGAGAAAAATGATGTAGCCTCCCCTGTGCTTAGCATAAAAGAAGCTGACTGCCAGCCATGTGCTTTGGATCTGGAAGTGGACATGTGTCAGACGGTCCTCTATCTGGGGAGCACAACCTGCCACCATCAAGCGGGTCCTATTCTTTGGAGCCAGCCCACAAACTCGCAAAGCCAGCCATGAAAAAGCTGAGAATGACAGGCGCTCACAGAGGGCTGCCCAGCTGACTCCTCAGCCAGCAAGGACCTGAGAGGCGGATAGACAACCTACACGTTCAAAGACTTAACTATGGAAACAACAGCTGAGTTCAGATTCGTTTTCTCTGATGTTATGAGTAATGGCTTTAATCACTCCAAAAGACATCTATTTTTATTTATTTCTTGTAATCAAAGTGCAAATGTAACTGAAATTAATACCCTGGATCATATGACCACTTTAGTTTTTGTTTCGTTTCATTAGACAAAGCCAAGGGAAAATTCTCTGAGCTACACTGGGACCATCAAGTCATTGGGTTTTTCTGCGCACAATTCAAGCTCCTCTGCACCAAGAAAGTTAGATATTATACAAGGGTCGTTCTAAGTGAAGGCTCCCAGAGGAGTAGGGTTTAAACAGAATTTTGAAGCAAAGGCGCCGGATAGTTAATAAGAGTGGTGGACAGATATAAGCACTTCCTTGCCATGAATGGAGTGTCCAGTAGGCATGGGCTCACATGTGCTTTCTTACTAATCGGTAGTGAACAACTTCAGATGTTTTACACCGCAATATAGAAATTTTAAAAGAGATTCTGATTCTATAGGAAGATGCTATGGGGTTAGGAGAGAAACAGATGCCAGCCAGGATAATGTTTGACATGGACAACAAATGTGAAATTGCTCACTACAGATTAGTAAATAAATACAAGTAAGCGTGTGTTTGTTTGCTTGTTTATTGGGCAATCCAACACTCTCTCTATCGGTCTAGAAGTAAAACAGGGCAATGAGGAAAGGAACCACCAGTCCCTGGGAGCCAAGCTCAGGTCTGGTTCTTTTCACCTAGAGTCTTTTGGCTTCGTCTTTAAAAACCACCTTATTGATGTCTATTATTCAGGTGTTACTGAGAAGAACCGCAGAGCTTTGGCATCAATAAAGTTAACAGCCCCTGTTAACATCACGAATGTTATGAGAAGTGGGACCCAGGATTTCGTCTTGAAGTCACGCTCAGATTCTGGAGAAGTTGTAAGGCAGGCTGAGCATCTCTGCTCTGGAGGGACCAGGGATGGATGTGAAGACAAGGGATGGAGGTGGTTGACTGCCAGCTTCTCTCTTCCAGTTCCCTCAAGCCGCAAGCCCAGAGCTTTTGGGGGCAACGCCAGATCTGCAAGGGGATCATTCATACTTCACAAGCCCAAACCCTAAGGAGAGTGTTCCAGATGTCCAACATCCTCTTTTTCTATGTTCGGAGAAGCCATAGTGAACATTATTAATAGCTGCACACAAGAGGAAACTCTATTCTGGGACTTCATTTGAATCGACATATCAAAATTCAAATCAGAGAGATTATTCGAAGCTATGTAAATTGAGTCCGAGCAGGAGTTAGGTAGGTATAGGTATTGGCAGCATAGATAGATGGAAGAGCAGGATAGGGCCTTGCGAAGTTTGTGGTCTTCACGCTGGAAAAAATGTACCTTTGGGGGATTCAGGAAAACTTTCCTAGAGCGGGGAGCCCTTAGAAGCGTCATGGTGTTTCTCTTTTCCACTCCTTTTTCCCCAATGACTCTTCTTCCATGGACAAAGCAGCAGCCGAGATGGGCTCAAACATAAGCAGGACTTATGTTTGAGAAAGGCGCAGGCCTGGGCAGGGTTTCCCTGTGTGTTACGTAGGGTGGCCATGAGTGGGAACTGGCTCCCTGGCACCTGAGACCGACAACTACCTTTCAATGTATGAAACAGCAGGAGGAATGGACCCCAGGCAGGCGTGAGATGGTTGCGCAGGTTTGGGGATTCCTTAGTTATCGATGTAAAAGTCAAGGTATCGTGGGCCTTCTGTGTGCCAGTACTATTTTAAGTGTGTGGCGATGGAAAAGGAACAGGTACAAATAAAATAATTCATTCTCTCCCTGTCTCTTTCTGTGTCTTTCTCGGGCCTTCCCTCTCTCTCTGTCCCTCTCCCCACACATAAGCTTTGTTCCCTGCCCAATAACCAAGGAACAGAAACAGTCACATCATCAGGGTGATTTCCCCTGAAGGAAACACCCAGCCTGAACAGCCCACACCTGTTGATACCTTTGACACTTCTCAAATTCACTCACAGTTCCACCTAGGCCCAATAAGCTATCAATGGGTTAAAAAAAAGCCAATGATGAAACAAGGAAATGCTCGGTTGAACTTTGCAAATCCCAAACACAGTTTTCTCTGTATACAAATGAACACGGAAACAAAGACGACCCTGTCATACAATCCTCTTTGTGCAAACAAGAATGTGTGAGCCGGGCAGTGCCTTCCTTGACCGAAACCCTTATTCAGGGGAGTGGGGTCATGCCTTGACCTTTGCCCACAGCTTTGCTGGACGTCAGCCAGGTCGCAAGACCTGGCAAACCAAGTGAGGCACTAGCAACGAACTTGAATGACGAGTAAACATGTAGGGTGCTTTGTTTTCCTGCAACAGAAAGTAAGAAGCACTAAACTAGGGCTTAGAAGGTTTAAAGTAGAATCGTGTCTCTCGGTTTTCTGTCCCTGGCTGGGGTGGCAACACCAGCCCTCATCACCTCCATACAGTATGGTGAGGTTCTGAAGCAATCATGTATTTGAAACCAAGCTATCAGCTGCCGAACACCATCCTAAATCAAAGTGGCTCCCACCACAATGACTATCATACTTTCCAGTAGAGCAGATTTAGAAATCCAAGGAGTGGGACTGGATTCTGTTTTCTACCACTGTCCTCCGCAGTCAAAAGGAACTACATGCGATGCAGCAGCCCCAGCTCAGAGAAGCGGTGGACAAAGACGTGTAATTCTATGAAGACTCTGACCCTCTTGCTCCCATTGAGTCTCAATTGAAGACTGTCCTAGAAATGGTTGATATTCGTGGACATGCTGCTGGGGGGAAACATCCACCTTTTCCCCCTTGTCCTAGAGACAGGGACCCGCAGAAGGGCAACCTTGGGAGGGCAGGGAAAGGAGCCTAGGGGTAATTCCATCCTGGCACTACCCCCATGGTGCCACAGGCAGCCCTTCCAGCGGGCCTCCACTTCCTCTGCACACCTTGTCCCCAGCTCGTGAACTCATTCCTGTGAGCAGAGCGGATTGCGGCGAGGAGAAGGGGCCCATTCATTCTCCCAGAGCACTGTCAGCAGCTCCACGCTTCCTGTTTCGTGATTAATAATTCACCCTCAGATTACAACAAAAGCAGACAGGGAGGTCAGTCTGCAAAAGCCTTGTGAAATACCATGGCAATGGTTTTCCCCTGTTCAAAGCAGAAAGCCCCACTCCCGAGCCAGAAAGGTAAAGCCCAGCACCATTTGCCACAGTCTAACATTTCAGGCTCCTATCTGATTTCCTCTCCACCTGTCTCTACTTCCTTTATTCATCTAGCTCTCTATCTGTGTCTATACACAAATATAAGGGCATGGTTTCATGTGCCAGGAATACACATTGCTATAAAGCACCTGACACAAAATATTGATTTAGGTGTTTGACATGAATAACTACACAAACTTACTCAAATCCTGGACACATTTGTTTAGCTATTACGCATACACTTTCAACATGGGTAGAAAATGCTGTTGGCTGTTTTATCTTCATATGGAGTAGTTTTTTCTTGTGTGGAAAGGCTAACTTTATATTATTATTAAAAATATGTATAGTATCACATTGCCCAATTCCATGTGTTTCTTGTGTATTATTCATGGACACCAAGCTGTACAATCCTCACCTGTGTCTGTTCCCAAGTTTTGCGTCCCCCGTCCCCATAATGCTTGCTTAACAATGATTACTTTCTGTCCCTTTACAACTCCCGCGCCCATCCTTGGCAGTCACTCTTAAATTGTGGTCCCCATACATATAACTGTCCTAGATTTTTCAGATAAGTGGGACCTACCACGTGTCCTTTTGTTATTCACTAACTTCGCTCAGAATGTTTTTGAGGCTCATCCAGGCTGCATAAGAGCTTTTTCTTTATGGCGGAGTAGTTGCCAGTGTCTGTACTATATCGTGCTCATCCACTCATCTCTTACTGGGCATGTAAGTTGGTTCCACCTAGCCAAGTTTAGTTTTGAACTGCCTTTTTAAGTCACTCACACTTGCCACCATCTCTACCTGCCTCAGAATTCTCAAATGCTTGTCTGTTGTTCACAGTTTAGTGTTATCTCTGGGTGGGTTGGATATCCTCTTTCTGTCTTTTGGATATCCTCTTTCTGTCTTAGTTTGGCACCTAGTGAGTTAGCACTTGTGGTCACAGAATACACCAGAAGCTTGTGCGGATTCTCCCGTCAGAGCTGCTCTGCTTTCAGGTGGTTGCCAACCACGCGGAACCAACCCCATTGCCATGGAGCCAAGTCTAACATAAGCAATGTCTAGGACAGTGGAGAACTCTCCCTTAAAGTTTCCAAGACAGGGAATCCTAACAAACACAGGCCCCAAAGGGCTGCTGGTGGATTTGAACTGCTGACCTATCAGTTAGCAAACAAGCACAAAACCGCTGTGCTCCCGGGGCTTCTACCTCTCCACCTGTCTTTGTTAAGCCACATCCTTACATGCTTAATCTCAGATATACACTCAGATGCCTGCTGAGCAGAGTGTGTCCTGCATGCTGCCTTTGGTAGCTCTCCGTGGAGCTGAGCTGTGAGCATCACGGTTTTCTACTGTAGCTAAAAAACCTTTGTGTCCATCAAGCTTTGGGCCCCTTGATTGAATCTTTGGCTCATTGGAACACCCCCCTTCCCCCATCTCTACAGCAGCTCTCAGAATCTTACTCCATTTCAAAGCCCAGCATAACTTCCTCTTCCTCAGAGAAGCTGTCCCTGAACATTCCCAATCAGAACTGAAGCAATAGAAGCAACAACAGCATTTTTAGGTCCTGCTGTGGCTTGGCTTGTCCTACACTACTACTTCCTCTCCATCTTTACTCGTGCCAATAAGATGACGGTGCCCGGGTGGTAGGGACTGCCTAGCTCCATATGGTACTTGGCCCATGAATATCTCAATGCTCATTTCAGAAATGATCCCAGAGACCTAGGGCTGACCAGCTGAAATGAACACAGAGGGACATGAAGGGCAGCTTGTGAGCATGAACGCGCCCACGCAGTCTTCCTGAGGACTCTCAGCTCTGAACATCCAGATGAGTCTTGACTATAGACATCTTGAGGCTCTTCAGAGAATATAAAACACCCCCCCACCCACACATACACTTCCTGTGAAGGAGGATATGAAAGGCAAGAGTAATAGGTTCACATTCATAAAGCTATGAGCAGCAGAGCTGAAAGTAGAATAAAATGAAAAATCAATCTAGAACAAATGGGATACTATATTTTCTAACTGATGTGTTTGAAGATTTAAAAAAACTTATTCCTAAATATTTATGATCACTGCCATTAGCCTTTCTTGAGCACCATCCAAAGTCAAGTCTCTGCTGAGTCAACATTAAGAAGGAAAAACAAAAACCAATCAAACAGATCCATCTTTTGTTCGAACAGTTATCACTCTTCAGAGAATCTGATAAGAGGATCCCTGGTTGCAGAGTGGGTCATGTATGGGGCTGCTCACCACAAGGTCAGCAGTTCAAAACCACCAGCTGCTCCCAGAGAGAAATATGACCTATCCTGATTTATATCAACCGTATGGAGCAGAGTATATCTGTCCTCCATGGGTTTCCAAGACTGAAATCTTTAAAGACGGGTCTTTGGTTTTGAAGGGGCAGTCAAGAACCATAAGTCAGGAGGACTGGGCAAAACAGAGTGGGCCCCATGAAGAGAAAATGTGGGCTTTCCTTCAGGATCTGCCCCAAATCAGTGTACCACCTTGGCCTCCTTCTTCACTTTCTGTGAACTTCACTTCTCTTATCTGAAGCATACTTCTGAATGACCTGTCCAGCTGCCATGTGCTGAGCGTGTTACTCTTTCACTGGATAATATGACCTGTGATCTTCTGACAAAAATGCAATGTCTGATGAGGCCAACTTCATGCCTACATGGACCAAATATTCACATTGGGTGCTTCCTTGCGATTGTGCTGTTAAGTGCCATTGATTTCAACTCATATTGACCCCTTGTAGCCGATGAGAACTGCTCTGTAGGGTTTAGGAGCTGTAATCTCGACAACAGAAGATCCTCTGGTTTTCTCCTGAGAGCAGCTGGATAGATTTGAACCGCCAATCCTTCACCTAGCAGGTTAGTGCTTATCTGGTGCACCACCACAGCCCCGGTCCTTCAGTGCTAGGACTAAATAAATGATTCCTGACTGTGGGGAACGGGCCAGTCAATCATGCCTTCCTGGACATTCCAAACCTTGTCTTGACTTAGCCTACTTCTCAAGGGCACTGGCTCCTCTACCTTATTTTTTTTCAGCTCGAGCAAGCAAGTTACATGATTGTATTCTTTAGTTCATAATACATACTCACCAATAAAGCCCCATTAAGCACCTTCTGCTTTAGTTTTGTGTATTTCATTTTAGGTATTATGTATATAAATATATTTTGTACTTTAAAATATATTGTATGTCGTGTATTGATTGCCTTCTAGACCTGCCCCCCACCCCACTCTGGACTCCCTGAGAAGCAACCATGCCAGTGTGTACAGAGGGTAGAGTCATTTAACTTGAATTTGTTCTTATGGCATGGATTTTTTTTACTGTTTGTATATGTTTTTCCTTTGTGTAATTTTTACCGATGGTATTGAGTTTTTTATTACTATTTTTCTAGTGGGACTAGAAAGAGAACCCCTTCCCCTAGGCCCCTTGCTCTCTACCCCAGCGGATGTTGCCTCACATTACAATCTCATAGAGAGAAAGGGCACTTACTATCCACCTTTATAACAAGAAGGCAAAGGAATAGTGTCAGATTACCCAATAAGCAAGGCAGGCATGGTTACTTGTTGTGTTCGTCTGGGTACAAATCCATAGAAACTCATGTTAAGAGTTTTATATAAAGGTTAAGCATGCATCAAGAAAACACATTCCAACCCAGTGCTGTCCGAGCCCACAAGTCCAACATTAACCCATTAACCCATATGTCCGACACCAATCCACAAAGTCCTCCTCCACCTCACAAAACAGACACAATGATGCTGACTGCAAGAGGAAAGTCGAGTTATTAAATGTGTAACCATCTCAGCGCTGGTAGGGGTCTCCACACAGCTGCTCCAGCACCCAGGGTTGCATCTTTGCATGGGGTTAGGTCCATGCATGCGCCTTCTCCTTGGGGATGTCTTACAGTAAACCAACATTGTCAGTTGAACCAGGGAACTGGCTAAGGCAGCTGCAAGAGACCCTAGAACTAGAAAGGCAAGGCTCATGGAGCCATTTATCCCTCCGCCCTTCAATTAAGCCCACAGGTGTTTATCGGCCAGGCTGGCACAATAAACTACCTCTCTTGTGTTTACTTACCAGTCTGTCGTGCTCAATTTCACATATTTTCACTGCATCAAAGATTGTCCTTCTAGGTGTAGCTGGCATCTACCTTTATCAATCCCTTAGTATCTTCCTACAGAATCAAAGCCTCTTCAAATTTACACTTCCTGATTAGGGACAGAATTGTGTGTGTGTGTGTGTGTGTGTGTGTGTGTGTGTGTGTAAGCTTTCTACTCCCTTAAGGAGTTACAGTCTTGGAAACCCAGAAAACCAGTTCTACCCTGTTCTCTAGGGTTGCTATGAATCAGAAACAACTCCATGGAAGTGAGTTTGTTTTGATGTGTGTGTGTGTAATGTGAAACTGTACACTACAGATTAGTGTGGAAGCCCAAAGAGGTGTGTGCTTAACTTGCTTATTGGGTACTCATCCCTGTATCTATAGCATGATGATTAAGAACATAAGCACTTGAGACAGATGGACTATGGTCTGTATCCTATTTTTCCATATTCATATGACTTCAGGCAAATTAGCCAACCTCTCAAAAATCTCAGTTTTTCATTTGTACAATAAGGATAAAAATAAATCATGAGCCTATTGTGAGGATTAAATAAGAGAGGCTTATACAAGGCTTGGCACCTGGGACCTGGCACAGAGTAAATTCTCAATAAACGACAGCTGGATTTATTCATAAATACTTATTACAGTGCTCCCAGATGCCAAGCCCCACATCAGGAAAGAAAGCTGTGAGTGAAAGACAAAAAGAAAATCCAGACTGTAAAGGCCTGCCCGGGAATGCAGGAAGGTTTACAATTAATGAAACTGGTTAATGGTATTCGGGAATAAGTACATTTCATTAAAACCTTCTTATGGCTAACCTTTCCAGTCTCTAGGATAGAAGGTCCCACGACAGGTGCTTTTGTACGTGCCCTAAACAGTCCTCCTCTATACAGCGAGAAGAAGAGGAGAGCCTTCCAGGTTCCAGGTTCGAAACCTCCTTTCTTGTATTGTTCAAATAAATGCATTAAGTCATGTGCTCTATCTCAATCTAGCTTTCTCGACCCCCAAATGTGAGTCCTGCACAGATGTAAAATACTTAGCTGTCTGGATTCACTTGGTCAGGGCTCTCTTGTCAGCAGTCTATCCGGACAGTTCTCATTCCAGCAGGTTAAGGGTTACAGAAAGCTGGTGCCGGTATGGGTTGAATGTCCAGCCCCCCCACACACACCCGCACCCCAAAGTGTGTTGCAAATCCTAGCCTCTATCTATCCTGGGGTTATAATCCTATTTGAGAAAGGCTGGCTTTGTAATGCTAATGAAAAGGATCCATGTATTTTTATGTCATCTCTTTGTGAGCTATAAAGGAGATTAAGCAAGTGAGCTAGGAAGCAGAGGTGGGGGAAGGGAAGAAGATGGAGGCCACGCCCCGTGAAGACTGCCCAGAGCAGAAATTCAAAGAGACAAAGGCCTTCTTCCAGAGCTGGCTGAGAGGGGCAGACCTCCGCTAGGGTCAGAACTCTCGAATTCACACGTCTACCTTCCTAAACGGTGAAAAAGAAATTTCTGCTTTGAGTCGCTGCCGACGTTGGGTGCTGTGCAGCTGGCTCAGACGCATGACAAGTCCCTGTACAACATAACAAAGTACTGTCCAAGCCGGAGCCGTCTTCACAATCAGACCCCTGTGAGGTTGGACGCTGTTTTGCCAGGCATGTTGTCCTTCTTCAGGGGCTGGTCCCGCCTAATAAGAATTCAAAATATGTGAGATGAAGTCTCCCTATCCTGGCTTCGAAATAAGTGTTTTGGCTATATTTCTTCCAAAACATGTATATTCAGCAGTCCGTGGTTTATTCAATATTCTTCGCCAATGTCATAATTCAAAGGTATCAATTCTTCTTTGGTCTTCCTTATTCATTGCCCAGCTCTTACATGCGTATGAGGCTTTTAAAAATATCATGGGTTGGGTCAGATGCCCCTCAGTCCTTGAAATGACATCTTTACTTCTTAACATTTTAAAGAGGTCTTTGACGGCAAATATGCCGTTCAATATGTTGTTTAAGTTCTTGATTGATATTTGGCGAGCTTTAATGTTTCTTGTAGTTCACAGGCACTTGAAGTGGAAGTAACACCCCACCACGATCTCTAGAAGCAGGGTCTACCGAGAAAGAGTGTGAGAATGCCATATGTTTCCAAGCCCAGCGTCTACCCAGCTCCCCAACAATGTAACCTTTAAAGGACATGTCTAACGCTGCCTGAGCCAGGTGAGTCAGAAAAGTGACACCCAAAGCCACGGTGATTGTAGCATGATTATGAAAACCCCCAGCCCGCTTGGGAAGCAAATTGAGTACTTCCTCAACGAAATGGCTTTTGACTTGTCTAATGATTCATAAGGGATCAGAAACATGTTATGCTTCTATTTATATTTTCCAAACTGACTTAACTGCCATTATACATAACTGACTATTGAGTTTCCACAGAATAAACCATATATATCTTTTTTCTTTGCTTCTCAATGTATAAGTTGTGTTGTTTTCAAATGTACTATCAGCATCCATAAGTACTCAACTCAAATTGAAATAGTGAAAGTCAATAACACACATGTTATAAACTGCCATCAAGTTGTCCCCATTTCGTGGCAACCCCATATGTAAAGGATTGGGCCAGTGGGATCCACAAGATGTTCAGTGAGTGTTTTCTTAGAAGTAGATTGCCTGGTCTTCCCAGTCTGTCTTAGTCTAGAACAGTGGTTCTCAATCTTCCTCATGTTGTGGTGATCGCCAAATATAAAATTATTTTTGTTGCTACTTCATACCTATAGTTTTGCTACTGTTATGAATCATAATGTAAATATCTGATATGCAGGATGTATTTTCATTGTTACAAATTGAACATAATCAAAGCATAGTGATTTATCACAAAACAACATGTAATTATATATTATGAAATATTTATTTCTAATTACAAATAAATGAAATTTGTCTTGAAGCATGGTGTAGCATGGGTAACAGTCTTCACACTGAGTACTCATATGTGGGTGTATCTGCATGTGGGCAGACCCACCTGGAGAGGGATAGAGGAGAGGTGTCTCAGTTCCTAAGACCATTGGAAATCTGTGTTTTCCGATGGTCTTAGGCAACCCCTGTGAAAGGGTCGGTTGACCCCCAAAGGGGTCACAACCCACAGGTGGAGAACTGTTGGTCTAGAAGCTCTAAGACCTACTCAGCATGATAGCAATACTCTTGGTCTCTACTGACAGACAGATGGTTGCTACACATTGACCAGCTATCTAGTCGGATCTCCCACATAGAAGGTGAAAATACTACCATTGAACCTTCACAGCCCCCCAATATACATATAATCATTTTTTAAATTGTCAATGGTAGACATTAAATGGTTGATAGGCATTAGAGCCCTGGCGTCTTAATGGTTACACGTTGGGCTGTCAACTGCAAGATCAGCAGTTCGAAACCACCAGCCACGCGTTAGGAAAGGCGAGACTTCCCATTCCTGTAAAGAGTTACAATCTCCGCAGCCCAAGGAGGCAGTTCCTCCCTGTCCATTGACTTGGTGGCAGTGAGGTTGTTGTTTCTGGGTTTCGAGTGTCAAAGGTATAAGAAAGGGCTATTTGACTTCAGGTTGTTCATGGGAAGACAACCAGGAAGAAAACAGATATGGAACCTTGTTGATTCCAGAAGAATTTTTATTGTGGGTTAAAGTTTATTCCTCTCACAGGGGCTTCGAAAAGTTCATAGAAAAATTCCATTATCTTTTCATTTTATTTTCCCAAGACTTTTAGAAGCCCCGTCAAATGTGTTTTAAACCCTAACTGCTATGCCTGTGGTCATAATCCTATTTGGGAATGGGCGGTGTTAATGAGACAAGAGTAGTGGTGAGTGTGTCGTAAGTCATTCTCTACTGAGATATAAAAGAGATGAAACAGTCAGCAGAGGAGATATGGGAAAAGAGAAATGCCAAACAACAGGAAGATTGCCCAGGAGGGTAAGTTCAAAGAGGCAAGAACCTGTCCCTGCGATGACTGAGAGAAAGCCTTTCCCTAGAGCTGATCTCCTGAATTCAGATGTAGAACCTTCTAAGATATGGGAAAATGAATTTTTGTTTTATTAAAAACACTCAGTTATCGTAGCTCTGTTGCAGCGGCACTATAACTAAGACGATCTTGATGAAGACAGATGCAGAGTTGCATGTGATAGAGTCAGATTGCCCCTTGATTAGTTTCAGGTTTTATGAAATCCTGTCTATCACATAAACTGCATTTTAAAGATATAATTAACCTATTTTACATTATCATCTCAGACATACATAACTGTAATCACAACTTGATAATCAATGTTATCAAACTGAATTAATTTAACTCTAATCAAAAGCAGTCATACCATGACATCCTCGTTAATTCATGCCATCTTATTTTGGGAAATGCGCAATTTCTGTAGTACTTTTTCGAATGATGATAATCATTTCAAAATTCCTTTTGTTTCCTTCAAGACCCGCTCTCCCAAATGCCGAGGTACTCCTGGATGTGAACCACTAATGTGGCGCCTCACGCAGGCCTGGTGGCAGCACTGATAAAACCTTTGGTGGAGAAACTCAATGCATAGAATTGATTCCAGCTCTGGCAACCCTATAGCACAGGATAGAATTGCCTTCTCTGGATTTCCAAGTCTGTAGCTTTTTATAGGAGTAGAGAGTCTCACCTTTCTCCTGAGGAGTGTCTGCTGGTTTCAAACTGCTGACTTTGTGGTTAGCAGCCAACTCGAACCACTATGCCACCAGCACTCCACTTGAATGGAAGGGGAGTCCCGAGTTTCATTTCTGTTTCTGTCCTCAGAAGAAGTGTGTGGGGCCAAGACGTGACACAATACTGACTTATGTCACTAGTGTTTCAATTTTCCAAACTGAAAATGGGAATAACTAATGGAAGAAAAAGGGAGGGAAGGGGGAAAGAAAGAAGAGAGAGAAAGGCAAGAAGGGGGAAATGAAGGGGTCAGGGCTAAATAAACAACAGTTGTATCAGAAGAAAGCACTCTGAGTGTTCCACGTTCAGGAAAAAACCATGTGACGTTGATTGCTCATTCCTTCTGAGTCACAAGTAAACGCAACCTGTCTGAGGGTTTAAGGTTCCAAAAATTCCACTAGACCAATTAGTTCTATTTCAAGTGATTGACTAATGTTCTACAGAAGGGCATAAGGCCAGAAGAAGAAATTGGTTTGAATTCTGGGCCAGTGAATAAAGACAAGCATTTTGACTCAAGTCCTAAAGTGGTTTGAATTGTATTTCATTTGGAAATAGGAAATTAAATTCTGTCCAAATCTTCTCCTATAGTTTATATCTTACCTGTTGGGGTGACTTTTACGAGGAGACAAAACCTGGAGCTCAGTATCTGAAAGGACCCTTTGCAAGTATACTCATGGACATCAACCAGAGTCTCCTTGGACTCTGATAAAAGCCTTTTTTGTTGTTGTTGAATCCCAACCTACATTCTTATGCAAACACACACGGGGATACAAAAAAAGAATTGCCCCAAAGCTATGCATTTAAATTTTTTTAAAAAGCAACCCAAACCTTCAAAGTGCTCTCCATTATACTTAATACATTTGTCAAATCTGCAATCCCATTCTTGGAAACATTTTTCAAACTCATCTGTTTGGATGGCTGGTAGCACCTCCCTTGTTTTATTCTTCACCTCTTTTGTATCATCAAAGCACTGTCCTTTCGGAAACTAAAAGAAGTGGCATGGAGTGAGGTCAGGTGAGTCAGGTGCGTGGAACAAGGGAGGCATACTGGGTTAGCAGGTGCATTGTGGGTGATAAAACCAGTTCCCAGTCTGCCACAAATCAGGCTGTTTTGGCGCACACTGTTACGCTATCTTTTCAGAACCTCTAAATAGAAAGCTTGGTTAACAGTATGACCTGGTGGAACAAACTCCAAAAGCACTATCCCCCTCACAATTAAAAATAAATAAATAAATGAGCACTATCTTGATCTTTGATTTCACTTGATGAGCTTTTTTTTTTTTTTAGCAAAGTGGGAATGGCATCTTCCACTGGCTTGATTGATGTTTGCTTTGGGGTCTTAAGAATAGCTCCAGGTCTCATCACCAATAATAACCTTAGTTAAAAATAAAGTCTGAGTCACCCCGGAGATGTTCTTTCAAAGCACAGTATGTTTCCACTCGATATTCTTTTGCCTGGTCAGTCAGAATCCAAGGCACAAATTTTGAAGCACCTCTTCTCATGCCCAAATCTTCCATTGAAATTCACTGAACTGAGCCACAAGATAGTCGAGATAACATCCCCATCTCTTCAATGGACCACTGTCAGTCTTTGAGCACAAGTGCATGAATTTTGTCAACATTTTCGTCCATTCAGAAGTTGACAGGTGTCCAGAATGAGGATATTAATCAACATTTCACCTTTTTTGAAATGAGAAAGCCACTCATACACTGGAGGTCTTTCCCATTGCACTGTCCTTGTACGTTGTGTTCAACATCACAGCAGTTTCTGCAGCATTTTCCCCAAGCAGGAAACAACATTTCACAGCCACACACTGTTCTCTTAAGTGGGCCATCACAAAAAACAAGGTTCAAGTAAAACTGATTTTCTAGGGAGAACCTTCTGAGGTGATGCCGCTGGTTGCCCTAGCTCAGAGCAAGTTCTTGTGCTCTTGCTTGATGCTTGCCCATCAGGAAAAATGCCTACTATGAAAATGCCGCACAGAGGCACTTTTTCAGGGGTGCGGGGGGTAGCCCCTTTTGTGTGTGTGAGTATCAGGTTCTGAAAACAGGAAATTCCAGCACAGAAAGAGAAACTTTACTTATTCAGGAAACAGCATCATCTTCAGTTTTAAAGACTCTAACCTTGTGAAGAATCAAGCGCTGAGGGAGGTAGGTTCTCATGCACTTCAACATGGGGAGCCAATACTACTCCGACAAGATGTAAAACCCTACAGAACCACAATCTCTGCCCTTCATTGCTGGAGCCCACCACTCATTCAAATCCAGGCCAACTTCTCACTTTAGAAAACTCTTTGGCAGAAATTGCAATCCTTATTTCTTTGATGTTCTTCCTGAAATCAAGAGAACACCTTCAGAGGTGACACGAAAGAACCATTTAAGAAGTTTAGCACCACAACCTTGTCATTGTTCCTCTCAGCTAATGCTCTAACACCAATCCCAGGCTCCTCTGGCAGTTCCAGTTCCTCTGTGAGTGTATCCTGTTCCCCAAAACCTAAGGTCTCAACCCCCGCCCCCAGCTCCTCATCACACCCTGCAGGAGCAGTGCTTTCCCACATCTGCCAACACCTCCATCTCTTCCACCGCTGTTGCTGCCACTGGAACGCCCCCATCTGCCATGCTATCCCCACCACACTACTTCTCTTCAAATCCCATTTTCCCCTTGAGAGAACCTGGATAACTTTCATCTTCTCTATGAAGTTAATGTGCTTTTTCTCTTCTGACCACACCCTCCCCACCCACAGGGAACCCCCCTCAGAGGTTCTATGGCACATCTAGCCGGTGCCACACATACTAATGGCTACTCTTGATTGTCAGGTCCCCAAAGTCAAGATACCGCCTTGCTATACTTACGCTCCAACCAAGCTAATTTATATGTTCCATGGAGATGGATTCTGCCTTAAAGGGTGGGAGAATGCTCTCCACATGACACGAACTTCTCTAGGACAGATTTATTCAGAAATTTTTTATTGATTCGAGTATCAGAAATCAAAGATAGGCCAATTCCTTATTAAATTCACCCAATGGGCCAATTATACTTTCTCTGTGTTTCTGAGTGTTCCGTAAGGGAAGGCTAAACATCATCTGCCAGTGATTAATGAGGAACTTTCATAGAGCTTCCCAGTGTACGTGTAGAGTCCTAAAGTGACTGGCTCTAAGATTATCATCAGACACGGCAGCACTGTTGGCGTTGTTTAATTGAATGCAGGGAGGAGGAAGCCAGGCATTGCAGGGCCAAGCTCATCACTTCATCTCTTTATAGCATAATGTTGTTTATTTTTTTGGAGGGGTGGTGGGGGAGGTTGGCCATCTTGACAGGAACTTACAGGGTAAGATCACCTCCAAATTTGAGCACTTAATCTTAATCCAAAGGCCCATTTCAAAGTGATCTAAAGGGGGGGGGAGTGTGTTCTATTTTATACTGTCCATTTGTTCCCTTAGCAATCCATGGTCAAAAAGACAGAAAAATTCGATCCTGAAAGTATAGCCAGAATGCTACTTAGAATGAGTATGGCAGCACTTCATCCCACATATTTGGACATGTTGTCAGGATAAGTCAGTCTCTAGGAAAGGACGTCCCACTCAGTGAAGTAGAGGCACAGGAAAAAGAGGAAGACCCTCAGCATGATGGACGGACACAGGGCCTGTAACAGTGGCTCAGACATAACATGATTGTAAGGGTAGTACAGGACCAGGCCATGTTTCCTTCTGTTGTGCACAGAGTTTCTATGAGTCAGAACTGACTCAACAGCACACATAAACAACATGCATTATGTTTCCAGGGTATTTATATTTGCCATCCTGAGGCATGTTTACTGACTTAAAGTCAGGTGATGTGACTGACTAGAAACACCACTCTGCTCTACAAAGAGCAGCCCTTCCTGAAGCTTGGTTCTTAGGAGGTCAACCATACAGTAGGAGGCTATTCAATGATTATGCAGCCTAAACTGACAACAAGGATATACGTTACCTATGGAGCACATACTAGCTGCAAAGCCTTGATTCCATGTTCAAATTCTGATTCAGGAGGATAAATGTAGTGCCCATAGAGTTTTGCTCATAGAGCTACCCGTTCCAAAGAAAGGCAACTCAACTGAGTACTCAAACTACATCCTACTCAAAGTTTGCTTGAGTTCAGTGGTTCTCAATTTTCCTCATGCCTCTATCCTTTCATACAGTTCCTCATGTTGTGGTGACCCCCCAACCATAAAATTATTTTCGTTGCTACTTCATCACTGTCATTTTGCTACTGTTATGAATCAGGTGAAAGGATCATTTGACTCCAAAAGGGGTCAGAACCCACAGGTTGAGAACTGCTGCTTAAGATCAACCAACAATGGGTGCAGCAGTACACTAACAAGGACCTGCCAGAAGTTCAGGCTGGATTTGGGAGAGGATGTGGAACAAGAGGTATCATTGCTGATGTCAGATTAATCTTGGCTCAAAGCAGTGAAAGCCAGAAAGATGTTTATTTGTGTTTCATTGACTATCCAAAGGCATTCAACTCTGTGGACCACAATAAACTGCAGATCACTTTGAGAAGAATGGGAATTCTGCAACCCTTCATTGTGCTCATTTGTACACGGATCAAGAGACAATGTACAAGCAAAACAAGGGAATACCTGGTTTAAATCAGGAAAGGTCTGCATCAGGGTTGTATCCTCTCACCATACTTGTTCAATATAGATGCTGAGCAAATTATCAGAGAATGTAGACTCTTCATCTGTATGAAGAAGAATGTGGTATCAGGATTGGAGACAGGTATGCAGACGACACAATCTTGCTTGCTTAAAGTGAAGAGGGATTAAAGCACTTCATAAAGATCAAGCATTGTAGTCTTCAGTATGGATGACAAAATGTAAGGAAGACCAAAATCCTCACAACTAGACTTATAGGTAACATGATAATAAATGGAGAAAAGGCTATAGTGGTCAAAGACTTTGTCTTATTAGATCCACAATCAGTGCTCATGGAAGCAGCAGTCAAGAAATCAAAATGTGTATTCGATTAGATTAGGTAAATCAGCTGCAAACGACCTCTTTAGAATATTGAAGAATAGAGGTGTTACTTTGAGGACTAAGATATGCCTGATTCAAGCCATGGTATTCACATACATGTGAAATGTAGAAGGATTGCTGCATTTGAATGTGCTGGAGAAAAATATTGAAAGTAACATGCACAGGTAAAAGGACAAACCGACCTGCGTTGGAAAGAGTAAGGCCTGAGTACTCCATAGAGCCAAGGAGGACAAGACTTGCCCTGACATACTTTGGACATATTGTCTGGAAAGACCAGTCCCTGGGAAGACATCATGTTTGGTAAAATAGAGGGGCGGCAGAAAAGGGGAAAGCCCTTGGCAAGATGGATTGACACAGCAACTGCATCAGTGGGCTCAGGCATAGGAGCAACTGAGGTTGCCACAGGTCTGTGCAGAATCTGAAGCTGGCTTGAATTCCTGACAGGTCCCTGTTGATGTACGACTGCAACCATTTCTACTTAAAATCATTTTACTGGGGTCTCATACATCTCTTATCACAGTCCATACATCCATCCATTGTGCCAAGCACATTTGTACATTTGTTGCCATCATCATTCTCAAAACATTTGCTTTCTACTTGAGCTCTTGGTATCGCTCCTTGTTTTTCCTCTCCCTCATCAACCCTCCATCCCTCACGAACCCTTGATAATTCATAAATTATTTTTTTTCATGTCTTACACTGACCACTGCCCCCCTTCACCCACTTTTCTGTTGTCCCTCCCCCAGGGAGGGGGTTATAGTTACTAGATCATTGTGATCGGTTCCTCCTTTCCCTCCCACCTTCCCCTTTCCCTCCTGGTATCACTACTCTCATTATTGGTCCTGAGGGGTTTATTGTCCTGGATTTCCTGTGTTTCCAGCTCTGATCTGTACCAGTGCACATCCTCTGGTCTAGTCGGGTTTGTAAGGTAGAATTGGGATCATGATCGTGGGGGGCGGGGAGGAAGCATTTAAGAACTAGAGGAAAGTTGTATGTTTCATCGATGCTATACTGCACCCTGACTAGCTCGTCTCCTCCCTGGGACCCTTCTGTAAGGGGATGTCCAGTTGCCTACAGATGGGCTTTGGGTCCCCACACTGCACTCCCCGTCATTCACAATGATATGATTTTTCGTTCTTTGATGCCTAATACCTGATCCTATCTACACCTTATGATGACTCAGGCTGGTGTGCTTCTTCCATGTGGGCTTTGTTGCTTCTCAGCTCAATGGCCGCTTGTTCATCTTCAAACCTTTAAGACCTCAGATGCTATATCTTTTGATAGCCGGGCACCATCATATTTCTTCACCACATTTGCTTATTCACCCACTTTGTCTTCAGTGATGGTGTCAGGAAGGTGAGCATCATGGAATGCCAGGTTAATAGAACAAAGTGTTCTTGCACAACAATTTTTAATCATCTTCAAAACCTTTATTTGCACATGACATTGGTAACATGTTCAATACTTACTGTATTCTATTGGATTATCTTTCTTTGGATTGACATGCATATGGATTGCTTCTAGTTGGTTGACCACCAGTTAGCTGTCTTCCAAATTTCTTGGCCAGACATGTGCTGAAGTATCAATTGGTATTACTTCAATTCCTGAGGCCTGTTTTCTACTAATGCCTTCAGTGAAGCTTAGACTTTTTTCTTCAATCCTATCAGTTCTGGCTCATTTACTACTTCTGGAAATGAATGAATTTTTACCAGTTCTTTTTAATATAGTGACTGTGGATTCTTTCCATATTTCCCACATTGTTCAATGTTTTTCACATTGAATCCTTAAATATTTCAACTTGAGGCTTACTCTTTGTTTCATTCTTCCGGCTTGAGAAATGCTAACCATGTTCTCCTTTGGTTTTAGAACTCCAGGTCTTTGCACGTGACAGTGTCATCCTGTCTTCTGCAGCAGTCCTTTACAGTCAGGTGTGCCTAGCTTCTTTCTGTCCTCATTTCTTTCATTCACTTTAGAGGCGCTGCGTATAAAAGCAAGTTTCAGAGTCTCTTCTGACACTTATTTTGGTCTTTGCTCTCTTTCCTTCTTATTGACCTCTTGCTTTCTTCATGTGTGATTCCCTTGATGTCTTTCCACAACTTGTCTGCTCTTTCCATGTCAGTGTTTAATCATCTCTTGAGAGGGTTTGTAAATTCTGGTAGAATGTGCTCCAAATGGAATTATGTATAACTTTGATCAATGTAAAAATAATTTAAAATAAGTAAGTGCAGTAAAGTAAAAGCAGAATTTCTTCTCATCAGGAATATTATAGAAATTATTCAGGGGGTGGGGGGGTAATTATTATGATAGCTAACACTTAAATCATGTTCACGGTCTTCATGTAACACTTAAATCATGCTCAAATTCTTTCCGAAGAATTTACTTCATATATTAAAAAAGCTCACTGCCATCAAGTCAACTCACAGCGACCCCTGTGGTTTTCAAAGACTGTAACTACTTTAGAGAGTAGAAAACCCAGCCTTTCTCCTGAGGAACTGCTGATGGTTTCAAACTGATGACCGTATGAATTTCAGACCAACTCATAACCACTACGCAACCAGGGCTCCTTTATGTTAGCTAATGTAATCCTCAAAACATGCTTATGAGGTGGGTATGATTCAATATTCCCATTATTCAGACACAGGTACTGAGGTAAAGTGAAGCTAAATATCTTGCTCTAAATTCATAATCTTAAACCTGGCATGGTTGAAGGGGTCAAGTCAGAATTAGACTTAAAAAGAAGTTTCTATAACCAGGCAATTTACTACTAATTACCTCTTTAGGCAATTAGTGCAACCAAACTCCCTACCAAAGAGTAGGTTCCAACTCACAGTGACCCTATTCAACAGGGTAGAACTGCCCCTGTGAGTTTCCTAGACCACAAGTCTTTACAGGAGTAAAAAGCCCTGTTTTTCTCCCATGGAGCAGATGGTGGTTTTGAACTGCTAACCTTGCAGCTACCAGGCCAACAAGTAACCACTAGGCCACCGGGACTTCTCCAGACACTAAAATTTCTCCCAAACTTCAGTTCCAATTATGTATTATGCTTTGTATGGATTTTATGATTCTTGTGCACATAAAATATATTCAAATAATTTATCTTTATTTTCAAATAATGCATACTGCTATATAAAATGTATTCAAAAATAAAAATATATATAACAAATTGATTACTCCTTTTCTCCCTGAAGGATCAAGTTTAGATCTCTAGGGTGAGAATTTTTGTTGAATTAAAACCATTTAAGTTTTAAGTTACCTAAAATTTTCAGCAGTGGCAGAATAAGACCACAATTTCATACCCACCTTCCTCCTATGTCTAGAACTATCACTTCCACCAGTATGGACAGGAGACCAACAACTATAATGTTGTTACAGGAAGAGAAAGTACTGCTATAATCACCGTCCTAACTATTATGATATCTGACATACTTGGGCAGGTACCGCAAAGGATAAGTGTGAAAATAGCGTGCTCTAATACACTCATGTTGAACTGGTTTGTCTGAAACCACAGGTCTTAGTTTCCTAGTGCTGCCGTAACAAAAATCCCCCAAATGGGTAATCTCAGAAAATGGAAATGTATTTGATCACAGGTAAGGGGACTGGAAGTTCAAACGCAGAGCAGCTGCTAGAAGGGAAGTCTCTGTCTCTGTTGTCTCTGGGGATGAGGCTTGTCTCAGCTTCTGTGGTCCTGGGGAGCCTTGTCCAGTCCTTGTCCCTGTCCTTGGTGATCCTCACCTATGCTTCTTCTTTCTCCAGTCTGCACTCCTTGGTTCCTGTGCCGATTCTGCAATTTTTATGTCTCAAAAGTGATTAGGTTTCAGGCCTACCTATAGGAAGCTACCTCACTAACATAAAGAAAACTATTCTCAAATGGGAGTGTATCCACAGGCATAGATAGGGCTTAGGATTTCAACATATATCTGGGACAGACAATATTCAATTCACCGCACTGTGACATTTTTTCATATTAGATAGAAATATAGCTTATATGTGTGCGGATATTTATATAGATATAGATCCTAAGTTCTCTGCCAATTTTACTTTCTTAGTGCAGAGCCCTGAAATGTGAGAAATCTCAGGAATTACTGTGGCCGGGTTCTCTCATCATAGCTAGTAGCTGGAAGGAAAATACTTTAGTGCTTATTTATTCAGCACTGTGATTATGCACAAGTCCTTTTATGGTTTAAAGAATGTATATAGGATAGTATCATTGTCTGTATTTTTCAGGTGAAAAAAAAATGAGGTCCAGAGAAGTTAAGTAATTTGCCCAAGTCACACAGTAGGATCCTAAGAGGTAGGATTCAATTCCAGGTATCAACAGATTTGTCCATTATGCAAACTATTATCTGTTTCTCTTGTCTGCAAGAATAAGGATGTAATATATTTAGATGATTACAATGGAATACTTTTCAAAGGTCAGACATCCCCTTTTCACAAGGACCTTGGTGAAGAAGCATTATTTGTTAAGAGTGGTTTGAGATAGATTAAGAAGCCAAGAAATATCTTGGCTCTCAATAAAATTACATCTATTAAAGGCCAGTCTAATCTTATCAGCATTGTCTTGGGGGGATTTGGTGAGGAGAGAGGTTTGGGAGCAGATAAATCATTTAAAGTACCTTGTAAGCTTCCTTTAGTTTCAACATAATTCCTTAATAAGGTGATGGCACTTCCAGCCTGCCAGTATGTTTGCATAGTTGATGTTCTGCAACATCCCCTTCCTTTGAAAGGAACATTCGTTATCTTCCAGAGGGCTCTGGGAACATGTTATGGGTCTGTGCATCTTAGGAGGAAAATGGTTTCTTACATAAAATATTGTAAGCATTTAAAGCTGGCTTTGTTCATCTTCCAGTTCTTAAAAATTGGGACACCACAGTAACATTACAAGAGAGCAGTTGTCTGTAATTTGCACAGCTAAATTTGGTTTCCGGATTGTCAAATGTGCAAGGGTATTGTTTGGAATAATAGTTAATAATAGATTCCAAGCAAGTCAGAAATAGAGCCACTATCATTTAGAAGCGGGAGCCAAAATGCAACTGCTTCTCCAGCAAGATAATGAGTTAATGAGGAGAAACGCCTTCAAACCAAGACACAGTGCCCCATCCAGAGTTATCTAGCCTTGAGCTTCAAGTCACTAACCCATGACAATGTGGTCACTAAGAATAGACCCACTACAGGCTCCTCAGCAAGGGCTTGAGCTGAACAGCTGGCTCTTGTATCTGTGTTCGGCAGGAAGTGATGATTACAAGAGCCTGGGTTCACAGAGCTTCTGTTGAGAACCAGGGAAAGTTGACGGACTATGCACCCAGGAGAGCGCCTTTGATGTGCTGTCCACGGAAGCCTTCCTGGGCTCCCCTCAGCATAGGTGTGCACTGCATATCCTCCAGGAGTCTCTCCAAATCTACCCCCGGTCTTCTCCACGCTGCATTGGGTGCACCAGGAGGTTGACCTTTTGGAATTACCTCCCTTGACCTCTGGTTTCCTTGGAGTTTGGGTCAACAGGGAATTAAAAATTAAACGAAACCAAACACACGGCCATCCGGTTGATTCTGACTCATAGCTACCCTATAGGACAAAGTAGAACTGCCCTGGTGGGCTTCCAAGACTGTAAAGTTTGGAGTAGAAAGCCTCATCTTTCTCCCATGGAGTGGCTGGTGGTTTCAAACTGGTGACCTTGTAGTGAGCAGCCCAGCTTGTAAGCTACTATGTCCCAGGGGTCCTTTAGGTGGCCAAATGCCAGAGCATTTCTTCCCCTGACGTGTCAATGACCGCATTTCCTCTGCGATGATGGGCTCAAAGGTGACAGTTGTGAGGATGGTGGTATGTGTTCCATTTTACCTGGAGGCACTATGAGTTGGAAATGATTCGGTGACACCTAACCAAGAACCGCAGCACTCCACTGTGTAAAGGGCAGCGCATCTCTCTCAGCGGTCACTGCTTCCAAGAACTGCTGTCTCCCTTTGCCCCTGCACATGTAGGGTGGCAATGCTTCCTGCTGGAGTTAGTCCTGGTGCTTCAGCCTTCCTCGTTTCTTTTCTTGAACCCTGATCCACCTCTATAAATGGCCCCACCATGAAATACTCTTCAATCTCCTCTTGCAGTGTGTCATAAGTTTCCTGTGGAATTCTGGTGGGTACCACAGGCCCCTCTCTCTTTACGGCAATCAATTGAGATTGGTTCTGATGACATGAAAATTTCAGCGTTTGAAGAATTCTGAAGTGAGTTATGATGTCGAAGCAAGACAACAAAGACAAAGACCGAGCTCAACTTGAGCAAGTCATCTAGACTCAGTTTTTCACGTGCCGGGTATCCCGATCCCAACAGAATATCCAGCTCTCCATCCTCTAGTGCTCCTCCCTGCAGACAGGCCTTTTCTAGAATCGTACTGCCCTCAGTGTGCAGGCCCCCCTTTGCTGTTGCCGTTGTCAGGTACCATTGAGTCGGTTCCAACTCATAGTGATCCCAGGCACAACAGAACAAAACACTGCCCGGTCCGGAGTCATCTTCACAATTATGTTTGAGCTCATGGTTTAAAAAGGATACGCTTTGAAATGATAGAGTTCTGGGTTTTAACTCAAGTCACGTGTCACTGAGCCAGTTATTTAGACTCTCAGGTCCTATTGCCACTTGTGTACAATAATGGCAACCCCATCTGTATCCTGGGCTGTTGGGAGGATCATCTTCCCCAAAGTGCTGCACTCATAAATACGAAGCCAACCCCAGTGTTGTCACAACAAGCCTGACTCGTGGAGGCCCCGTGTGTTAGAGTAGAATGGCTCCGTGGGGGTTTCTTGGTTGCCGTCTTTCGGAAGTTCACCACCAGAGCTCTCTTCTGAGTCACCACTGGAGAGGCTGGTACCTTCTAACCTTTAATTTGTAGTCAAACCAGACTATTTGCAGCACCCAAGGACCTTACCAGACTCATTGACAATGCTTATTTCCCTTCTCCCATTATTATGGTTGAGAAACAAGGACATCCTACAATGTCGTGGGGCCGGTTTCCTTTTCTTGAGTCTTGGAGTTAGACTCTCCTGGATGAGCAGCTTTTTAAATCCGCTTTTTAAATCGACAAACTGCTTTCTCCTTCGAGTCACTTCAAATTAATCTCCTCAAGCCCGCTGAGGTGAAACACTCAATCGTGAGAAATGTAGATGGTTAACAAGATTTGCAGTAGTAAAGCCTTACCGTTCGTGACCTACCTCCTGGCTCCTTAAACAAGAATGCTGGTCAGCTCAGTGTGAGCTATCTTTAGTCCAAGTCCTCTATCCTTTCGGTTAACCGGAAAATTCAGGGACAAGAGGAACAGTCTGAGGATGATGGGTATGCTCCCTGTCTTAATTGTAGGGACGGTTCATGAGTGTGTACTGATGTCAACTGTGGCCTAATGCATTTTAAAAATTCACACACGAAAAGTACATTTTAAAAAAGAAAAAGATTCATTATTTTATCCACTTTACCTCATACACAATATCACAGGAGTCCTGGTGGCATAGTGGATGGAAGAATTGGATTTCTAACCACAAGGTCAGCAATTCAAACACATCGGTCACTCCACGGAAGAACCATGGAGTTTTCTCAGCCGCTAAGATTGACAGCCACCGAGACCTCCCGAGGCCCTTCTACTCGGCCCTGGAGGTTTGCTAGGAGTCTAATCGAAGCAATGGCAGCCAGCTGCATTGAGTTTGTTGAAGTTATTACTCAGTAGAATCCTGCTCAGCATAAACATAAAGCAAGATGTTAATCGTGAATATAGTAGGCTATCTTTTGGCTAAGAAATAGAGGAAATAAATGAACATATATATATATATATAAAGTATATATATGGATATAGATATATTCTTAAGTGCTGGGATTCGTCCTCCCGCTGGTAGAAAATACGGTCGTGGAGATGTTATTAGCCAGCACGAGGGCACAATGGAATGTGTGATGTCCATACAAAAAAGGAGAAGACCCAGAGGCAGCACAGCCATGTGAAGATGAAGCTCCCTCCCAAGGGATCTCTGGGATACAACATGCTGAGAGGAACAGAGAAGGCTGTCCCCAGAGCCTTCAAAGGGAGCAAACCCGGCTCACTCCCTGATTTGGACGTCTAGTCTCCCAACTTGTGAGGACCTAAAGCTTTGTTCCTAGAAGTTACCCAGGTTTTGAAACTTTGAAACTGACTTTTAGGAACTAATACAGCTGGTATGTGAAGTGTCCTTGAAGAACCATCCGGAATCTGCTGACAATTCCCCGGGGTGCGGGGTCGGGAGGCTGAGCCTGGTGGTGAGTACCATTTCTCAATTACTCCTTCCTATGCCACCTTGCTTTTTGACCCATATGACAATGGGGCCTGATTCAAATTTAACAAAGTAGATAACTAATCTAGAATGAATGATTGGGATTGATGTCAGGATTAGGGATGATGTCAGGAGAAGAAAAGGCAAGACGGACATTTTCTAAGAGCAAAAATCCTCTGTAAATAGAAATCAGAAAAGCCACAGGGGGAGTTTGGCAACAACACCAGGTCCAGTCGGACCATGTTAAGAAGACATGATTTGGGTCATGTTGGCTATGTGATGGATCGTTTGCCAGGGAATATACGTATATCATTATGTTCTAAACAGATTTTCAAGAACATTTCAAATTAAACTAACCAAAATCATTAAGTATGTAATCCTTTTGTGAGACCAAGTGCACCAACCAGCCAGAAGGCATGTACTGAGCTCCCACAATGTGCACAGCACCCTCCTGCCACTAGCAGGGGCCCAGAGAAAGGAGACATATTCCACCGAGGTTTGTTCTCTCCAGGTTCAGCTGTGTCTGATCACAGGTGAAATGGCAGGGGACAGCCGCTGAACAAGAAGATGTACATTCCAAGTCGATGAGTTCGGCCAGGCATGCCTTTAGGGATATAATTTCTAGACACTCTCTGTGTCCCACCCCAGACATGCAGTGAGCCCTACAAAGACGGTAAAGAACCGGATTCAGCCTGTGACCAGCTAAAAAGGGGCTCGTGTGTTTCTTTTTCGGTCCCTTGCTCAGCTTTTAGTCGGTACCAGGCCTGAGCTCTTGAGAGCCTTTCTCCTGGTCCTTTCCTCCCCTCCCCTCTCTCTCCTTGTGGGTCCTGGGTGCACTCTGCCTCAACATGCACTCCCATCTAGCAAGTTCCACTTGCCCTAAGTCCTCCTGTTCCACTGCAAGGAATAGGGCTACTCCAAGAAGCCTTCTGGCCATTTGGATGGTATCTTACAGCAAATCATTGAGGGTTAATTATGTTAAAGACTCCCATTAGGTGGGGGGTGCTGATGAATGAAAGGATAGAAAATCAATTCCTTCTACCTTGGGGAGGATAAGCCAAAAGGCAAAGGCAGAGAGGGGGAGGGACTAAGATGTCTGCCATGTGAGGGTGCGAGGGTGGGGGTGGGGGTGGGGTAAAGGTTCTGTGAACAAGCTCACCAGGCCTCTTCTGAAGCAACTGCTGACTGAAGGACTGGGATTGTAGTGACAGAGGCGTGAGAAGAGGTGACTACTAGCTGGATCCTGCCACCCCCTCTGATAAGGCTTTTAACCCTTCAGATCCTGGTTTCCCTCGCTGTAAAAGAAAGGGGTTGAACCACATTGCCCAGGTCTTTTTAAGCTTGAACATGCCACACTTTTATGGTGACATTTGGGGGTTTTCCGCCACCACTGACTCTGGGTTAAGCAGCGATAACTGACTCAGGATGTGACAGACAGGCTCTGGCGTGGGCTGTCTGAGGGAGAGACTGTCCTATCACCTTCTTGTGGTGGTGGTCAGGACACAGCCCTGTCTGGGCTGGGCCGGGCGCCAGGAGATTGGGGACCTAGAAAGGAAAGGGCTGCTCCAAAATCTGTGGGGTGCAGTTCAGCAAGAAACACAGGGTCAGGTAGCTTCCTGGCTCCAGTGAGGGAGGAGACGGCACCTCCTCTTCTTTTGCCAACAAGCCCCGAACAAGCCCGTTGCCCGTGAGGATGACCCACGCTGACCCAGCACACGCCAGCATGGACCTGTGCTCCTTAGGTCTAGATACTATGACATTTCTTTAAAAGCAAACAAACCACTTTACTGGGGACTCTTGCAGCTCTAATCACAATCCATACACACATCCATGTGTCCAGCACATTGGTACCGATGTTGCCATCATCATTTTCAAAACATTTTTTCTACTTGAGTGTCAGCTCCATAATTCCCCCGGCACCCACCCTTCCCTCCCTCATGAACCCTTTCCAAGGGACCCAAAACCAAGGGCCCTGGGTGCTGGAACAGCCGTGTGGAGACCCCTGCCAGCGCTGAGATGCTTATACATTCACTGACTCAGCTTTCCTCCTGCAGTCGGCAACATTGCCTCTGTTTTGTGAGATGGAGGACATATATTATTTTTTTTAATTGTTCATGTCTTATACTGACCACTGTCTCCCTTCATTCACTTTTCTGTTGTCCATCCCCCTGGGAAGGAGTTTTATGTTAATCATTGTAATCGGTTCCCCTTTCTCCCCCTACTTTCCCCTTCCCCTGCCGGTATTGCTACTCTCACTATTGGTCTGGAGGTGTTTATCTGTCCTGGATCCCCTGTGTTGCACGCTCTTATCTGTAGCAGTGTACATGCTCTGGTCTAGCCGGATCTGTAAGGTAGAATTGGGGTGATGATAGTGTGTTGGGGGAGTGGAGCATTAAAGAACTAGAGGAAAGTTGTATGTTCATCAGTGCTCCACCTGATTGGCTCGTCTCTTCCTTGTGGCCCTTCTGTAAGGGGATGTCCAATTGCCTACAGATGGGCTTCGTTCAGGTCTCCACTTACCTTCCCCCTCATTCACCTTGGACCACGACATTTTAAAAGTAGATCTCCAGCCTTTCTTCCAAGGACTCAGATCCACAACCTTGCAGGCTTAGCTGTGGTGTCGCTCAGGAACCCAGGCAAGGGAGACTGAAGTAGACCGGCTAGCTTTCCTGTCTCTAAGGGACTTAAAGAACACATGAGATTTCCCAAAATGTGATCTTTCAGCATCCCACCCATACATGTCCAGTTTCTCTCTTCTCCTTCTTCCAAATTCCTACCTGCTCTCCTTTGGGGGTTGTGCATGGATCCAGCCAATCAGCGGACAGTTTTTAAGCATATACTGCCAATCAGCAGACAGTTTTTAAGCATATACAGTATAAGTCAGGTACCTCTGCCATCTTCGGGGCAATAATTGCACAATAAGAGTAATCACAGTCCACGCATCAGTCTCTATTATCTGACCTTGGTAGTAGAGGGCCAGGAGGACAGTGAACTGGAAGATAAGAGGCACATCTGATATTGTTGTTCATAGAAAAGAATTTGGGTTTGAGTCACTTTAAGCTTTCAGAGGGGCGTGGGGAAGAGAGGGCTGAGGCTGTCTATGGCTGTATGTCATATCCCTTGGGCCGTATCTGATGTGGCTCGGTGTCTTTCATTTCCTAACTGCTGCAATAATAGAAACACAACAAGTGGGTGGTTCTAATGAACAGAAATTTATTATTCACATTTTGGAAAGCTGCAAGGCTCTAGCTCTAGGGGATGGCACTTTCTGTCTCTCTCTCTCTCTCTCTCTCTCTCTCTTTCTCTCTCTTTCTCTCTCTCTCTCTCTCTGTTTCCCCCGCCCCCCTCTGCAGTGAAATCCTCCTCTCAGTGTCTCTAGCCCTGACATTCCTCAGCGCTCACCGTCAATCTCCAGGTAGCATTTATCTTTCCATCATGTGTGTCTGCTTGTCTCTGTCTAAGTGGGTGCTGTCGAGAACATTCTAACTCATAGAAACCCTATCCACAACAGAATGAAACACGACCTGGTCCAGCCCCGGCCTCACAGTCATTGCTATGTTTGCATCCGTTGTTGAAGGCATCGCGTTGGCGGTCTCCCCTTTGAGGATCTTCTAGTTTACCAAACATGACGTCCTTCAATCAGGACTTCCTCCTCCAGGTGACATGTCCAAAGCACAGGCCATCAAGTCCTGCCATGCTCTCTGCTGAGGAGCCTTCGGACAGCATATTTCCTGAGACAGATTTGTTCAGTATTCTTTGTCAAGCCCCTCATGCAAATGCATTCGTTTTGCAGGGAGTGGTTAGGATTCCAACACGTTTTGGGAGGGACGCGAGCCAGACCATAGCACTCCATGTCTCCCAAGTTACCCAATATCTGGACCCCTGGACTAATGAGAATCCTTTGGTAGTACAACCTGGGAAGGGGCTGCCCACCTGTTATAGGAAATCACTTTCTCTGGCAAATACTCTTGGTTTCCCAGCCAACACAGTTTCCCAGGCCAGCCTAGATTCCAGCAGCCCCATCCAAGCATCCCTCAAACCGTCAATGTTGACGCCATGCTTCCGGTCACCACTCTTTCATTCAGATTACCACATTTTTTTTTTCCAAATTGCAACACAAGCCCCCACATAAGATTGATCTCTTCCCTCCCTGTTGTCATTTCCCAAGTCTTGTTTTTGCATTAATGTTGTCCCAGAAATCTTATTTCAAGTGAATTCAAGCAGACTTCCTCTTTTAACTTAATTGAATTTAAGGGGAAAGGGCCGTCTGACAGCATTCAAAGTGTTTTTGACCTTATGATGATGTCTTGTAAGCATGGAGACTGTGAAGGGGCTTTGAAAAGTTCATGGAAAAAATGGAACAAAAAGATCACAGAATTTTCCTGTGAATTTTTGGTAACCCTCTCATACATTTCCTCCTCCTTTTTCCCCAGTGGTTTACGTTCCAAACCCCCTGCTCCCACCTACTCTGGTCCAGAACAAGAGTGATGCAGTCAGAGGCCACCTGGACCCTAGCCTGCTCATGACTCATTATAGTGAGCCTTCATCCATCGCTCCCCCAACAAACAAACAAATAAACAAAAACAACTGGCTGCCATCAAGCCAGTTCTAGCTCATAATGACCCTCCACCACAAGCAAAAAACTCAACTCACTGCCATCAAGTTGATTCTGACCCTAGTAACCCTATAAGACAGAATAACTGCCTCTTTGGGTTTCTGAGGCTTTAAATATTGATGAAAGCATAGAGCCTCCTCTTTCTCCCAAGGCACAACCAGTGGGTTCAAACTGCTGACCTTGTGGTGAACAGTTCGATGTGTAACCCACAATGCCACCGGTGTTAGGCCTTCATAGTTAGCTCCAGTTGTGCTAGTTATTTGTTGCTGTGAATAAACTACTCCAACGCCTAGTGGGTTAAAGTAACAACCATTTATTTGTCTCACAAGTGTAAAATCTGGGCAGGTTTACAGAGAAGGTCTACTTCTGCCTCGTCTAATATTAACTGAGACTCCACTGAGAGTTAAAGGATCCACTGGTTCATGGCAATTTCGACATCCAGCCAGCCCATGCCCTCAGTGCCGTGATCAGGCCGGGGCTCCTGGGTAAGGATTGCTCACTGTGGCTCTAGGCTCTGTCCTCTAGGAGCGACCTTCAGTGCTTTCCTTTGCATCAATATACTTTTTCCAAAAACAGTCAGCCTACGTTTGCATTTTTATCAACCTGCTTTCTGTCAATAGAAGTTTGAGAGTCCAAAGACCCCTTTTGATCTTGTACTGTCTCTATCCTCTTCAATCCAAGCTGGAATAATTCTTTGGCAAATTTGTGTGTGTTTTATAGACCAACTTACAAAGCCATATCAATGTATAAAAAACGCACCTACAAATCTATTTGATATAAGTTTTTTGCTGTTTTGGGTTCATGGGTTATGCAGCAATAGGTAACTGGATCAGATTATGGTACTGGGAATGAGTACTGCTATGTGAAAAAAAACCACCCTAAAATATGGGGCACCGGCTTTCAGGTGAGCATCAAGTGAAACCTGTGGGGTCAGAGAGCGGTCAGTAAAACCCTAACGTGACTTGAGTGAAGGCTTAAAGGAATGTAGAGAAGATATTATTGGACGTTGGAGAAAAGGGGAGACCCTAGTTATGCCAAGGTACAAAGTTTGATTCTCACTCATCGTGACCCCATAAGACAGAGTAGAACTGCCCTTTGGGGTTGCTGAGACAGAACCTACTCTTTCTCCCAAGAGCAACCAGGGGGTTCAAACTGCTGACCTGTGGTTAGCTATCACCTACAGTAACAAAGAAGACAGGAAATGCATCTAGTAAATCCAGTGATCTGTCACGAAAGAGATTTCCAAGTAGAGTGCTGAAAGTACAATCTGACTTTTTCTTAGTAGCTTTAATGAAATGTAGATGGAGAAAAAAATTAGCTAAAAGGGAAATATCCCAATTGTCGAGGAAATGTAAATGATTCAAGACTTGCTGGCTAAAAAAAATAAAATACAACTGCTTACTGTCTTCAGTTTCTCCAGATAGCAAACTACTATCAAAATAAGAAATGGCTTCTAGATGAAGATCAAATTCAAGGTGATACCTATAATTCTCCTACAGGACTTCAGAAAAATCAAAGATGGTGCCCCATACAACTTTTGGACAGACGGAAAACTCTGTAAAGCTCTTAGTGGCTTGCTTCACAAATCCTATTCATCAAAACATGGGGCTTCCAGAAGTCTTAAGGGTGTAGTCTGTAACAGCCTAACCAGCAACGAGCTGTTTCTAACTCACACTGCTACCGCCTCACCGGGCAGTGTAGCCTTGCCTCTCCGCCGGTTTTTCAGTGCTTCTCGCTGTGTAACCATCTCCCCGTACGAGACTCGTTTGACCCGGCATCGGGAAATGCATCTTCTCTCCCCGTCAGCTGACCTTTGATCTCCTGAACACATACTTTGAACCCGCTAGACTTTCCCGTATGACGTCATTTACCTGTTGGATTACCTTCGTTATCTCTCTCCCATGTATTATCAAGAATGAGATCACCCATCAATGTATACAATGTGGCTTTATGACATGTTTATTGCATGCCAGGCCCTTACGAAACAACGCAGATGTAACCATGAAAATCATGGTCTCTGACCTCAAGAACTTTAACATGTACACAGAAGACGTGTGACAAGTACATACGTGTTGTAGGTGTGTATAACAGCTACCAGGGTAATTGGCATAATGGCGGTGTGCATTCGAGAACCCAGAACCAGCCCAGTGATTATGTCATAAATCCTGGAGACGTTAAGGAAGCTCGTACAGAGGAAGCAGCATTTGGGACCAGATTGAACAGAGATGGTGCAACCGGATGCTGATAGACACGCAGTTGAGGACAGCAAGTGGCACCAGGACGTGTCTCTGTCTTCCCTCGTCCTTGGTGTCACCTTTCTCTCGTGGACTCCAAGGGCCTTCCTGTGCACCCTAGTCCTTTGTTTAGCCCCCAGGGCACCTTCTTTCTTGGCTAGACTTTCGTGTTCTTATCTACAGATGAACGTATTAGACGATTCTCTCAGGCACATCCCTGTGTGCTTCAGCGAACTGGAGGTATTACAACCTGTAACCAGCATAGCCCTCCAAGAAGGAGTGGCATTTGATAGACAATGCTTGGAAGCCGAGCATCCGTTAGGTTCTCAGGAATAAAATGCTGACAGGTATGACTTCCACTGGGGGATAGACTCAATATTGTGGGCAAGGAGGGCAACCTGAAAGACTCAATGGCATGGCAGTGAACGACCCACTCTTCAAGACATATTTAAAGGCAAAGCACATGGAATCAAGTCAACACTTGCATGAGGCCCCACAGGGAGGAACAAGAGAACTGTCATGATCTGCTCACACATTCAGTCCCCAGTGCCCTTGTACGGTCTTCCTCAAATTCGTTCCCCAAGTACCACAGACAGCAAACAAGGAATTATGGAATTAATCTACCTTAGATACTTGGTAAAATAAAAGAAAGCAGTCTGTCACAAGCCTATATTTTTCTTTTTCATTTAAAACATATGCAAATGTTACCTACTATGTCATAATTTGTGTGTGCTTGCTTTAATATACAAATTCATTTTTAGCCAATAGTTTCACTTACTACTCATATTCCTGAACATGGTACCCCATTTATCTTGTGGTCCTGCAAGCACCCTCTCACAATCCCACGTACTTTGAGGTACTTAAGATGAATGTCCCCACTATAAATGCTGAGCAGATGGTCTCCTCTGACCATCGGTGACATGTGGTAAGGGAGGCTACAACTCCTATCATTGCTTAATAATAATAATAATGCCTAATTTAAACTGGCTGAAAAATGACAACATGCTGCTCCCCAAGAGTGAGATCCATGTTGGACTGTTAACTGCAAGGTCACCAGTTCGAATCTGTCAGCCACTGCATAGGAGAAAGATGAGGCTTTCTACTCCCCTAACAGTTACAGTATTGGAAGCCCACAGTGCAGTTCTATCTGTCCTATAGGATTTCTGAGTTGAAATTGAATCAACATCAGTGAGCTTGGTTTTTTGGTACTTATTGGATTTAGTAACTTACAACATAGTAATCTAGATTTATTTTTTATGAAACAGAGAGTTATTTACAAATGCTTGGAATACCCCCCTTTCCTGAGAGGTCTTACCACCTGAGAAAGCGCCAGGAACGCTTGGGAGCTTCACACTGGCAAGGTGTGACTAACAGTGGGCTTTCAGATGCCTGTTATTAAATGTGGCAGTAATCATCCTAACTGGTGTATAGCCCAACACCTTTTCCCTCAGCTTCTCTTCTCTAAAGACTTGCTGTTTTCTTAGAAAATGAAGCCTTGTAGTGAGTCCTAACTGTAAAGTGTTTTAATTATTCTCAAAATGGGCCCCCGAAGACCATCAACATTTGTATCACCTTGATGAACCCCAAACAAACAAGCCAATCCACTGCCTTCCAGTTGATTCTGGCTCGTGGCAAACTTGTAAGACAGGGCAGACCTGCCCCATAAGGTTTTCAAGATGATAACTCTTCCCAGGAGCAGACAAGCTCCTCCTTCTCCCGCAGTGGCCGGTGGAATTAACCCACTGACCGTGCACTTAGCAGTCTAACACTTAATCCACTGCACCAGTTCACTTTGAGAGGAAGAGACAGACGCGGGCACCATTCCAGACCTCATCCTCCATTCGACCCTACGGGGCAGGACAGAACTGCTCCCGTGGACTTCTGAGGCCGCAACTCTTTACAAGAGAAGCCTGGTGGCTTCAAACTGCTGACCAGTCAGAATCGACTCAATGGCAGTGATTTTGAGATCACAGGTCCATTGAATCAGAATCAAGAGAGGAAGGCAAGATCTGGGTTTCAAAGAGCGCTTTGGAAAATTTGGAATCATCCGGTGGCACTAAGGATCCCTGGTGGCTCAGTGGGTTAAGCATCAGGCTATTAACTGAAGAGCGGATGGTTTCCACCCACTCGCTCCTGGGTGGGAGAAAAATAAGGCAGACTGCTTCTCTAATGATTTATCATCTCAGAAACCCAACCGAGAAGTTCTCCTCGACTTGTTGTTGTTGTTGTTGTTTACCATCGGGTCAGTTCTGACCCCTAGCGACCCTGTGCCCAACAGAAGGAAACACTGGCCAGTCTTACACCAGCCTCACAATTGTTCCTATGTGTGAGCCCATTGTTGCAGCCTCCGTGCCGATCCATCTCCGTGAAGGCCTTCTTTCGCTTTCACTGCAGCTCTGCTTTACCAAGCATGGTGTCCTCCAGGGACTGTTTGTTCTCTACGGCTAACATGTTGGAAGTATGTAAGATTAAGTGTCCCCTCCCTGCCCCTTCCATGCTTCTTCCAAGACAGACAAATGTGTTCTTTTGGCAGTCCAGGGTACTTTCAATATTGTTCGCCAGCACCACAATTCAAATGCACCGATTCTTCTTTTGTCTTCCTTTTCCAATGTCCAATTTTCACATGCATATGAGGTGATGGAGAATACCATGTCTTGGGTCGAGCATACCTTAGTCCTCAAAGTAACCTTCCTGCTTTCAACATGCTAAGGAGGTCTTGTGCAAAGATTTGCCCATGCAATGCATCTTTTGATGTCTTGACTGCTGTTCCCATGAGCACTGATTGTGGATCCAAGCGAGACCAAATCCTTGACAACTTCAATCTTTTCTCTATTTATCGTGATACAACCTTTTAGTCTAATTGTGAGGATTTTGGTCTACTTGACATTGAGTTGTAATCTGTACTGAGAGCTGAAATTATTTATTTTTATCAGCAAATGTTTCAAGGCCTCTTCACCTTCAGCAAGCAAGGTTGTGTCATCTGAGCATCGCGGGTGGTTGATAAGCCTTCCTCCAACCTGATTCCACATTCTTCTTCATATAATCCAGCTTCTCTGATGATTTTCTCAGTATACATATTGAATATGTAATAGTGAGAGGATTCAAACTTGATCCACACCTTTCCTGATTTCAAACCACGCAGTTTCCCCTTATTCTGTTCCCATGACTGCCTCTTGATTCATGCACAAGTTTGAATGGGCACAATGAAGTGTTCTGAAATTCCCATTTTTCTCAAAGCTATCCATAGTTTGTTATGATCCATACAGTAAAATGTCTTGACATAGCCAATGAAAGACAAGTAAACATCTTTCTGGTAGTCTCTGCTTTCAGCCAAGATCCATCTGACATCAACAGTGAAATCCCTTGTTCTGTGTCCTCTTCTGAATCTGGCTGTGGCAGTTATATGATCTCCTGTTAATGTTCGAAGGGGTGGGGTCTAGCCTGTCAATCAGGTCATAGCCAATAATGCCTCTCTGTGGGCATGGCCTTCTCCTGAGAATTTGGGGAACTCCTGTCATCCTCTCTGGAGGTGGGACACATGCTCTCTCTGCTTCGTCTTCCTGCTCACAAGACAGATGGAGCTATGACACTGATGGAACCAGACCCTAGAGCTGGGGGAGCCATGTGGAGGCCCATGCCAGCACTGAGATGCTTCCACCGCTACTGGATCCACAAGACGTTCCACCCACTGACCTGTGATCTTCCTGCATTCAGCATCATTGCATGTGTTGCATTAGCCTGAAGAGGAATGTATAGCCTGGAATCAGACATATGGGTTAATATCGGAAATATGGACTTGATCTGGACTAGGCCAGGATCTTTTCTTAATACACAAGTAGTCATTTCTATAAAACTCTCTTTTGCACACATGAGTGTCTCTGGATTTGTTTCTCTAATCAACTCAGACTAACACACTGGCCTAAACTTCTGGTAGCTTCCTGTCAATGTACTGCTGCAACTGTTATTGAAAGATCTTCAGCAAAATTTTACTGGCATCTGATATCAATGATAGCATTTTATAATAGGATCATTCTGTTGGGTCACTTTCTTTGGAAGAGATACACTTGGATCTTTTCCAGTCAGTTGTCGTCCAAATTTCCTGGCATAGAGGAGTGAATGCTTCCCATGCTTCGTGAGCTTGTCAAAACATTTCAATTGGTATTCCATCAATTCCTGGAGTCTTGATTTTGGCTATGCTTTCAGTGCACCTTGAACTTCTTCCTTCAATACCACAGGTTCTTGCTTCTATTCTACTTCTTGAAATGGTGGATGTCAATTAGTTCTTTTTGATACAGTGAGTCGGTGCATTTTCCCCATCTTTTGATGTTTTCTGATTCATTCAATAGATTGCCCTGAGAACCTTATGATATTACAACTGGAGGCTTGAGGTTTTTTTTTCTTGAGTTCACGCAGTTTAAGGTAAGCTGAGCATTATTTGGTTTTCTAACTCTAGGTCTTTGCACATTTCATTATAATATTTTACTTTGACTTCTTGAATTTCCCTTTGAAATTTTCTGTTCAATTCTTTTAAAAAATCATTTTATTAGGGGCTCGCATAATTCTTATCACAATCCATACATACATCCATTGTGTCAAGAACATATGTACATTTGTTGCCATCATCATTCTCAAAACATTTGCCTTCTACTTGAGCCCTTAATATCAGCTGCTCATTTCCCCCCTCCCTCCCCACTCCCCCCTACATCTTGAACCCTTCATCATTCATAAATTATTATTTTGTCATATATTACACTGTCCAACATCTCCCCCTGCCTTCTTCTCTGCTGTCCCACCTCAACGGAGGAGGCTATACATAGATTCTTATAATCAGTTCCCCCTTTCTACCCCACATTCTCTCCACCCTCCAGGCATCACCACTGGTCCTGGAGGAGTCATCTGTCCTGGATTCCATGTGTTTCCAGTTGCTATCTGTGCCTATGGACATCCTCAGGTCTAGCCAGATTTGTAAGGTAGAACTGGGATCATGATAGTGGGGGGGGGCAGTATTAAAGAACTAGAGGAAAGTTATATGTTTCATCGTTGCTACCCTGCACCCTGCCCGGTTCATCTCCTCCCCATAACCCTTCAGTAAGGGGTGTCCGGTTGGCCTGTTCAACTCTTTCAATTCTTTTCTTCCATGTACTTTAGCTGTTCTGTGATTAAGAGCAAATTTCAGAGTCTCTTATAACATCAATTTTGATCTTTTATTTCCTGTCATTTTGAGTGAACTTCTGTCCTACATGAACACTTTACGTTGAAATTGACTCAGTGGCAATCTCTGCAAAGAAAACACAAACACGAGGCCCAAGTAGTTGTGGTGCAAACAATACTTGTCCTTGGTAGAGGATTGAACACTTGATGGTGGTGTATAAAGAGGAGGATTGGATGTCAGAGGTGGTTTGAGGTGGGGGAAAGTTATTAAATAAACGAGGAAGCAGGAGGCCGGTGGAATTACCTGAAAAATATCACTGCAGGGCAAAGCTGACAAGGAGAGGCCAAGTTTATCTAAGCAGCAGCAAGTCCCCTAGGATAGTGTTTCTCAGACTTGAGTGTGCAAAAAAAAAAACAGTTGCTATAGAATAGGTTTCCACTCTTGGTGACACTACTCCAAAGAGTTTTTGAGGTTGTGACCTTGAGAAGCCTACTCAACTCACTCACAAGTCAATTCTGACTTATAGATACCCTATAGGAGAGGCTAGAACTGCCCCTGTGTGTTTCTAAGACTGTAACTTTTCTAGGAAGTAGGTTCAAAGTGTGAGCCTTTCAGTGAACAGTTGAGTGTTTAACCACCCCAAACCGGAAACAAAACCATTGTGTTTGACACAATGGATGGATGGACGCATTGTGATAAGGGCTGTAAGAGCCCCCAATAAAATGTTGTTTTTTGCTAAGTCTGAAGCTGAAACAAAATCTAAAGCACGCTCTGCTATAATTACACCAAAAAGCAAACTCACTGCCAGTGAGTCAACACCGTCTCACAGTGACCCCTCAGAACAAGGTAGAACTGGCCCTGTGAGTTTCTGAGAATGGAACGGATTATGGAAGTAGAAACCCCCATCTTTCTCGCAAGAAGCAGCTGGTGGTTTTGAACTGGTGACCTTTTGGATTTCAACCCGATGTGTAACCACTGCACCACCAGGGCTCCTGGTCTGTTATAATTTGTTCTTTTATTTTTTTGTGGCTGGGGGTTTTGTTTACCAAAGAAGCCAAGCTCTCTGCATTTTTACTCCTTATGTAGGACCACGCCTTATAGATTAAAAATTCCAAATGAGGTGAACCGTGACGCATGCGTTTGGCCGTGTGATAACAGCTAAACTGTTAACCTGGGGGACAGTCAGATTGTCTCAGTTGCTTTGAGTGTTTACGTGGCACATTATTATCTTGGTAAATTAGCACTAAATCTATTTCTCAGTGTCAGAAGACCAGAAACTCGGTTTTGCTGGAAGAAAGAACTCAAGGGCAAGTCTCGATGATGGATCATGAGACTAATGAATCAAACCAGAGAACAAATTCATGATTTAACAACGAAAAGTGTCTTTCTCTAGAAACTGAAAACCCCGATGCAGATGATCAGGCATTGTTTTTCTATAGTTAAACTACATAGGAAGCCAAACCATCTCCTGGGTTGAATTGATAAACTTTCCCGTGAGAAATTGATATGGGAACCCAAATACTCAAAATGTGTATCAAGTCATTTTCTCCCATAAGGAGGCCTCCATGTGGTGTACCATAATCAGGGGGGTCCCAGTTCAGGAACTGAATGAGGCAAAAGTTTATGTTCAAGGGAGCCTGGATGGGAAAGCCTGAACACCCGCCTTATTACAGAGTGGGCCTTTCAAAGGGGAGCAGAGGTCTGGAAGCTATGAGCAATGGGCAACTCGTCCCTGGAGAGTACTGTGGGGTCAGACTTAATTCTCAGTCAACACCCGCATATCAGGGCACATGTTCTCCAAGCAGCAAACAGATCCTGCGGGGCCTCGTGCTCTACTCACGAGACAAGTGCTGCTTAACAACAATGCGTGGTTGGTTGGCTGACAGGTTAGTTAGTTGTTTTCTGTGCATACGGTCCATATTCGGACAGTGGCAAAAGTCCTAGAATGACCTCTCTGGGCGTCACTTGCATGGTTTTCCTAAGTGGGCTCTGAGGCTTCCATTAGGAATCATCGCTCTTGTAACTGGTTTATTAGTTTAATTTTGTTATTGTTGTTAGGTGCTAGAAGACCGTAAGTCATATATGTAGACCCTGTAGACTGCCGGGAATCTGGTTTTGGGTTAGTTTGAATTTTGAGTTGGGGTGAACGGAAGTAAAAGAGCTGGGCCACTGGTGGGTGCTAGTAAAAACCAACTCTCCGAGGTAGCTGCAGAGCCCAGATGATCCTCCTTCCAGCAGGTAGATGCAGGGGGCTTGCTACATGGCTCTTCCCATTGCTGTCACTGTTGGACTTGCCCGAGCATGCGCTCTTCTCTAGACCCTACAATGGACCGTCTTATTTCCCTCCCTTGAGGCCATTCTTGCTCACTGCGACACTCGGTCAAGAAAGTGGAGCATGTTGTCTGGCTATGTACCTTCCTTGCCTTTCTGGGTCAGGGGATGATGCGAGGCAGCACATGGAGGCAAAGAGTGATTCCCTGTGAGGTGCAATCAAAAGTAAAGGAAGCCCAGACACATTTGCCAAGTCGATGACGCAAGGGATGGTCCAGAACCATCTCACTCTGCGCCACCCAGTTAAACCCAGGTGGCTGCAAATGCAGTCTTAGAGCCAGGAATTCTCTCATATTTTTCTCTCCCTCTCTCATTCAGGCATTCCAAAAAGTCACTTTCAAAACCTTCTTTGGAAACTTATAACTATCTTTTTAAAAAAAAAAAAACATACCCTACCAATCTCTTAGCCTGAGTGTTTTTTCAAAGTGGACATTAGAATACTTATAGGCTTGTTTACAGGATTTATGTGTGTTTACCTTTGCTGCAACTATATTCTGAATACGGAGGAGCATACAGGGAGCAAAGTTATGAGCACTTCTTATGTAAAGCCAAACACCCTGAGGAAATGAGCTGCTAGACATGACGGCCCAGGATGTAGGGAACACCAAAGCCAACGGGCATAGTCCATAGAGACAATGCTATTTTAAAAAGCAAAAGCAAGAAACAGTTTTATGGACATAAAATTCACGTGCCATGCAATTCACTGGTTTAACTCTCTGTAGAGAGTGCGCAGTCATCACCACACTCAACTGTAGAACATTTCCTTCATTCTTGTAATCATTCTTAGCTCCCCTTTTCTCTCCAACCTCTCCTGCCGTCACCCCGAAAAGCTATTAATCTAGTTACTGTCTCTATAGATTTACTCCTCCTGGATGTCAAATCGATAAAACTACACATCCTCCTTTCCCCGACCCCCAACAATAACAACATCAAAATAAAACACAATCCTAAAGAAAGCAGAAAATAATAAAAACTAGACCAAATTTAAAGTGGGTCAAAAGAGAAAATAAATGATGTGGTGCTGTGGTAATTTGCATTCTCTAGAGAAGTAAAATTAGTGACACTAGTAAGTGTGTGCATACAGAAGAAGTTTTCTCTCCAGAAATGGGTTGCACAATTGTAAAAGTAGATAAGTCCAGTTTGATTCAAGCCTGTTGGCCAGATGCAACCTACAAGTTTCTCTTGGTTTACGTAGCTGCAGGAGCTGATACACAGGAAGCAGGAAAATGAAGCAGGAGGGTCACAAGCTGGTAGACGCATAGCTGAATGAATCAGAGGTCCGCCGAGTGAATCTAAGATGAGCAGCCCTATGACAGCTCCTGGGATCAGTTGATGACCCAACAGGAGCTAGATGAACCAAATGCAAGATCCAAATCCAGCAGGAGGAGAAGTAGGAGAGAAATCGGTTCTGCTCTGAGTCACCCTTATGATACCCTCAGGGTATGTACTGAATGATAGGTTAGGCTCCACCCTGACCTTCACCCAGATATGTCTAGTGGACATAAAAGCTAACTCTCACAGGTGCTCATTTAAACCTAACTATATCTGCATTCCTTCACTTTCCAGTGCACTCTGTATGAATACAAGACTTTTCACATCCCCGCTTATTGCTAAGAGGGAATTCACTGGAGATTTAATCCACAGGGAACCCTGTAGGTGGACTTTGGGTTTTCACTGTGATCCATAGCCTTTCGTAAACCAGGTGCTCAGATGTCAGTTCTAATGCAATTCCTTCCCTGGTCTTGGATTTTATTATTTACAATCCTTTGATCTCACAAGCTGTTGTGCTCCTCCTGGGTAGACATGTCACATAAACGACTGCTTGTTTTAAGACAAGTCTTTAAAATCCGAGGGGCTAGTCTCTTGGAAGCCAGAGACCATCTGATTTCCTAGCCACACTTTGTTATGACATCTCCAGTGAGCTCTTCATAAAGGCAAGGAGGGCTACGTCATAAGAAGCCACTGTTCTTAGATTAGGGCTTAGTTCACTCATATATCGGTAGTTGTGTATTTCCCTGGTACACTTTGAGACATCGTTATCCCCAAAGCAATGTTCTGTGTACTACTCTGATGAGTGCTGACTGGGTCTTAAAAGTTTGTGAGCTACCATCCAAAGGGCAAGTATTGGTCTCTGCTGTCTGCGGGAAAGAAGGGTGACGAAAATTGAAGCCACATGGGAAACAATTAGTCCAGGGAACTAATGGACTATAGGAGCATCGGTCGCAAGACCCTGAGACCAGAACCAGACAGATGGTGTCCAGGCACCACTACCAAGTGCTCGGAACCGGATCGCATTAGAAAATCTTAACGAGCAAGAGAAAACTCATAATAAAGACCAAGCTTACTCGTCAGTCAGAGACTGATGATTAGGGCCCTTGGTCATCCTTCAGGTCTGGAAAGAGACACCCCTGTCGCTCAATGCTCAGCAACACTTGACAGGTCTATCTGTGGAGCACCAGCACTGGGGGACAGTATAAGATTGCCCATGTGAGATGACAAGGGCAGAAGTCACCCCAGGATGAGACTCAGCAACATTCGTGAAGAAGGAAGAATGGAAACAGGAAACACAGGCAAATGGGAGAAGTAATGTTACATTGTGGGAACTGTAATCAATTACATGAAGCAAAATGTATGAATGGTTGAATGCAAAACTGATCAGCTCTGTAAATATGCACCCAATTTACAATTTAAAGATTCAAACTGAAAAAAAAGAAGAAGAGCTGATACCAAGGACTCAGATAGAAAGAAAATGTTTTGAAAATGATGATGGCAACACATGTACAAATGTGCTTGACACAGTGGATGGATTGTGATAAGAGCTGTAAGAGCCCCCAATACAATGATTGAAAAAAATAATTTCAACTCTGCCATTGGGACAATTCTGACTCATAGTGACACTGTAGAACAGAGTAGAACTGCCCCCTTTGGGTTTCCCACCTGAGACAGTTAAGGTTTACTGTGCCAGCCTGGCCGATAAACACATGTGGGATTAACTGAAGAGTGGAGAGATAAATGGCTCAGTGAGTCTCGCCTTTCTGGTTCTTGGATCTCTTGCTCAATGATGGTCAGACTAGGGTGAAGCTGCCTTAGCTAGTTCCCTGCTTCAGCTGGCAAGGTTCACTTCCTGCAAGACATCCCTGAGGAGAAGCCAAGTGGACCTACCCCGATGCAGCCCTGGGTGCTGGAGCAGCTATGTGGAGACCCCTGCCAGTGATGAGATGCTTACATATTCATTGATTCGGTCTTGCTCCTGCAGTCAACGTCATTGTGTGTGTTTTGTGAAATGGAGGAGGACATTTTTGATTGGTGTCAGACATATGGGTTAATATTGGACTCATGGGCTTGGAGAGAACTGGGTTGGGATGCTGTCTTAATGTAAACTTACCCTTTATATAAAACTCTCTTATACATAAATGAGCTTTTGCGGATTATTTTCTCTAGTCTACCCAGACTAACACATCATCTTTATGGGAGTAGACAGCCACATCTTTTTCCTGCTAAATCACTAGTGAGTTCAAACCACTGGCCTGAGTTCAGTAGCTCAATAATGTAGCCCACCACATTGCCAAGGCTCGACACAAAAAGTCCTTTAAAAGGAAGAAGCGGTTTAAACTACTTGCATTTGGATACAAGTTACCAGTTGCCATTGAGTCTATTCTGGCTCAAGGAAATCCCACATGTGTCACTTTAGAACTTGTGCTTTGCAGATTTTTCATATATACATATAGTGTGCACGCACACACAGAGTGGTTACATGTTGGGCTGCTAATGGCAAGGTCAGCAGTTCAAAACCATCAGTAGCTCTGCAGGAAAAGAGAAGACTTTCTGCTCCTGTAAAGAGTTAGAGTCTCAGGAAATCACAAGGGTCTGAGTCTGCATCCCCTCAATGTCAGTGCATTTGGAATGAATGTATATATTTGTGGTGTAGAACCGTTCACGTTCTTCACACCCTGTTCGGCTCTCGTATCTAAGTATTCACTTGTAGATTATTGTTAGTACCTTACTGGAGGATTGTGTGTATAAGAGTATTTATTTCTATTGCCTCTAATTCTTTTATATATATATATATATATATATATATATATATATATATAATTTTACTGGGGCTCATGCAATTGTTATCACAACCCAGATATCCATCCATTGTGTCAAGCACATTTATTTGTACATCTGCTGCCATCATAATTCTCAAAATATTTTCTTTCTACTTGAGTCCTTGGTATCAGCTCATTTTTCCCTTCCCTCCCCCATCCTCCTTTCCTCAGGAACCCTTCATAATTTATAAATTATTATTATTATTCTATGTTTTACACTGTCTGATGTCTCCCTTCATCTACTTTTCTGTTGTCTGTTCCCAAGGAGGGGGTTATATGTAGATTATTGTGATTGGTTTCCCCTTTCTTCCCCCACCTTCCCTTTCCCCTCCTGGTATCTCTACTCTCATTATTGGTTCTGAGGGTGTTATCTGTAATGGACCCTATGTTTCCAGCTCTGATCTGTACCAGTGTACATCCTCTGGTCAAGCCAGATTTGTAAGATAGAATTTGGAATCATGATAGTGGTGGGGAGGAAGCATTTAAGAACTAGAGGAAAGTTGTATGTTTCTTCAATGCTATACTGCATGCACCCTGACTGGCTTGTCTCTTCCACGCAACCCTTCTGTAAGGGATGTCCAGTTGCCTACAGATGGGTTTTGGGTCTCCACTCTGCACTCCCTCTCATTCACATCTATGTGATTTTTTTAATTCTTTGATGCCTGATACCTGATCCTATTGACACCTAATGATCACACAGGCTGGTGTGCTTCTTCCATGTGGGCTTTGTTGCTTCTCAGCTAGATGGCCGCTTGTTTATCTTCAAGTCTTTAAGACCCCAGATGCTATATCTTTTGATAGCCGTGCACTATCAGCTTTCTTCACCATATTTGCTTATGCACCCATTTTGTCTTCAGCGATCATGTCAAGAAGGTGAGCATCAAGGAATGCCAGGTTAATAGAATAAAGTGTTCTTGCATTGAGGTAGTATCTGAGTGGAGGCCCAATGTCCATCTGCAATCTTAATACTGAATCTATAAATATGTGTACATAGATCTATTTCCCCATTTTCATATATAAATATATTTACAGATGTACAGACCTGTATTTAGACCTCTATAAATGTCCTTGGCCTCCTAATTCCTTCCTCTATTTCCTTTTATGTTCCTCTTGTCCCACTATCATGTTCAGCCTTCATTTGGGTTTCAGTAATTCATCTCGGTTACATTGTCCTTGATCAAGCCCTACCAGGTATCCTACACCTTCCTCGCCATTGATTTTAGATCACTTGTTATTCCCTTGTCCCTGGGTTGTTAACACCCACTTCCTCCTCCCCTTCTCCCATGTCCTCCCTGAAACCATCAGTCCCGTTATTTTCTCCTTCAGATTGTTTATCCCACCTATCTTATCTAGATAGACCTGTAGAGATAGTAATGTGCACAAAAAAACAAGACAGAGCAAAACAAAGTAACAAAAGAAAACAAAACAACAACCAAAAAAAACATGACAAAAAAAGGAAAGCCTGTAAATAGTTCAAGGTCTGTTTCCTGACCTTTAGGAGTGTTTTCCAGTCAAGTCTGATGGGGTGCCATGCCCTGGCCCCAAAGTCTGTTTTTGGAATTCCCTCGGGAGTTCACTGCTCTGTTCCTCTTTCTGTTCTGTTGCACACCCTTAGTGTTTCACCTCAGTTTGGAACATGGATCAAGTGCAATTCCTGCACTGTGTCTCCAGTGTTGTCCCCCATAGCACTATGGGTCAGTGAGGGATGTTCAGTCTCATAGTAGGGCTAGGCCTATGGTCCTCTCTGTGCCTTGGCTGCTGTGAGTGGGAATATCATCCTCAGGGCTTGGTGGGCCAGGCTGTGTTCCAGTCTCTCTTCCTCTCCCTTCATTTGCTCCCGTGTGCTCTGATCAGACAAGTCCCTCTCCCTGAGCTGCAGCTTCAGTGCTGTCCTCTGAAGTGAATTCTTCTGCAGGAAGGAAGGGCTGTCCATGTACCCAAGGGGAGGGTATTGTGTATATCTCCACAGGGAAAGAGAGACCAGACTTCAACCCAGTGCTCTAAGACATGAATGCAACATACTGGCTTGACGCACGGAACCAATAGAGAGGTCTGAGGGGCCGGCCTTTAATTCTTGTGCTTCCCTCATCTTCCTTTGCCTATCGGGACTTCCTCCTTTCCCCACTCGGTGTAAAGACGGAGTTTTCAGAAGAGAGCATCACACCTTTCTTCCCACGTGTCCTTGGTGGGCTTGAACCACCAATCTTTTGGTTTCCCGCTGAGTTCATTCATCATTTCCCCCACCCCCTGGTTTTGTATTTGGATACTCCACCAATATCCAGCACTTACTCACCTCAGCCCCCAAACCTCTCCTCTCCTGTCCTCCTCTGTCTTCCTCACCCTCCCCTGTCTCCACCCTCCCGCCACCCTTTTCCTTCCCTGATCCCCCCAGCCCACCCCCCCGCCCTCTTTTATCCTGATGCAGTTTGTCAAAAAGCAAAAGTCAAAACATGCTTGTCAAAAAGAGGATGTTTTTACTTCCACTTTTCGAGCCAGAGAGATAAAATGTCCCGCAAGTGGGAATCGCTGTTTTGTGTCTTCCTGTTGGCTGGGGAGCAGAAGGACTGGCCTGTCAATCAACAGCCTGTCACTGATGGACATGTTCAGATTTCCTTCAAAACCAGCCAGTCTGCTTTGACACAAGAACGGTAAACTCTGTGGCGGTCTGGCGCCATCCTGGAGAACAGGACATATAGGTGCAGGCGATGAGCCTTGACGTGGCTACCTCCGAGGCTCCGTGGCGCCCACTCCCCTCCTGCCCTTTTTTCTGGGCACAGTGTTTTTTCTTTCGATACGGTAAGACAGTCCGTCTAGATACCGTCTTATAACAAAGCCATTATACCTTTCAAGCTAACTCTGTACCTTCTCCGAGCACGAGTTCATCGTACTTGAACTCTCAGCAACTCTTTCCCAATTTGGACCCAGACATGGGCGGGCTGGTATTCCCAAGTACCTTGCTGACAGCTTGCACTACAATGTGGTCTCCAGTGCAGAGGAAGACGATCAGATGCAACAAAAGTGCTCTTGTAAAAGCTGTTGGAAACGCCCCTCCTTTTCTTAGGCGTGCTCATGGCATTGCGGTTTGAAATATCCTTCCTCTGAGGAGACTGAAATGAAACTATTTAGAGAGAAACTGTCATAAGGGATATGCCTTACTTTTTAAATGATCCAGTCACACACACCTACACATATGTAAATATAGCAAAGAAAGCAAGATGTTACTAATTATTCAGCCTAGGTAGAGGGCATATGGCCATTGATTTGTGCTATTCTATCCGTTTTCTGAATGTCGACATTTTTTTTTAAGTGTTGTTTTGTGTTCACCCTCAAGAAGTATAGATCCTCCTTTCCTGTTCTCCCGTGTCCTCCCTTGTCCTCCTTTTCCCTTCCCATCCTCCCCGGCACTTCCCATTCTGAGTCAGCTCCCCTTCATAGTGACGCCCTGTAATGGAATGAAACACCACCTGATCCTTCTGACTCAGTCCCTGCTGTGTGAGAGCCCACTGTTACAGACATTCTGTCCATCCAACTCCTTGTGTGTCTCCCTCTTGTTCAATGATCCTCTACCAAGCATGATATCCCTCCAGGGACTGATTACATGTCCAAAGCACCAGTGATGATGCCCCTCCACCCTTGTTTCCAAGGGTCATGGTGACTGATGCTCATTGAAAAACAGATTGATTTATTTCCTGGAAGTCTGTATTATATTCAATATTCTCCACCAGCTCCATAATTCAAAAGCATCAATTCTTCTTCGGGCTTCATGATCCAGCTGTCATTTACCTTGGAGGCAATTGGAAATGACATAACTGGGGTCAGGAGCACCTGAAAATGCCATAACTGGGGTCAGGAGCACCTGACGCCCAGAACTGGCGGCCATCACTCTCTCACACACTGCAGAGGTGAGTGCAGCAGATTCACCCAGTGCAGTGTGTCGCTGGGCTTCTTGACCACTGTTTCCATGGGTGCTGCTTAAGGATCCAAGTACAATGAAATCCTTGGCAACTTCAATCTTCTCTGTTTATCGTGATGAGGCTTATTGATCCAATGCAAGGAGTTTTGCTTTCTGTGTGTATAGAGGTGATCCGTGATGAAGGTTTCAGTCTTTGCTCTTCATCGGGATGTGCTTGAGGCCTCGGTTTCTTCCAGCAAAGTTAGGCCGCCTGTGTATTCCAAGTTCCTCCAATTCCGATGCTGTGTTCTTCTTCATAAAATCTAGCTTCTCAGACTATGTGCTGAGCATACACCCTGATTAAGGTTGGTGAAAGCATATAACACTGAGGCACAACTTCCTTGAGTTTAAACTTTCCCTGATTTGTGACTGACCTATGGAGTGGGGTTTAAATAATTGCTTCTTGTTCTGTGGACAGATTCCAAAGGAGACCAACTAAATGTCCTGGAATTCCTATCCTTCACAATGTTATTTATACCATATATACTTGAGTATAAGCCGACCCAAAACATTTAAATGAAAAATTTTAAAATAAACTTTTGAAATTTGGGGGTTGGGTTATACTCGAGTATATACATTAATTGGTAATTTCCCACACTGAAGAATGCCTTTGCAAAGTCAATAAAGCATAAGTAAACACCTTTCTGATATTCTCTGTCTTCAGCCAACTTCCATCTGACAGCAGCAGTTACATCCCTTCTTTGTCCTCTTCTGACTCTGGCTTGAGTATTTGGCAGTTCCCGATTGCTGTACTGCTGCAACCATTTTTGAACAATCTTCAGCAAAAGTTCACTGGCATGTGCTATTATAGTCTTGGGGAGAAACCAAAATCTATGCTTGGTGGGGACAGTTTCTCTTTTTTTTTTCTAGCAAGATCTGTCCTTAGAAAACCACGCAATCTACATAATGCTGGCTCCAAATAAGATGCAAAATCGATGTTTCACACACAGTGAAATAGTCACTGTGACTCTTCTAGCAAAGTTTCTGAAAATCCCACCAAGCAACCTTTTGCTGCACAGGTCTCGGTAAGAAGGCAGTGGGGAGAGGAGGCATAGGATTCACCTGTGAGCAATCATTGATAGAATTCATCAACTTGCTATCAGACTGGGCATAAAAACGAGCCCTCTAAGAAGCTGGAGGTGGAATTTTATTACCAGCCAGAGGCGGGCATGGGGCGTGTCCTCTGGACCCTCATATTCCTGCATGGGGAATCTCCTGGGTCCAGAAGACAGCTGTGAATTAGAGGAGCCGCAGTAGAATCAGGAGCCAGAGCATGAAGCAGAGTGGTGGAATTCTCAGCCCACAAAAGCATAGCTGAATGCTTTGGGGCAGGAGGTTGGTGTTTGGAGTGGGGTGCCTCTAATCCAGTGGTTCGCAACCTGTGGGTTGCAACCCCTTTGGGGGTTGAACCACCCTTTTACAGGGGTCACCTAAGACCATCCAGAAAAACACATATTTCTGATGGTATTAGGAACCAAGAAACCTCCTCTATCCTTCTCCAAGCAAGTCTGCCCACATGCAGATACACCCACTGAGGAGTAGCTGGCATGAAGACTGTTACCACGCTTCACGACAAAATTTCATTGATTTGTAATTAGAAATAAATATTTCACAATATATAATTACATATTGTTTTTGTGATTAATCACTGTGCCTTAATGATGTTCAATATGTAACATCAAAAATATATCCTGCATATTAGATATTTACATTACAATTCATGACAGTAGCAAAATGAGAGTGATGAAGTAGCAACAAAAACAACTAAGGTTGGGGGGCACCACAACACAAAGAACTGCATTAAAGGGTCAAGACATTAGGAAGGTTGAGAACCACTGCTGTAGGCACTTCCTTCTGGTGGCTGGGAGTTGGGTTTGCTGAGCCACGGAGCTGGAGCTGACGGCCTTAGATTTAAGACTTACAACATGCATGGCCTGCGTGCCCTGGGAACATTCATTGGCAGCCCTCAAGGAACTTTGTAATATGCCCTGAGGACACAATGGTATCCTGGGAATTTCTCACCCACCTGCAGTGCAACTTGGTAGCTTCCTTGATAAACCAGATGATCATGAACATTGTCTGTGAGCTCTGTGCAGCCATGGTGAGGATATAAGATCAAGAGAGAAAAAATAAAGGATATTGTTGAGCAAGCACATGCAAAAGTTCGTCGTCATTTTGGATAAGGTGCTCTTTGAAAAGACTATGTATGCTATTGCGGCTTTTTTCCTCCCTCTGCCTGGGTCCAGAAGACAGAAAGTTAGCTGGCCTGACCAACAGGAGAGCGGACAGGAGAGACCGCGTGCGGCGTTCTGTCGTCAGTGAGAGGCTGTGCAAAAGCGTGGCTCACCTCTCACCACTCCCTGCAGCAGCCTCTGCAAATACTGGATTTGCTGCAGGGTCATGGGAGTGGGGTTTAGAGGGAGCCTGTGGGTCTTAGAAGAAAACCTGGAGATACATGAATGCAGCAGTGAAACACTTTGCTTTCCATGTCTCCAAATGTACTCCGAGAAAGGAAGATGGAAGTATGGGAAGAGCCTCTATTTGGGCCCACCCCTGATGGGTCTGTCAGTGCAGCGGTCAGGCAGAAGCTGCGCTCCCAGGGAGGTGTGCTGTATCACTAGCTCAAGGAGTGGGGTGTCTGCTGTGCACTCTTGTTGGAAAACCACTTGGAGAAACGGGGTGAATTCAGGAGGGAGTCAGTGAGGAGGAGGTGTTACAGAAAGCTCAGTGATCCATGATGGCGCTCCACTGCACAAACACCTCAAGTGTTGAGCAAGTTCTATTGAAAGTCAGGCTGTGTTTGGCCCATAGCTAGAAATCCAATGACTTGGACCAAACAAAAGCAGAACATCCCACACAGAGGGCCCAGGCTGTCAGGGAAGCCTAGCTAACATGAGCTATCATACACAGATGTCAACTTTCAAGTTCAATCAGAAAGAGTTTAGATATAAGCTTGAGATAACCGTAGCTTTGAAACCGTTTCCTTTCACTTTTACTGGTGCTTTCTCCGTGCCGTACCCTCTAGTGTCCTATGATGTCATGCCCATCATTTAATTGCTTTCTTTGCAGTGGGTTGCTCAATTCCATAAACATTCTCATTTGCAGGTCTGCTATCGCTTCAATACATCCATTGGATGTATGCAGGAAAGAAGAGAGGAGAACCAATGATGCCACCAAAGGCAAGTTCATCGCTGCTCCCAACGCCAGAATGGAAGGTCCGCCAGGAACCTCATCTCTCCTCTCACCTTGCCTTACAGTGGCTCTCGCCAGCGCTTCCGGTCAGCACTCCGTGGGCCCCCCTGGGCAAGTCAGGAGTAGCTGGCCCGTGCTTTGCTGGCACCCTCAGAGAGTGGGAGTTGAATTATAGGACAAACTGCTACTGATTCAATGAAAAGTCAAATAGAAGTTCAAATGGAATGAGAGATGCGGTTTTCTGAGATAACTTCAAAGCCATAGCATTGATTCAGATGCTCAAAAGATGCTCAAAAACCGCCTAAGGTTTCTCGAGAATTGTGACCTAGGGGAATGCCCACCATATACTTCTTCTGGGGCAACCCCCCTCCTCTCCGCATCCTTTACAACCTTCCTCCCTCTAGCTGGGGAGTGAGGTAGGGAGGAGTTGACAAGTTTGTCTAACCCAGTGGTTCTCAACTTGTGGTTCATTACCCCTTTGGGGTCGCCTGATTCATAACAGTAGCAAAATTACAGTTAGGAAATAGCAATGGAAATAATTTTATGGTTGGGGGCACTGAGGCACTGTATGAAAGGGTCACAGCCTGAGGAAGGCTGAGAACCACTGGTCTAACTTCTTTAGAAAATGTGGTCTACACAGAGCAGGTTTGGAGCTGGCAAAGAAGGGAGAAACCAGGGCCTGTTCCCACCGCGCGCCTGGCTCGGCCTCTGGAGAACACTGTGGGCTCATTTGGAAGCTCTCCAGGCTCTTCCTGGTGCTGCTGGAAAATAAACAGGAGCAGCCAAAGTCCCAGCCCCATCCCAGCTGGGCAGACCAGTGGAAGCACGAACTCGTGGCACTGACACAAGCCCACCAAGTGCCACAGCCACTTCTTCAAATGACTCTGCTCAGCAAGGCAAGAGGGTACTTACACATCCGCTGCACGTGGGAGGAAAATGCGAAATGCTGATGGCGCCAGGGAGGAGGCTCTCAGGCAGGAATGAAACCAGCTGTGCTAAGTAGCCAACACTGGTCTGTTAATTTGTCATCCTGTGGTGATTAGTCTGTACCTGGGACACCAGTGTTATGTCAAGAGCAGGGTCACCCAGGGTGGCCAGGTTTCAACAGAGCTTCCAGACTAAAACAGACAGTAAAGAAGGCCCTATAAATCAAATCTTAAAAAATTGGCCATGTAAACCTCTGCTTGATATGTGCCAGCGCAGCACCCAGCAGTTCGAAACCCAAAGTACTAAACCCATTGCTGTAGAGTTAGTTAATCTATAAAGCAGTACAAATGACTCAGTGCAACTCACTCCCGTGAGACAGTTGTGAGACACTGGCAGTCCTTCACGTCTTGAGGGTTGCCAGGTAGTCCTCTGTAGAGCAATTCAGGCTATCCCGGCACAGGCAGCAAACAGCAAGGCAGGTGACCAACAGTCAGCCAGATGACAGGGTCCAACAGTCCCCAGTTCAAGAGATATAAATTCCAATGGTGTGGTGAAGCAGGTCTTGAAGGAACCTCAAATTACAGCGACACAGTCCATGGGTTGGGTGTCCCACAGGTAGTGTAGCTTGCAAACTGAGGCACAGAACAAGCAAGGCAGCCGCACACTGGTCTGATGATCCAAGAGCGAGAGACAAGAAAGGTGGGCAGGCCGAGCTATTCCTCTTTCCACCCTTCAATTAATCCCACATGTGCTCATGGGCCGTGTTAGCACAATAAACCCACCAATCACAGATGTTTACTTGTGTTTTATTGACAATGCAAAGGCATCAGACGATGTGCATCATAAAAAGATATGGATAACACTGAGAAGAAGAGAAAATCTGAAACACTTCATTGTGCTGATGCGGAACCTGTACATGGAACAAGCAGGAAGATCACAGGCTAGTGGATGTTGTCTCATTGATCTAAAACAGATGGAAGCATGCCAGGGTGCCAACAGCTCTCAGGGTCAGCAGTAGAGGTTCAGCAAGCAAGAAGGCAAAGCGGCCGAGAGGGAATTCCAGTTTCCACCCACTTACAAGAAGGCCACTTCCACAAGGTATCATTAAGCGGTAACCTGATTGACACAGGGTAAGTTCTACCCCTATAGGTTCCTACATGTTCAAGTTGACATAAAATCACCTAACTACCACACTGGGCAAATAATCTGTGAAACTGGGCTGTGTGAGGAAGAACATGGCATCACAAGTGGAGAAAGCTTATTAATAACCTTCAATATGCAGGTGACACACCCTGCTTGATAAAAGAGAGTACAGCCTCACAGGCTGGTTGTGACAATGAAATGAAATGATAGATCTCAGTACCAGGCAACTTGTGTTTAATAAATATTAGTCACATAGGCTTAAATAAGGGCATCCTTTGGCCGTGGCAAAATGAAAAACCAAGCTCGCTGCCACTGAATAGATTCTGACTCATAAGTGACCCTATAGCACAGAAGGGGACTCTTCTATTGAGTTTCCAAGATTATAAATCTTTACAAGAGCAAGAAGCCACAGCTTAATCTCCGGTAGCAGATGGTGGATTTGAATTACTGACCTGCAGTTAACATCTTAATGCTTAACCCACTGTGCGACCAGGGCTCTTTTGGCCTGTCAATTCCAACTCATAGTGACCCTATACAGAGTTTCTGAGATGATAAATCTTTATAGGAGCAGACAGCCTCATCTTTCTCCAAGGAAGTGGCTGGTAGGCTTGAACCCCAGATCTTGAACTGAACACCTAGCACAAAGAACAAGGCTCCTTGCTACACAAGAAGCATGAGGGTAATCTTGCAGACAGTGAGGAAAACTCAGTTTTCCAAACGTCTTATACTGTATTAACTGAATACATAATTTTGCTTCTAGAGACAAAATGTGGTCATAAGTTAAAGAATATTACATGGAAATCCAGTTTCTCATCTCAATTGGCTTTGTAACCCCAAGTAAGTCACGCTTGTTGAATCTCAGCTTCTGGAGAGATGGGAAATCTCTTACAGGAGATTCATTGGAGAGCCTGGAACGTAGTAGGGAGTTGACAAGTGTCAGCTATAATCCTTACACAATAGAAGCAGAGAGCTGGTGAGCATTGTCATGAGAACTCTGGCTATGCCCAGCCTGCCTGTTGAGCCAGGCTCTCCTGCCAAGCAGCCTGGAATGCTCCTGGTGTCTGGTAGGAACACCCTATTGCCCTTGACAAGACTACAAAGATAATGATGGATTTGTCAACTCTTGTTCAAGCCACCAGCTCCCTGTTTGCACTTGTCATTACAACAAACCCTTCCTTCATTTCAACCTCTTTCCTAACATACCTCAGTTGCTAAATACTCAGCTCAATCAACATGAAGTGTTCTCAAAATGTCTTCTTAGCAATATCAAAGGGGCTACGTCTAAGTAAAGTATCTTTCCAAGTAGGACATGTTTATAATTTGTCACAATCAGGTATGCTGATTGGATTAGTTTTAGAGGCTCCACCTTTCCGTATCTGCCTGACCTTGTGTGTCCTTGACTTTGCCTCAATAGTCTCGAATTGTAATCCATAGGCTCTCATGCTCATCTTTTAAAGTTTGCCGGAGCTCATGAAGCAAAGGGAGTACCACACATACTCATGTATAAGCCGAGGGTCTTCAGCGCATTTTTTATGTAAAATTAGGGGCTTCGGCTGATATTTGGGTCAGCTTATACTTGAGTATATATACGATTTTAATATTTTTTTTCAGGGTACCATTATGATTCCTTACCTGAATCCGTCAAATTGTTAAAAGCAGGTATTGATTCACTTCTAAAAGACTATATAATATTCTTCAAAGAACAAGAGGCATATCTCCTGTGATATAGGACTCTGTCCTGATGGCCTTGTGGGTTCAGCATTGGGCTGCTAACCACCAGGTCAGCAGTTTAAATCTATATGAAAGATGAGGCTGTCTACTCCCATAACATTATGTAGGTCAGAGACCCTATATAGGGATACTACTGAGAATTGATATGGTGAAAATGGAACCACTAGTGGCTATTGGACACATAAAATGTGGCCAGTCCAAATTAGGGTGTTCTGTAAATGTAAAGTACCCATCAGATTTCAGTCTTCACAGGTCAAAAAAAAAAAAAGTGGTGGGTGGGGTGGGAAATAGCGCATTAGTATCTTTATAGAGAGATTATTTCAACATTAGATTATTTTAACATGGGGGTTATAAATATATAATCCTATATATATTACAGATATATAAGATTAAATAAATGGATTGCTATAATTAACTTCACTCTTTTCTTTTAAATTTTTAAATCAGATGCCTCCAACATTTTTAAGTTACATATGTGGCCTCTGTGCTGTCTGTCCTGGCCAGTACTGATAAAGAAGAAATTGAGACACAAGAACATTTCAAAGTGACTAACTCTAAGCGCCAGGGAAATTCAGAACTGAGATCAATGTCTGACCGCCTGGGCAGGGCTCATGCGGCTAAAGGTGAATAAGCAACTCAAAGAAGAAGGGCACACGTTGGCAGGGTTCTTTGAAAATGTCTCTGAGGCCTTCGTTCATCCCTTTGCAGCAGCCCCTGAGAAGGAAGCACGTGGAGATGAAGTCAGCCCAAATGCAAACTCAAGAGAGACACAGAAAGCAAGAATTCTAGATAAGGCTTGAATGGGAAACTGAACGACTTAAGAATTTCCATCTCTGTTGTCCAGAGCAGTCTAGGGCATTCTTTACTCCCATCAGGCACATATGACAAAGAAAAGCAGCAAGGCACATATGACAAATATTCTCACTTTGATCTCTTCTGTATTAGTAGCAGCTGTGACTATTGATAGCCACTCAACAAATCCCCAAAGGATGTCATCTAAAGTACTGAAAGGAAAAAAATAAAAAATAAAAAAATAAAGTACTGAAAGGACTAGTATCTTGCATAGAGAGTCACCTGGTGTGTGCATTGCATCAAAGTGAAGAAAAGATAGGGCACGTCAACCGACTTTGTCTCAGCCTTGAGGAGGGAAACCCCCGGCAGGAGGGAGGCAACCTTGGGTGAAGACAACAGTGCCGACAGTGTGGCAAAGGTCCCTGTGCTTGGGACCCTGCTCCCAACAGAGAGCTCCTTCTCTGGCCCTGATCTTGGCCAGGCCCTCAAACAGTCCTGCTAATCAGAGCCATTCGGAAAAGTCCCAGGAGGCACAGGCTCCCTGGAAGGCACTGTGGTAGCATCCTCACCAGAATGCTCAAGAACTTGGTCAAACAAAAGCCTGTCTCACAAGAGCCCGGAGGAGCTCTTGGGGAGCCTCACGTAGGTTTTTTTCAGAGCTTCTTCATTCTTACTTTATATAAAATTGTAAAAATCAACTAATGAGTTTCATTAGGAAAAAGGAAAAATAAATAAGGAAGCACTTCCAGACTCCATTTAAGCAGATGCGAAAGAGTCCAGGAGAGGAACAAAGTGATGAGGAAGAATAGAGTCATGAACTCAAACCGACCCGAGCCGACCCCGAGCCACGGCATTTTCAGTCACTTCCTGGGCCCCCAAAGCTGGACCACACATTGATCTGGAAGACCAAATGAGAATTCATGCCTTGAATCATGGGGCTGACCGAGAATCTTAAATAAACCGTGGACTGACAGATCAAACAAACCAGTCTTGGAAGAAGTACAGTGAGAACGCTCCTTAGAAGCAAGGAAGGTGAGACTTCATCTCGCGTTCTTTGGACATGCCAGCAGGCGGGGCCAGTCCCTGGCGAAGGACGTATGCTTGGAAGAAGAGAGGCTAAGTCAGAAGGACAGTCCTCAAGAAAGTTAATCGAGGTTGTTGTTGGCAGCTGCAGCAATGGGCTCAAACATAGGCACCAACCATGGGAAGGGAGGTTCAAGACCAGGCACTGCTTCCTTCTGTGCATATAGTCACTGTACGTCCAAACTGGCTGGGGGGCGCCCAAGAACAACACAGCGCAACCACTTCGATGTAGCGTTTACAGGATCCGGCCAAAACAATGCCTCTGATCACTCAATTCAGTATATTTTTAATTGACGTTCGTATTAATAACCCAAGGGCCTTCATGAATGGTTTTATTTGTTCCTTGTTTTCTACTTTGAAAGGCAGAAAAATAGCATTTTAAAAATTTTTTATTGAAAATATTTTAAGGATCATTGGCTTTAAAGGGGTAGCTTTGGTGACCTTAGTGGGGCTCATATTTCTGACTGAAAGAGGCTTTGCTACAGCACAGGGTGTTGACGGTCCGGCTTTGTAATCCCAGGAGAGTGTTCCTCCAGTCACGAGCAGCGCCCCTACGCTCAGCGAGGCTCAGGATGCTCAGCAGTGCATGCTGGCTCCGCTTCCCGTGGGGCACACGCTCCTCTCAGTGGAGCAGATGGGCTGACCCTCAGGGAAAGGAAGCTCTTCTGAGATCCTCCTGTCTTCTTTCTTCCCAAATGGCTTAGCTATAAAAAGCAGATTAAACAGCCATTGTTCCTTGCCTCCAAGAAGCTGGCACGCTAACATCCTGCCGCCAACTCAAAGCCCCCGGTTGTTTCCTGCCGGCCTGGGGTGCCGGCTACTGGTCGCAGCAATCAGAAAAGGCTGCCTTCTGCTTGGGAACCGAGTTTTGAACCCCCAGACCTTCCGTTTTCTTTTCTTCCTTTCATTCATTCTTTATTTCTTTTCTTTATTCATTGATGTCCTCTTTGGACTATGACATATCGAGACAGGCTGTCTGTTAACACTGGCATCCTCACGCCAGCAGGCGCCCTCCCACAGAATTCCCACGCGGGCTGCTGCAGCCTGTTATCCCGTTATCCCCACACCACCACCTGCCTATTACTCTCCCCGCCGCAGCCCAGGTGCACGCAGTACTTCTCAGGTAAAGCCTCTTTCTCTGGGTCCAGAGGGCCTTCTACGTCACCCTCCCCTCAACCCAAAGAAGAGACCCTAACACATGCGTTCCAAGGGCCCAGGATGAAATAGTGACGGTTTACTGACACCTACCAGGAAGGGCCTGAAGAAGAACAAAAACATCCATCCATGACTGCCGCTGGTCTCTGACAAGAGGAGAACAATGGGCCAAGCAGAGGCCACAGAAAGAGGGAGTGAGAGAAAAGAAGCTAAGCAGAAATAATGTGTGTGTCCGATCATAAGTTATAGCAGCATAAGGTACGTGTGTACCTCTTCCTCGCCTCATCCCACGCTCCCTGAGCGAGAACACGCCTTGGGCTTTCATTGCACATGATGGGCCTCGGAAATCTCCATGAACTGTCCCTCCCATCTTTTCTACAAACTCTTTGAAGTGCCTTCACTTATGTTATTTCTGAGAAATGTTAATTATATTGAATACAAATAAGTCTATAGGTAGCATAAGTATTAAGATATATGAGCATTAGATTGCTAACAACAAGGGCAGTGGTTCAAGCCCACCAACCACTCCAGGGGAGAAAGATGAGGCTGTCTGTTCCCAGAAAGATTTATAGCCTCGGAAACCCTAAAAAAAGCCACTGTGAGTTGGAATAGACTTGATGGCCGTGGGTTTGGTTTGGGCTTCTTTAAATTAAAATATAAGTTGATGTAATAATATTACAGATACAATGCATATATAAATATGTAACAGATACATCTATAAATATTGCTGTCAGGTGCTCTTGAATTAGTTCTTAGTCATGGTAACCCTCTGCCTAATAGCACAAATACTGCCCACGCTTGAGTAATCTCCTAGTTGTTCCTTTGCCCACTGCTGTGGCCACTGTGCCAACCCATCTCTTCCAAAGCCTTGCTCTTTGTTGCTGACCTTCAACTTGACCAAACATCATGTCTATTTTTAGGGACCAAGCTCTCTTGACAACAGCCCAAACTATTTCAGATAAAGCCTCACCATCCTCTCTCTCTTCTCAGGAGCATTAATTATATACATCATACATTAAATATTTCCCTACAAGTCCTGGTAGCATAGTGGGTTACACATTGGGCTACTAACCACAAGGTCACCAGTTGGAAACCTCCAGCCACTCTGTTGTCGACTCCCAGAGAGATTTACAGCCTCAGAAACACTATGGGTTGGAATGGGACTAGATGGCAGTTGGTTTTGTTTTGTTTTTAATTAAGACATCATTTTGTTTTATATATTACATATATATGAAATAATATATGAATATAAAATACATATATTATATTTTTGCTGTTGCTTTAATTTTATATACTAGACAAGGCAAGTCCAAAAGTATTACTACAAAATGATGGGCATCTTTATGAAACAAAATATCAAGATTTTAAATGATTGGTTCTCTGCAAATACTCCATCTAGATCTATATGCTTCTGAAGGTGACATTTCCACCTTTCTAACCTTTCCACGAAGACTTTTGTAATTTTTGATTTACAACACGTCAACATGGTAGTTTTGGCTTCCTTGAAGACTCAAATCATGTTTCTTTGAAGTGTCCTTTGAGTTTTGTGAACAAAGAAGTCTGAAGGGGCAAGAGCTGGGCATCGAGACGAGGTTTCCCAATGACATCTTCATAGGACAGCCCTGCTGCCCTCCAGGAGGAGCAGGTGCTTTACTGTGAGGGGGAAATCCCTCGGCACAACTTTCCTAGACTTTTCTCTCCTGTGGAGTTTTCCATTTTCTTAAACCTCTTTATAATAAGCTCACGTTATCATCCGATGTTCTGTGAAAACTATAGATCAAGATCACTCCCTGGTGAATAAAACAAACAAACAAAAACCCGCCATCATCACCTGCTGAGCTGGCCTCTCTCTGCCTTGAATTTCTCTGACCCAGAAGAGCCCCTCAGAAGCCATTTTTTGGTTGGACTTTGTTTCTGAAAGCGCTCTGATACGACTAAGACGGTGTATCACTGAGCGCACTCGTCTGCAGCCATCATCCACTGATGCCGAGACACAGTGAACATTTTTATTGCAATTGACCAGTGTTTATATGCACTGGACGCCTAGTATCAATATATATTTTTACTTATCCTTATAGATAAGTATATACACACGCTTCATTTACTTATTTCAGTTCTCTGTTCATTGAAATTTGCATGTGTTAATCATTTCTGAAAGGTAAGACAGTCTGAGTTCACATGTAGGACTATTCCTCCAAAGAAAAACCATTCTCTGAGACGTCTCATCAGCACCCCAAGATGATGGCCCACTGGCTGAAGTCACATGACCAGCCAGCCCCATTTCTATTAGATAACCTGAAACCCCTCTTGACACTCTTAGCTAGAACCTCCTTGTGCCCTTCACCATAGATCTCTCTCTAGCCAACACAAGAAGTCATTTGACCAACCCCTATTTAGCAGCTCTTTCCACTCCAGCAACCTTAGGGTAGACAGAGTCAACACGTAACTACATCTCAAGGAGAGGTTCCAGCACCACATGCTAAAAGGGACCATTTCGTGAAAGTGAATCTTAGGAGGGAAAAAATGCCACAGAGTAGTAGAAACCCTACTTGTTTTCAAAGTTATTTCTTCTTCCATATTTTAAAGTGGAGAATATTAAGAATTAAAAAATATATTTTTTAAAATTTTGGTTTCTAAAAAGTACAATGTACCACGGGGGAATACTTGACACTTCCTAGTTCTCTAATCCATGACTAAACTTGAAGGACTTTGACATTTGAAGCATCAGCTCTTATATTAAGACTTTCAAAATGAAACCTTGTTAGGTGTTTCCTGAACAGCTTCTTTCGGTGTGGTCAAGTGGACTGGTTCTCAGAAAGGGAGATGCGCTTCTGGTAAATAAAAGGCCCAAACAGGAAGTGCACCCATAGCCACAGAGAAGCGCGTGCTGGGATGGTGTCTGCAGAAGATGAGCAAGGTCCTGTGGAGACGCAGCACAGACTCTTCCCCCAGCAGAGCTCGTCAGCAAGCTGGTCCTCTCCTCCACACCCTCTGCAATGAGAGTCCTGGCATCAAGCACCGGCTGGACCTCATGAGTGCAAGGCCAATTCCAGGCCCGCGGCCCCAAGCTCCTGCTGCATGATTGACCCAGACAGCACTCGTGGAGAAAACAAACTGTATGAGGGGCCTGTGGTTTCTGTGACAAATTGCCACAAACTCAGTGGAATAAACAATGCCAATTTATTCCTTTACAGTTCCGGAGATCAGACGTCCGATGGGTCTCCCTGGGCGAATGTCAAGGTGTCGGCCGGGCTGTGTTTCTTCTGCAGGTTCCAGCAGGGATGTCAGATGGTTCACGTGCATCCTCTGCGTTTTCCAACTTCTAGGGCAGTCCACATGCGCATGGCCGTTTCCATACATTGGAGGCCCGCAATGGTGACTCTGAACTTCCTGCCTCCCTCTTCACTGTTAAGGGCCCTTGTGATTACTCTGGTGACTCTGGGTAGACAAGCGTTAGTATGCTTGGCAGATCATCAGAAGGTTGGCGGTTCAGGCCCACCCAGAGACTACCTAGAAGAAAGGCCCAGTGACCTACTTCTCTACAGCGGTGGCTCAGGTTTGAAGGAGCTAGGGTGGGGAAGCGAGTAAATGGTGTGAAAACCCTGGGTTCATTTTCAAATGCGATGGAATGGTGCAGTGGTTGACAACTTACTTAGAGTTGGTTTGCATCCTTTAATTTCTTCAACTCTTCCACCAAAATGCGTGATCACAAACGACTGTTCAGTGTGCGTTCTTTAATGGTAGCCACGTGACTTCCTGAGGTTATCACCAGTTTTCATACATCAAAAACCATTGAGAGTGCTTTATCCTGTTTTGGGGTCATTAATACTGTCACCAGCATGAGAGAGTCCCCTGGACTAGCTAGATCTTCTCGACACACATGAGCTGTGTTACCCTGAATTACTATTGTGCTTCATTTTTTTTTACTTTAGACTTAGCATTTCCCTTTATTGCCTGATGTTCTCGATTTATTTTCATGTGTGTTTGTCTCCAGGGCACCTTTCTGTTTTTCCATCTTCTGTACTTTTTGTTTGGGTGGTAGGCCAAGTAATGAACCTTGACGAAAACTCTGTTCCACTACCCAAAATGTATGACTATTTTATGTTAGATGGCATAGGAGATTCCCATCCGTGTGAATAACATGGTGCTTCCAAGGATTTTCAATGTTTCCCCACCCTCAGCCACCGCTGTAAAGAATTATTTACAGTCTTGAAAGCTAGCAAGGCTAAGCTCTCACATGGCCCAGGAAGCACGTGATCATTTTTGGCAAGAGTTTGCTCATAGAAAATTGTATCATCATTACCTGATAAGTCGAATGAGATGTGGACAATCTAATGCCTATTCCAGGTGTCCATTCATGTTTTAGTATATCTAGTATCTATTTGTAGTCAATTTAACAGCTGACTGCAAGCTGGCTCACGAGCCCCTTAAGGGCCAAGTCAAGTCTTTCCTCACCTCATTGTCCCAGCAGCCCTTTGATTCAGAAATATTACTGTCCCTTCCTGGAAGATAAGGAAGTTGAAGTTCCACCAAGAGTTAGCAGTGCAGACTGCCTGCTTATTACCTACTCCCAGCACATCTCAGCTCTGGTGAATCCTTGCTGCCATGTTGGAGACCCAGGTTCAATACTGGGTCAGTGTACCTATGGGTTGCCCCCACTTGATCTGTCACTGGAGACTGTGTGTGTTGCTGTATACGAAAAGATTTCAGTGATGTTTCCAGACCAAGACAGAACCAGAAAAAAGGCCTAGTGATCTAACATAGAAACTAAGCCAATACATGCAGTGGAGACCCAAAGCCCATCTGTAGACAATTGGACATTCCCTCACAGAAGGGTCACAAGGAAGAGATGAGTCAGTCAGGGTGCAGTATAGCACCAAAGAAACACACAACTTTCCTCTAGTTCTTTAATGCTTCCTTCCCACTATCATGACCTCAATTCTACCTTACAAATTGGATTAGACCACAGGGAACCCAAGATATATCAACCCCTCGGGGCCAACAATGAGATTAGAGATACCAGGAAGATAAGGGTAATGTTGGAAGAGAAAGTAGGAATCGATCACAAGGATCAACCTAGAACCCCTCCCAAGGGGAAGAACAACAGAAAAGTGGGTGAGGGGCGACAGAGGACGATGTAAGATATGAAAATAATAATCTATAACTTATCAAGGGTTCATGGGGGAGGGGTAAAATTGAGGAGCTGATATCAAGGGTTCAAGTAGAAAGAAAATGTTTTTACAATGATGATGACAACATATGTACGAATGTATTTGACACAGTGGGTAAATGTATGGATTGTGATAAGAGATGTAAGAGCCCCCAATAAAAGTATTTAATAAAAAGGAAAAAGGGGGGGTAATAAAATATGCCAATAAAAGCTTTTTGAGTCACAATGATCATTTCCACAAGGTACCAGAGCAATGGTGTGGGGTTGGGAAGCATTTTTATTTGTTCTAATGTGGTCACCATAAATCAAGTTATTTCAATAACAGCTAACAACATATGTTATTCAGATAAACAGTTGAGTTTCAGTAAATGTCTTTCTTTCCCACCTGTAAGTTTCCTCAAATATCAACTTTCATTATTTGTAGTTTTTCTATGAAAAATCATACCCATAAAACTGTCATTCTTCCTCTTTCCCTTACTCCATCCTCCCCCTCTTTCTCTCAGCCTCTCTCTTTATTCTGTCCTTTCCTGTAGAAATTCATTCCAAGGTAGTCAGGAAGAAGAAAGTTCCCCTCCACAGCAGATTCTTGGGTGCTTTCTTATCTTAAGCCACTTCACTATTTTGCTCTCCTACCATCTCACCAAACAACCTCAGGTTGAATGTACTTCCCCTTCCTCATGTAACTTGGAGCTTCGTTCTTAGTCTGGGTCCAAGCCATTGGTTACTTACCTTTGACATGCTGCTGCTGTTGCCATTGGGCTGGTTCCTGTTTATGGTGACCCTGCGTACAACAGACGTGATGTGGCCTGGCCCTGTGCCAGCTTCCTCATTGCTGCTGGGGCGGAGCTCATTGCTGCGGCTACTGTGTCCATCCGTTTCCTGGAGGGTCTCTTTCTGTTAGCTGCAATCTGAAGGTCAGCAGCTTGAAACGCAGTCTCACCTTGGAAGAAGGCGGGTGCTTTCTCCTCCTGCAGAGTTAGGAAAGCCACAGGGTACTTCTAACATGTTCTGTAGGGTTCCTGAGTTGTCTATGCTTCATGGAGAATTTGGTTTGGTTTTTTACATAGCAACCTAGACTTATTCTTGCCCTTATGATTTCTGCCTTTTTATTTTCCTTTTGTTAAATTGTATCCACATTTTTTCATGTTTTATCAGAAGTGCTCCACCAGTTTGTTCACCATAAATACCCCTACCTCTCCCCACACCCCATCTATAAGTTCCTCTCTTCTTCCAAAATTTCCATCTGTCCTATAGCCTTGTCACAAAGATCCACTTAACCAAAGGTGGTGGGATATGTGAATAATACTGGAAGCAGCTTTTTTTCTTTTAATAAGACTAAAAGAAATTGTTTCATATTATAATTCATGAATGTAAATTCATGCATGAATGGGAATATATTAATCAATGGAGACTCCTCTCTCTCCCTTAGAAAGAAATTTCACCCTGTCAAAGAAAAGAGAACAAGTCTTATCAAGCTAATCAACCCAATTCACTTAGCTGCAAAGGTTTTGCAAAGAGCGAGCTTTGTTCAAAAGATCCCACTAGAGAAAGCCCTAAAGCTCAGAAAAGCAGTTAAAATAAGCTTTAGAGCTGAGGCCAGCTGGAAAGGGGAGAGAACTGATCATTTACTTATGAAGCGGACAGGTGAGGGAGGAGCCGGCTAAACTCAGAGTAGTATGGGCCAAGTGCCAGTGAGGCTGGAAAGGCAAGACCATCTCTATATAGAAAGGAGGAAGAGGACTAGAAATGAGAGATCGGAGGTAGAGATCCCAAAGGCACAGTGAGGGAAGAGGTCCAATGGTGCGGAAGCATTGGAGGGGCAGGCTATCTATCTGGAAGGCTGATCTCAACAGCCTATGACAATCTAATTTAAACTCACCGGCATCAGATGCCTAGGCTGATTCTAAACTCCAAGGTCATCAAACCCAAGACACTCTTTACTGACTTTTGCATGCATATTTCCTGGTCCATGCCCAGGCAAGACCCAGCCAAGGGGGGAGAATGACCGGGTTTATGATTGGACCTGCGCAATAGGACCAGTCCTGGGATTGGTCCATTCATAATCCGGAGATGCCAATGGGCCACTTACCCCACACCCAATTTTAAAAAATCCCTGGATACAGTGCAGTCGGCCACAGCCCACTGAATCCCTAGCTGCTACATCAGGTGCTTCTCTTTTCTTTCCAAATAAACTTCGCTTTCTGCTTGCTGTTTTGTGGTCTGTGGGTCTGGAACAAACCTTGCCCCAAAGCTTACTATCATTTAACTGATTTGTTTTACTGCCCTGCCTGTTAAGTGTAGCAATGTGCCAGAAATGGTCTCTGCCCAGAAAGGTAAAATATTTTGTTTCCATCTTTAAATTGTTAGGGGGAATGCCAAATGGAAAAGTTAGACCAGAAATGAAGTTGATGTCCTGAAACTGAACCTAGTGTGGGCATGAATCTTATTCAATACTAACTGACCAGGTCACTGAGAATCATGTCCACTGATTCCGAGAGATCCCGTAGGACTGATCCATAGAGTTCCCAAGGCTACAACTCTTTGCAGATGCAGACAACCATATCTTCCTCCGTCTGGCCGACGTGGTGGGTTTGCGCCCTGACCAGCTCCTTACTTTTTGTTTGTTTGTAAACAGCCCTTGTGCTACAAAACAGGGAAGTTCTTTTCCTTGCCTTTCCCTCCTTTTGTAACCGCTCAGACCAGCGTTTAGATCTCATGGGAAACGGGCAGCTTTTAAAGGCTGCTTACTCTCTCCCTTTCCCGCACCCGCTTTGATTGTTTTCCTTTTATTTGTAGAATATAACACACAAGGAAAACATGCAAAACCCACTTGCATAGCGCATCTCATCAAAACAGTGACAGTGTCCAAGTAACTCTCCCTGAGTAGGTGGCCCTTTCTTATTCAGCTTTACACACACACATACCACACACACACCACACCTCTCCCTCTCTCCCTCCCTCTCTCTCTTCCCCCCCCCCTTCCCTCCCTATCCCTTCCACCACCACCCCTGCTCTTACTATAGTCTTCAGTCTTTATAATCATGGTGTAATGAAGTATTTATCTTTAAAAAATTAACTTTGCTGAACATAATATCTTCCAATTTTGTCCATGTTATCGGTTATTTGACAGTTTATGGTTGTATTTTAGAGATGAATCATATTCCATTGTGTGTATGTACCGGAGTATATTTGTACATTCCTCCACACACAGGCTTTTGGGTTAGGTTCGCCTTTTTGCTATTGTAGAAAGTGCTGCGATAAACATGGATGTACATGTGTTTTCTCTTAGTTTGCTCTATTTCTCTGAGGCATATGCTGAGGAGAGAAACTGCAGGGTCAAGTGGCATATCTACTAGCATTTATTTAAAGAAGCACCATACTGTTTTCCACCGTGGTTGTACAATTCTGAAATTCCACCAGCAATGAGTGTTCCCGTCTCTCCATAGCCTTTCCACTATTTGTCATTTTCTGTTTGTTTGTTTTTAAATTTTGCTATCAGTGTTTCTGTGGGGTGGTATCTCATTGTTACTTTAATTTGCATTTGTCATGTAGCTAATGGTCACAAGCATTTCTCCATGTAATTGTTGGCCACCTGGATGCCATCTTTAGTGAATTGTCTATTCATGTCTCCTGCCATGTTTTGATTGGTTTATTTGTGTTTTTTTCTTATTAAGGGGTTGTAGTTTACAGATTTTTACCCTCGTAGGTTTTTGAGATTACTCCTTTATCTAGTATATCATTGCCATTTTCCCCCAATCTGTAGGTTTGCTTTTTACTTTTTTGATGAAGTCTTTTGATGTACATGAAGGTCATAGTTTCAAGAGCCCTACTCCTTGATTTTGTCTTCTGTACTATGGGTGTCTCTCATCAGATTGGTAGTGTATTTTTGTCCTGTCTAGGGCCCTGGAGATTTCCTCTATTCATTCATTAATGTTCATTATAGATCTAGTGTTTATATTTAGGTCTGTAATCCATCTTGAGGTTGTTGTTTTTTTAATGTAGTGTTAAGTATAGGTCTTTTTTCATTCTTTTGCATGTAGAGATCCAACCTTTCCAGCACCATTTATTGAAAAGATTATCTTTTCGTGTGTTTTAGTCTTTTATGAAAAATCAGGTGTCTATAGGTGCTTAATTGTATTTCTGAGTTTTCTATTCTGATGTATTAGTCTACAGACATCTCATTGTACCAATACCAAACTATTTGGATTCTTGTGGTTATAGAGTATATTTCAAAATCAGGGAGTAAGAAGTCTCCTACTCTGTTTTTGTTCTCTAGTAGTGTTTGGTTCATCCTGGCTTTCTTTCCTTTTTACAGGAAGTTGGTGATTCATTTGTCCAGTTCTTTGAAGAATTCTGCTGGGATCGGGATTAGAATTGCATTGGATTTATAGAGTGTTTTTGGTAATATTGACATTTTCACTATATTGTCTTCCTATCCATGGACCATGGAACATTCAGTCATTTATGTAAGGTTCTTTTGACTTCATATAGAAGTGTTTTATAATTTTCTTTGTTTCTCTGGCTAAATACATTCCTAAGTATTTTATCTTTGGGGTGGTTATTGTAAATGATATTGTTCTTTTAATTTATTTTTCTGAGTCCTTGTCCTTAGTATAAAATACTCCAATTGATTTCTGTATAACAATCTTATAGCCTGCTCCATTGTCAAATTTTACTATTAGTTCCAGCAATTTTTAAATTTAGTCTTTAAGGCTTTCTATATTTATGATTGTGCCATCTGCATATAAGGTTTTGCTTCTTCTTTGCCAATGTGTATGCCTTCAATATCTTTTTGATGTCTGATAACTCTGCTGAGGTCCCCAGGACTATATTAATTAAGGTGGCAGTAAAGGGCAACCGGTCAGGCTCTCATTTAGAAGGGAAATGCTTTCTGTTCTCTCCATCCTGTAAAGTACTGGTCATTTCTTTTGCACATATGGCCTGTATTATGTTAAGGAATTTCCCTTCTATTTCTATTTTATTGAGCTCTTTTATGATGATCAGATATTGAATTTTATCAAATGCTTCTGCTGAATCAATTGATATAATTGTGTATTTCTTTTCTTTTGCTTTGTTTACATGGTAGATGACATTGTGTGTGTTTTTTTTTTTAAGATTGAACCATACTTGCCTACCTGGTATAAATCCTATTTGATCATACAATATTTTATTAATGTTTAATTGAATACTACTAGCTAGAATTTTGTTTAAAATTTTAGCATCTATGTTCATAAGGGCATTGGTCTATAGTTTTCTATTCTGATGATGTCTTTGCTTGGTTTTCATAGCAGGTTTATACTTGTCTCATAAAATGGATTTGGTGATATATTATTATACTTTTTATATTCTAGAATATTTTGTATAGAATTGGTGTGAATTTTTCTCTACGTGTTTGACAGAATTCCTCAGTAAAACCTGGAATTTTTAGGTTCAGAATTTTTAATGGCCAGATAAATTTTTTCCTGTGTAAGGAATTCTACATCAGTCTGTGTTAATTTGTTTAGGTAATGTGTTTCTAGAAGTTTTTCCATTTCTTCTGTTTTCAAATTTGTTGTAATACAAATTTCCATAATATTGTGTAATTGTGTTTTCTCAATTAGTTCTGTTGTAATGTTACCTGTTTCATTTTTTATCCAAAATATTTCCTTTATATCCGTTTTCCATTTTACCCGTGGTTTATCAATGTGTTAATCCTTTCAAAGAACCACCATCTTTTTTTTAATCATTTTATTGGGGGCTCATACAATTCTTATTACGATCCATACATGCATCCATTGTGTCAAGAACCTATGTTCACTTGTTGCCATCATCATTCTGAAAGCATTTGCCTTCTACTTGAGCCATTGGTATCGGCTGCTCGCTTTCCCCCCTCCCTTCCCACTCCCCAATCCCTTATGAACCCTTCATAGAACATAAATTATTATTTTGTCATATGTTACACTGTCTGATATCTCCCCCTGCCCTCTTCTCTGCTGTCCATCCCCCAGGGAAGAGGCTATACGTAGATTCTTGTGGTCAGTTCCCCCTTTCTACCCCACATTCCCTCTACCCTCCAGGCATCTGCACTCTCACCACTGGTCCTAAAGGAGTCATCTGTTCTGGATTCCCTGTATTTCCAGTTGATATCTGTACCAATGTACATCCTCTAGTCTAGCCAGATTTGTAAGGTAGAATTGGGATCATGATAGTTGGGGGGCGGGAGGGGGGGGGAGCATTTAGGAACTAGAGGAAAAGTATATGTTTCTTCATTGCTACATCACACCCTGACTGGTTTGTCTCCTCCCCGAGACCCTTCTGTAAGGGAATGTCCAGTGGCCTAAAAATGGGCTTAGGGTCTCCACTCCACAATTGCCCCCTCATTCACAATGATATGATTTTTTGTTCTGATGATACCTGATACCTGATCCCTTTGACACCTCATGACCACACAGGCTGGTGTGCTTCTTCCATGTGGGTCTTGTTGCTTCTTAGCTAGATGACCACTTGTTTATCTTCATGCCTTTAAGACCCCAGATGCTATATCTTTTGATAGCCAGGCACCATCAGCTTTCTTCACTACATTTGCTTATTCATCCTAATTTTTTTCTTATATTTAATTTTCTACTTAATTTATTTCTGCTCTAATCTCTGTGATTTCTGTTTTCCTTGTGTTTGAGGGTTTATTTTGCTGGTCCTGTTCAAATTGCTGTAGATTCTGTGTTATATTTACTTTAGCATTTTCTTCCTTTGTAATGTATATCCAACTTGCTACAAGTTATCCTCTGAAAACTGGTTCTATTTAGTCCCAAAGATTTGGATATCCTGCGTTTGCATTCTTATTTGTTTCAAGGAAATTTTAAATTGTATTCTTTATTTTTTCAATTAAGCACTGGTTTTTAAGTAAGATGTTGTTGAATTTCCATATAATTTATGTTTTTTTGTTTGATCACCCTGTCGTTGATTTCTAATTTTATAGCATTATGATCTGAAAATATAGTTTGTGATATATCAATGTGTTCAATTTTTTGATTCATGCTTTGTGACCTAGCATGTGATCTATGCTGGAGTACATTGCATGTGCAATGGGGGAAAAATGTATATTGTGTTATTGAGTGAAATTCTCTGTACATGTATAAGATATCAAGTTGATTGTTTAGTTCTTTATCTTTGTTGATTTTCTTTCCACTTTATCTTTGGTCAAAGTGATGTATTAAAATTTCCTATTATTGTATATTTATCTTTTTAACCTTATGATCATTTGATTAATGTATTTTAAGGGTCCTCCACTGGGTACATACATGTTTATTTGAGTATGTCTTCTTGATTATGGTTTTTATCAGTACATAATGGCCTTCTTTGATAGCTTTTATTTTTATGTCTATTTTGCCAGAAATTAATATTACTACTCCTGCTTTTGTTCTAGTTTTGTTTTCACTGATCTTTGTTTGATATATATTTTTTCTAGCCTTCATGCTTTAGTATGTTTCTGTCTTTATATCTGAAGTATGTCAATGTCTCACAGTCTTTAATCCATTCTGTTAGTCTCTATCTCTTGGCTGAGGAGTTTAATCTATTTACATTTCAATGTTGCTATTGATAGATATAGTTTTATTGCTGTCACTTTATTATGTTTTTAAGGTGTTACTGGTTTCTTAATAATTTTGTCTGCTGATTGCATTTTGCTTGTGGATTTTCTAGTCAACTTTTTCTTTGTTTTTATTTTATTGTATTGTTGAATAGGATTTTATCGTTTTCCTCTTTTTTATTTTGTTGAGATTTTAACATATTTTGAGGTTAATGTGTTTTTGTTGTTTTTATTCCAAGTATAAAAAGTTGTCTTTTGTAGACTATTTGTTTAATATCTACTCTGTTTGCATTGTTATTTTATTGTCTTTATTGTTGGATATTATCTATAGTGCCCTATTTTGAATTATGTGGTTTTGCTTCACTTTGTGCATTAATTCTGTAGGGTGATTTTTTGACAATAATGTTTTACATAATACTTTTAGGTTGCTGTACGTTGTTGATTCTTTGTCCAAACAACTCCCTTGAATATTTTTTGTAAGACTGGTTTTGTTTTACAGATTCCTTTAGATTTCCTTTGTCTGAAAATGTCCTTATTTCTCCCTCACATATGAGGAATAATTTTGCTGGATATAAGATTCTCAGTTAGTAATTTTTGCTTCCAAGATTTTGTGTATATTGACTCACTGCCTTCTTGCTTGCTTGGTTTCCACTGAAAACTTTGAGCTTATTTTTATTGATTTACCTCTATAGGTGATTATTCATTTTTCCTTTTCTTAATATTAGAAATTTTGGCTATGATGTGTCATGGTGATTTTTTTTCACAATCAATTCTGTTTGGGGTTCTCTGGGTTTCTTAGATAGTTAATGTTCTGTCATAATGTTAAGCAAATTCTATACTAATTTTCCTGGACTATTTTCTCTTTGGTTATTTTTTTCTTTTTTCTCTATGGAATGTTTACCAAAATACATTATTTCATTTTATTGACCTCGAGAGATTTATCTTCAAGATCACTAATTCATGTTTCCATTGTTTCATTTCTTCTGTTCTATTATTTCAAAATGCTACCCAGTTCTTAGAGTTATCTCAGAGTTTGCCCTCTGAATTTCAATTTGTAGTTGTTTAATTCTGTCTACTTTTTCACTTATTTGTCAGATTGTTCTTGTAGTGATTTCCTGAGTTTTTCTATCCCCCCTTCTGTGTTTCCTGTTGAATTTTTCCTCCATCCATTTAAAATAGCTGAGGGTCATTCTTTTAAATTACCTCATTGTAAGATTTAAAGTTTTATCCTCATCTTAGATATTACCTTCATGTGCATTACATGTATCCCATTCAAGGCTGGCATCTCTTCTTGTTTTCTCATTTGTACAGAAACAGGCAATTTTTTTCTGAGACATGATTTTGGTTTTATATTTATCTCTAGAAAGAACAGAATTCCCCATGCACTTGCCATAGCTCTCAAAAAGACAAAGGTGGCTTGGCTATGTGGCAATAACTTATCCTGAGCAGAGGTGGGTGGCAGGAAACAGCTAAATATTGCCCCTATCAAGGTCCTGATCTCAGGTTGGCTACTGCATTTTCCAGGAAATATCAGCCAATGACCACTATAATTGTCACAAAGGAGGAGAAAAGACAATATCCAAAAAGCTTTGCTCACCTACCTGAATATGTCTTCTCTAACTCTGACTGTCAGAGCAGGGTCCAAGGTCTCTTCAAATCAATCCCCTCTAATTGTGATCTAACAAACAGGCTATGTTTCTTTAAACCCTAGGGCTGCAGAGACTTGAGGTTTAAATTCTCCCATTCTAATTTTTCTCAACAAAGGTTTACCTAACCATATCCACCCCAGAGTTGGCTCATCCCCTAGAGACACTGAGGTATACAGACCACCCTCCTCTATGGGACCAGATTCAGTTCTAAGGTCCAGAGAGTGAGGCTGCTGATTTAAATCATTCCTATCTAACAGGAATCTGATGTGTGGGCTCCGTCTCTCTCAATGCTAGGACTGTGGGGAGCTAGTGAATTTTCTTGCCCACGATTAATCACGTTTGTCCACCTCATCATGGTGCCTCCCACACACACATGTACATTTGGGGGAAAGCACCACCATCCTCTATGGTGTTAGTGCTAGGATGGGAGTAGAGAAAAATGAGTCTGCTCACTTTTCCCCTTCTCCCTCCTCTAAGGCCCAGAGCTCTGGGTGGAGGGGTAGCCAATAATTCACAGCTCTTTGGGTGGGTGGGGTGGGGGCACTTCTTGCACTGGCTCCCTCTCAATTACCAGACTATATTTGGTGCATGTTCTGTTCTCTCGGCGAGGTTGAGAACTTGGATTTTCAATCTTCTCTGCCTATTTTGAAGAGCTTCTGGCTATGATGCCATGTTGTTTGCACTCCTGGGGCTCCTGAGATTAATAGACAACCCCGACATGTTCAGGGAGCCCTGGGGTAATATACCATACACGCAGATGCTGAGAATTTGGAGACTTGAATCCACAAAGTGCTTTGAAAAAAGGCCTGGAAATCTACTTCTGAAAAGTCAGCCACTGAAAATGCTATGGTATACACGTCTACTCCCACACACATGGCTGTAGTCATACCGGTGTAGGCTGAAAGCCAAGAATGCCATATAGATGTTTACTTGTGCTTTATTGATTATGCCAAGGCATTCAAATATTTGGCTCACACCAAACTATGGATAATCTTGAGATGAATGGGAATTTTAGAACACTTCATTGTGCTTATGTGGAACTTCTACATGAAGTTGTGGGAATAGAACAAGGGGATACTGCATGGTTGAAATCAGGAAATGTGTGTGGCAGGGTTGTATCCTCTCACCATACTTATTCAACCCGTATGCTGGACATACAAACAAGCAGAGAAGCTGGATGCTATGAAGAAGAATGTGGCATTGGGATTGGAGAAAGATTTATGAGCAACCTGAGATATGCAGATGACACAACTCTGTTTGCTGAAAGTGAAGATGACTTAAAGCACTTGCTGATGAAACTCAAGAATCGCAGCCTTCCATGTGGATTACAACTCAACGTGAAGAAGACCAGAATCCTTACGACTGGACCAGCAGGTGACATCATGATAAACGGAGAACAGGCTGAAGTTTTCGATAATTTTGTCTTGCTTCGATCCACAACAAATGCTCTTGGAAGTAGTAGATAAGAGATCAAAAGACGCTTTCCATTAGGCAAATCTGCACAAGACCTCTTTAGAAGACTGAGAAGGAAGAATGTTGCTTTGAGAACTAGGTGCACCTGACTCAAGCTACGGTATTTCAATGGCCTCATATGTATGTGAAAGTTTGACATTGAATAAGGAAGACTGAAGAAGGACTGATGCATTTGAATGGATGCTAGCTATGAATATTGAAAGCTCCATGGACTGCTAAAAGGACAAACCCATCTATCTGCGTTGGAAGAAGTAAGGCCAGAGTGCTCCTTAGAAGCAAAGATGGCAAGACTTCAGCTCACATACTTTGAACATATTGTCAAGAGAGACCAGTCCCTGGAGAAGGACAACCTGCTTGGTAAAGTAGAGGGGCAGCACAAAGGAGGCAGGTCCTCGCTCAGACGGATTCCCACAGTGGCTACAACAATGCACTCAGCCACAGGAGCAATTGCGGCCATGGGGCCAGACTGGACAGAGTTCTGTTCTGTTGTGCATAGGGTCGCTGTGAGTAGAAAGCGGCTTGATAGCACTAACAACAAGACCATGGGAGGGACAGTTGGAGTCAGAGTCAGTAAAGAAGGATGCAGACTGGAAACATGTCTGACCCCTCCCGGCTTCATGGCAACAGGGAAACCAGAGGAGGTGCCAACACAAACAAGTACACTTAAGGGAATATTTAAAATACTAAAGACTCTGGGGGTCCATAAACACTTAGGAGAAGTGAGGCTTGAGCGAGGTGGCCTGATTCCAAGAACCATATGGTGGTGATAGCTCAATGTTTGTCCCAGGACCAGGCAGCGTTTCCTTCTGTTGTGCACTATGTCGGTCACTATGGGTAGAACCAACTGGGTGGCCCCGAACAACACACGTGGGGTTACCATGAGTCAGCATCAACTTCATGGCAACTGGTTAAATTTTCAGGACTAAACACAGAAATCCTAGGAATTTCATTAAACCCAAGAGGAGAATAACTATCACTTGTTAGTTATTTAGCAACTAACAGGTGCTAGGCATGATTCATAATTTTAAAAAAGTATTGTAATCCTTCAAGAAAAAAAATCTGTATGCCCATTTTACAGTGGTGAAACTAAAGTAATGCTAAGAATCTCCTAAAGGCAGGACTCAAAGTAGTTCTGCCTAATTCCAAAGCTGATATCTTTTAACTCTTTGAGGGGAGGTCAGACGTTAGCATCTCTCAATATGCTTTCTAGAGTTCTGGGAGGAAGCCTACACATATTCCTACATTTAGGAGTTACTGCACAAGGAATTAATTCAAATACCTTGCTCCATAGTCTTTTGAAATATTGGTATTATCAACCTATTTTTCTTGATATAACAGTAAATCCAAATATTTTAACATTATTATTAAAATCATATTCAGAAGAAGACAATATAGAGAGATGCTATTGCTGACATCAGATGGGTCTTGGCTGAAAGCAGAAAATACCTGAAGGATGTTTATCTGTCTTTTATGAACAATACTATGTAGATCATAAAATATAGATCCTATTGAGAAGAATGGGAATTCCAGAACAATTAACTGCTCCTGAAGAATCAGTACATAGATCCGAATGCAGTCGTTTGAATAGAACAAAGGGTTATTGCATACTTTAAAACCAGGTATCCTTGCCATATACTTACTCCATGATTTGTGGGCTGCACAAATCATCTGAGATGCTGGGCATCAGTCTGCAGGGAGATTCATTAACAACCAGTGACATGTAGACAGATGGACCCTTGCTATAAATGAAGAGGACTCACTTCCAGATGAAGATCACAATCTGTAGCCTTCGGTATGAGTTGCAAATCAACAGAAAGAAAACAAAATTACAACCGAAAAATGAGAAACACTGTGATAAATGGAGAAGAGATGAAAACTGTCAAAGGTTTCATTTTACGTGTATTCCTATTCAACATCAATGGAAGCAGCAGTCAAGAAAGCAACTGAAGCGTTGCATTAGGCAAATCTGCGACAAAAGATTTCTTTAATGGTTAAAGAAGAAAGATGTTACTTTGAGGCCTAAAGTGCACCTAGACCAAGTCTGCCCCTCGCATGCATGCAAACGCTGAACAATGAAGCAGAGCGTCCCAGGGAGCGCTGGGGCATCTAAGTCTGGAGTGAGGGAAGCTTACTGAATACAACATGGAGTAGGGAATGCCACCCGGTGCGTTTGGGGGCCAGCCAAGCCGGAATTCCCCTCAGAAACAAGGATAGTTGCACTTCCCGTTTGAACATGCTTTCAAGCAGAATCTGTCCTGGAAGATGGCCATCAGGCTTCATGACATAGAGGGTCAGTGGAAAGAAGATCCTCAAGAAGTGGGTGGACACGGTAGCTGCCACGTGGGACTCGGATGTAGCAATGACTATAGGAGGGAGCAGGAGCACTGTTGGGTTCTACTGCTAGTGTTTTGTTCAACTATGCACAGGGTCACTACGAGTCAGAGCCACTCAACAGTATGTAGTCACAAGACCCAGAACAAGGAGTTTAACGGCCACACTGAAGGGCCTTTTTCCATGAGTTATGTACTACACTGATGCTATCTCGTAGGACGTCTGTATATCATCTGTGTGCGTGGTTACCTTCCTTGACTGCATATTAAAAAGTACCTGAGGAGCTCTTTACAAATAAATGTCCCACTCCGTGCCTAGGAATTCTGCTCCGTACGTCAGGGGCAGGATTTAGAAATACTTTCTTCTTTTTTTTTTTTTCAAAAAATTGCTCCAGTGATTTTGATGTGTAACCAGAGCTTGAGCCCACAAACGCAGATCAAGAACTGACTGCAGATTCTCCCTCACTTAAATCACTTGCAAATGCAATCACAATGCAATCAAAGCGAGTCACAAATCCCTGATCCAAAGACTCCCCAAAGCAACACAGTGCAATCACAGAATCATTTTGAAATGAAGGCCAACGCTAAGCATAAACTAGGGCAGAAAAACCACCAGATGTGAATATATTAAACTTTAAGTGATCACTATTGGAAACTGTTTAAATGCTGACATGCGTGTGATGAGGCAGCAGATGGGAAGCGGCACTGGGGTGGAAGGCAGCCTGGCCAAGCAATCCTGCCCCCATCCTTAATCCAGCCCTACCGCCCTCCAGTTAACACAGGAAATGCTGCTTTATTCCTTTGGTGCAAGTCCTATCTGGTGATGCCTGAACCATTCACATTTTAATCCGTACTTGATCCTTTAAAATAGATGAGGTCTTAAATTTTTATAACCATAATTTCAGCATTAATTCCCTGAAATGCAGTATGCATTTGTCCCACTGTAGAGAAATGCATCATGGTCCTTCTCAACAATCTCCATTAAAGCCCTCAGTTTTTAACCCAAGTGCATAGCCTGTTGGGAAAAGAATAGAAACATTTCTCATGGACTATAAAACATCAGAAAAGGCCTCTCATGCCATCTTAGTTTACCATATAGTCTAAGGTCTGTTTCAAATTGAGGAATATTTTATACAAGGGTTATATCTACCTGCTCCGAAGCATTATGCCCTGGAATCCACTAGTTCTTTTGATGTCTTAAAGACATCAAAATGTTCCTGAAAGAGCTCAGGGTACATGTTTTCGTTTTATATAAAAACGAAAAAGAAAGAAAGGTTACTCGCTGGCTGCGTCAGGTTAGACGTACATGTTGAAAATGGAAGGAGTGCTGGCTGTCCGGTGGGTAAAGCACTTGGCTGCTAACTTAAAAGTTGCCAGTTTGAACCGCCAATTGCTTACAGGGAGAAAACTATACTAGTCTGATTCTGCAAAGATTGTAATCTTGGAAAATTCTATTCTGTCCTATAGGATCACTATAAGCCCAAATTGCCTTGATGCCAATGAGTTTGCTGTTTATCATCATCAAATTGATTTAAGGAGAACTTTACATCCAATAATAAAACACACATGGCCCAGTCCGGAGCCACATTCACAACTGTTGGTATGTTTGAGTGGACAGCTATGGCTATTGTGTCCATCCATTTTCATTGGCCCTCTTCTTTACTAAAGAGGGGTGCAGGGTCTGAGAGCAACCAAGAGGTGGCTCCCCACAGCTCCTTCCTCTAACACAGCAGTTCTCAACCTGTGGGTCATGACCTCTTTGGGGGGGGTGGGTCGAACAACCCTTTCACAGGGGTCTCCTGATTCCTAACAGTAGCAAAATCAAAGTTGTGAAGTAGCAACGAAAATAATTTTCAGGTTGGGAGAGTCACCACAACATGAAGAACTGTATTAAAGGGTCATGGCATTGGGAAGGTTGAGAACCACTGCTCTAATGGGTCCAAGAAGAGACTACTTTCTGGGGTAAAACAATGGCTCTTAAGCACAACCCAGATTCATAAAGACAGCAAAGCAATTATGTAGGAAGGGGATGATAAGACACAGACAGCAGATATATGGATAAGCCACAGATACACAGTATAATCACATTACTTAAAACTCAATTGCAGCCTAGCACATGCACTACACTTTTCCAGTTGATTAATATAATTATTTCTGGGAGGCCATTTCCCCTTTCATTTCGGGCCCAAATAAAGCTTCTCCCTCCATTTTCTTGGTCAGAAATGTCAGACCTATTCCTATGGTTTGCTCACGTCCCATCTTTGAGGGCTAACTCTACCACAAGTATCTGAAGCACAGTTTCTTGACCGACACTGAGACAGTTCCCGGAATCAGCATGTTGGTTTTTTTTTAACTGAGCTCCTGGCATCTAATAATATTCCTTGACCTGTTACTATTTTTTAAAATATATTCTACTTTTCAAGTCTTTTCTAATGGGTGCATCCTGCAGCTATAAAAACAGCATCTCACATCCACCTACAGTCAACTGATGTTTGAGGATGAGAGAAGAAAAAACATTAAACAGGAAAGAGACAATCTCTTCACAAATGGCACTGGAAAACCGAGTCTCCTACCAAATGAACTCAAGAAGGATCAAGGACCGAAATGCTAATCCCAGAGCTAGAAAGAGCAACGAAACACAGGGACAAATGTCATGGCTTTATTCTAGAACTTAGATGTCCTATCAAACATAATGAAGGAAGCACACACAGTACAAGACAAAAAGAAGACCGAGTCCTCCTAAACAGAAGGCACTTCATACGACAAAAGACTTCACCAAGAGAGTACAAAGAGAGTCTACGGGCTGGGAAAAAACCTTTAGCAACAATACGATGGAAAAAGGACTAATACTAAAATCTATAGCACGTAATACTTCAATAGAAATATATATATAATTTAAAGGTGGACAAAATACATGAATAGACATTTTACCAATGGTTTCAAATGGCTAACAAGCACATACAATATGCTCACTCTAAATAGCCATCCAGGAGCTGCAGCTCAAAACAACAATACTCTGTCACCTTACATAAACAACAACAGCCCATTAAAAGACACAAGCAAAGAACAACAAACGCTGAAGAGAGGTATGAAGAGATTGAATGCTCATGGGCAGACTGTGTATATGTAAAACCATCGTGTAAAGCAATGTGACACTACCTTAACAATGGAGAATAGAAACTTGATACTATACCCAGCAAGGCGTCTGCTGGGAATACACCCTAAAAAAGTCAAAGAGATAACACGACCTGCTGTACGCACTCCATCGTTATCTCAGCATGTTCACAATAGCAAGAAGTCAAGAACAACGGGAAAGCCCATTAACTGAAGGAAGCATAAAGACGCTGTGGTTCATGCACGTAATGGAATACAAAGCATCCTTAAAAAAAAACTTGATGAAACCACAAAGCACCTCAGAGCATGGAAGGACTTGGAGAGTACTATGCTGATGAAAGTTAGTCAATCTCAAAAGGACATATATTGTATGAGATCACTACTATGATGATAAATACCAAGACAAATTTGGCATCTGTTTTTGGTCATATAATCATTTAATCTAATCTCCCAAGCGACACTGCGATGTGTCTGTTCTATTTGCACAGCTACGTCTTGATCCGTGTACAATTCACATGGGTGGAATGAAGTGTTCTGGAATTCCCTTTCTTCTCAAGGTCATCCATAGTCGGTTATGATCCAAACAGTGGAATGCCTTGGAATAATCAATAAAGCACAAGTAAACATCTTTCTGGTATTCTCTGCTTTCACCCAAATGCCATCTGACATCAGCAGTGATATCCCTTGTTCCACATCCTCTTCTGAATCTGGCATGAACTTATGGCAGCTTCCTATCAGCATATGAGCGGGTACCCAACCACCACCAAAAAATGGAAAAAAGTTTCCCTGGACAGAGCATTCATAGTATGCATTTTCCCCTCTAGGTGAGCATCGAGCAGCTCGCTCTGCATTAGCGCACCCAGTGGCATCAGCTGGGAAGATTCTCTTGTCACAATGAATTTTTTCATAAAAGTAGTTTTGCTCAAACCTCATTTCTAGTGATGGCTGATTTAAGAGAATAGCACGCAACTGTGAAATGTTTCCTGCTCAGGAAAAATGCCACAGAAACTGTTGTGATGTTGAACACAGCTTACAAGAAAAGCTCTATGGGAAAAAACTCAAGTGTACAAGCAGTTTTCTTGTTTCAAAAAAGGTAAAATGTCACTTGATGACAAACCTCATTCTGGATGTCCATCAACTCCCCAAACAGATGAAAATGTCAACTCAGAGTGCATTTGAGTTCATTCTACCAAGTCAGGCTTTTAACTAAGCTTTCTGTTTAGAACAGTGGTTCTCAACCTTCCTAATGCTGCAACCCTTTAATACAGTTCCCGTGTTGTGGTGACCCCCAACCATAAAATTAATTTCATTGCTACTTCATAACTGTAATTTTGCTGCTGTCATGAATCATAATTAAGTATCTCGCATGCATATATTTTTATAGTTACAAATTGAACATAATTAAAACAGTGATTAATCACAAAACCATATGTAATTATATATTGTGAAATATTTATTTCTAATTACAAATTGTAGTAGTCACCTAGTCTGGCATCAATTTAAGGATTAAAAGTGTAGGAGTGGAGTCTAGGCTGTCAATCTAGAGATAGCCAATGAGACTTCTGTGTGGGCATGGCCTTCTCCTGAGCATTCTGGGAAATTTGGTACTTCTTCCTTGGAGGCAGAAGACACCTCTCTCTCTCTCTCTGCTACTCCTTGAGAGACATTGCAGAAGACAAGCCACATGGATGAAACCAGACACCGGAAAACGGAGAAGCCACTGCCAACACTGAGATGCTTACAATGTCACCGGATCCAAAGACTTTCTACCCACTGGTTGTGATCATCCTGCATTTGGCTTCATTGCATGTGTTTCTTGAGTCTGAAGAGGACTTTATAGATTGGTATATGCCATATGGTCTAATATCAGACTTGTGGCCTTGGACTGGACTGAGTTGGGATGTTTTCTCAATGTCCAACTGCTCTTGCACATAAACCTCTCCCTTATATACATAAGCGTGTTTATGAATTGCTTCTCTAGTCTACCCAGATGAACACATAAATCAATGAAAGTTTGTCTTGAAGCAAGGTGTAGCAAGAGTAAGGGTCTTCATGCTGGGTACTCACATGTGGGCATATCTGCATGTGGGCAGACCCACCTAGAGACGGATAGAGGAGTGGTGTCTTGGTTCCTAAGACAATTGAAAATATGTGTTTTTCGATGGTTTCAGGTGGCCCCTGTGAAAGTGTAATTTAACCCCCAAAGGGGTCACAACCCACAGGTTGAGAACCGCTGGTTTAGAGATTCCAAAAAGATTGCATAACAGCAACCCAAAAGGCGTGATTTGCGGCAAATAGAGGACTGGTTTTGCCACCATGTCAGTGCACCTGCTCAAGCAGCAATCTCACTGAGCAAGTTTTTGGCAATAAACAGCATGCCTCTCTTGCCCCTCTCCCTTATTCACCTGACCTCACTCTGTGTGACTTCTTCCTGTTTTCACAAATGAAGAGGGGCACCAGAGGACAGTGATTTGACAGCATAGAAGAGGTGAAGAAAAAAAACGAGGGAGGTGCTGTAGCCATCCAAATAGATGAGTCTGAAAAACGTTTCCACAAAGGGAATCACAGATTTGACCAATGTATTAAGTGTGATGTAGAGTACTTTGAAGGTGATAAGTGTGTTTTGTAAACAAAAAAAAATACATAGCATTGAAAAATTTAAATACATAACATTAAAAAGCTGTTTTGTTTTGTTTTGTTTTGGTGGAGAGTACCCCCTCTCTTACTGGTACAACCATTGTCAGATTATCTTCAGCAGAATCTTACTTGCATGTGATATAAGTCATGTTGTTCTATAATTTGAGCATTCTGTTGGGTCATCTTTCTTTGGGATGGGTACAACTATGGATCTTTTTCAATCAGTTGGCCAAGTAGCTGTCTTTCAATTTTCCTGGCAGAGATTAAAAAATAAAAAGTACTGTCCCCAGTAGGTTACCTATATTACTTCTCAGGAAGCTGATAATGCAGTCTCTAAAATAAAACAGGGATATATATGTATATTAGTTATATGAGTATATTTTAAGCTGTGTAAGCCCTACTCTAAGAATAGTACATTCTTATGATGTAGACCTACTTTAATTAACTTCATGAAGTGGTTGCTAAACATATGGGTCTATATAAAATGTGCTCAAGAAATCAGATCGAACTGATTCAGAAAAATAGCTCCTGGGTTACTAAAGGCTTGTCATTTAAACAAACAAACAAACAAACAAAAACAGCCATCTAAGTGAGGTGGAGCATAGAAAGAGCGCATCAGCCTGTGTGATCCAAGGATTGTAAATAATAAAATCGAAGACTGCCTGTCTGTTCGTTTTCATCCTTTGATGAATCTGCACTGCTGTGATACCAGAAGCGATGTCACTGGCATTTCAAATCACAGCAGGGTCACCCGAAGTAGATATGCTTCCACAGAGCTTCCAGACAACGAGGAAGGACTCGGCTGTTCACTTCTGGGAAATTAGCCACGGATAACCTTATGTATAGCAGCAGAATAGTTTCAGATAGTAAAGGCCTAATGAATAGAGGCAGAACATCGTCAGAGAGAAGGCCAGAAGATGAGCCCCATCAGGTCCGAGGGCACTCAAAATAGAACAGAGGAAGAGTAGCCTTCTCAAGGTGGCATCGACCACAGTGATGCGGACGGAATAAAACCTCTTCAAGACCTTCATTTGCCGATAGGCTGGACTCAAATGAAAATAAAGAGCTGCAAATGTCTATTAATAGGTGGAACTTTAACTATATGAAGTAGGAATCCAGAAAAATGGAAAATATCAAAAATTAAGTGGCATGCATAAAGATCAATATCTTAGTCATTAGTGAGCTGAAATGGACTAGTATTGGCCATTTTGAATCAGGTAAACATATGATTTATTATGCCAGGAGTGACAAATTCAAGAGCAATAGTTTCATATTTATCATCAAAAAGCACATTTCAAGATCTATCTGAAGTACAATACTGTCTGATAGGATAATATCCATCCACATACAAAGAAATCCAGTCAACACAATTATTATTTACATGTATATACCAACCACTAAATCTAGTGATAAAGAAATTGAAGAATTCTACCAATGTCTTCAGTCTAAAATTGATCAAATGTGCAATTAAGAAGCATTGATAATTATTGCTGATTAGAGTGTAAATGTTGGCAACAAAGAGAAAGAAATAGTAATTGGAAAATATGACCTTGGTCATAAAATGAAGATGGAGATTGCATGATAGAATTTTACAAGACCAATAACTTCTTTGCAAATACCTTTTCAACAACACAAACAGCAATTTATACATGTGGACTTCTCCAGATGTGGAATGCACAAGAATTAAATTGGTTCTATCTCAAAGAGGTCATGAGCCAATTGTGAAATAGACCATTAATCACACATACAAATGTGTACATTCAAGTTAAAGTGAAAGAAACTTAAAATGTGTTCACAAGAGCAAAAATACACCCTTGAGTTGATACCTCCTGAATTTCAGAAATATCTCAAGAACATATGTCCAGAATTGAACACTAGTGACAGAAGATATGTGGGTTGGCATCAAGAACATCATTCATGAAGAAAGCAAAAGTTCATTAAAAAAGAAAGAAAAGATCAACAAGGATGTCAGAGAGATTCTGAAATTTACTCTTAATTGCAGAGTAGTTGGACAACTTCGATCAAAGCAGAGAATACCAGAAAGATGTTTATTTGTGTTTCATTGATCATGCGACGGCATTGGACTGTGTGATCATCACAACTCTGGGTAGCCTTAAGAAGCATGAGAACTCCAACACATTTAGCAGTGCTCATGTGGAACCTGAACATGTATCAAGAGGCAATTGGGCGAACAGAACAAGGGAATACTGCGTGATTTAAAATCAGGGAAGTTGTGCATCAGAATTGTATCCTCTCACAATATTTATTCAATCTGTATGCTGAACAAATAATCAGAGAAGCTGGCTTATATGAAGAAGAATGTGGCATCAGGATTGGAGGAAGGGTTATGAACAATCTGGATATACAGGCAACACCATCTTGATTGCTTAAAGTGTGAAGGACATGAAGCACTTGTTGATGAAGATCAAGGACTGCAGCCTTGAGTGTGGATTATGATTGAAGGTAACCTCAAGATAAAAGGAGAAAAGATTGGCATTGTCAAGGATCTCATCTTGCTTGGACCCACAATCAGTGCTTATGGAAGCAGCACTCAAGAGATCAAATGACACTACGCTGGGTCCATCGGCTGCACAAGACCTCTTTAAAAGGTTGAAAGTAAGGAGGTTACTTTTAGGACTAAGGTTCGCCTGACCCAAGCCATGGTATTTCACTTGCCTCAAATGCATGTGAAAGTTGGGCATTGAATAAGGAAGACTAAAGAAAAATCCATGCATTTGAATTATGGTGTTCATACAGAATATTGACAATACCATGGGCTGCCAAAACAAACAAGTCTGTCTTGGAAGAAGTATAGCCAGAATGATCTTAGATGTAAGGCTGGCAAAAGTTTGTCTCATGTACTTTGGACATGTTATCAGAAGAGACCAGGTCCGGGAAAGGACACTAAGCTTGGTACAGTAGAATGTCAGTGGAGAAAAAGGGAGCCCTGGACAAGATGGATTGAGACAGTGGCTCAAACAATGAGCTCTAACGTAGCAACAGTTGTGAGGACGATGCAGGACAGGGCAGTGTTTCATGCTGTTGTACATGGGGTCTCTGCGTACACAGGAGTCAATTCAGTGGCACCGAAGAACAACATCGAGGCTAGAGGTGGGAACTGTAGTAGAGCTTAAATTCTGAGCACCTGGATCACAGAAGGTTATGAATGATAGTGAAAGTCCAAAACCCATTTGCAGTCCCCCGACACAGATTAAGCCTCTATTCAATTCTCTCAGACCAGTGACTAAGAACTATTTTGTCCTCAGACCAAGTACACTGGAAATTAGATTACTACATATAGAGTTAAGTTAAAATTTAACACTTTCTCATTTATTTTCCATCTTGACCCATATTTAACCTGCTCTAGTTATTACTTTCTGCTTTCTTTGGAATTATGGTTTTCTATATTGTATTTTGTGGTTATTATTGGGGTGTTTGGGGCCTAATTTTATTCATATGAAATCCAAGAGAGGTAAATCTATAGAGACAATAACTAGATTAATAGCTCATTAGGGTCGTGTCAGGAGAAATCAAAAGGGAAATGGGGAACTGATAATACTGATGATATAAGAATTAGAAACTGATATAAAGTTGATTGTGGTGATGAGTGCACACTGTACTGTATTGAATTGTATGGTAAATGAATTATATGACTGTCTAAAATCATACCTTATTGTCTAAAACCACATCGTGATCCCTGAGAACTGGGGTAGGAGTAGGAGCACTGGACCACTCCCAGGTTCTCCAGCTGTACACACTTCCCAAAGAGGATTTAGCCTTGCCATGATACTGCCTAACCCCCCTCAACTCGTGTAATTCTCAACTTCAAAGAATACACTAAAATCACAGAGAGAGAAAGGAGATTGGTTGATTGATTGATTGATCAATGAGGGCACTGACCTTATTATTTTATTTTCACTGCATGGCCTCTATGGGAGAAACACCTAATGAACTGCTTCCAAAAAATTCAGGGACAAGAGAACAACAAGTGATTGAAAATTAGAGACAAGGAGGGTGTAAGAGGCCTGGGAGGGCTTGCTGAAGGGCAATGTAACCGAAAGGAATTACTGAAACCCAAATGAAGGCTGAGCATGATTGTGGGACAAGAGGAAAGTAAAAGGAAATAGAGGAAAGAGCTAGGAGGCATAGGGCATTTATAGAGGCCTAAATAAAGGCATGTACATATGTAAATATATTTATATCTGAGGATGGGGAAATAGATCTATATACATTTATTTATAGGTTTAGTGTTAAAGTCACAGATGGACATTGGGCCTTCACTCAAGTACTCCCTCAATGCAAGAACACTTTGTTCTATTAATCTGGCATTCCAAATGGGTGCAAAAGCAAATGTGGTGAAGAAAGCTGATGGTGCCAGCTATCAAAAGATATAGCATCTGAAAAAAAAAGATATAACATCTGGGGTCTTGAAGACTTGAAGGTAAACAAACAGCCATCTAATTCAGAAGCAACTACAAAGCCCACATGGAAGAAGCACACCAGCCTGTGTGATCACAAGGTGTAGAAGGGATCAGGTATCAGGCATCAAAGAAAAAATAACTTATCATTGAGAATGAGGACCAGTGTGGAGTTGGGACCCAAAGCCCATCTGTAGACAACTGGACATCCCCTTACGGAAGGAAGGGTCTTGGGGAGAAGATGAGTCAGTCAGGGTGCAGGGTAGCAATGATGAAACATAAAACTTTCTTCTAGTTCTTTAATGCTTCCTCCCCTCTTTCCCTCCACTCCCCCCCTACTATCATGATCCCAGTTCTACCTTACAAATTCAGGTAGACCAGAGGATGGACACTGGTACAGATAAGAAGTGGAAACAAAAGGAATGCAGGACAGATAGACCCCTCAGGACCAGTGGTGAGAGTTGTGATACAGGGAGGGTAGAGGGAAGGTGGGGTAGAAAGGGGAACCAATTACAAGGATCTACATATAACCCCCTCCCTGGGGGATGGCCTACAGAAAGATGGGTGAAGGGAGACATTGGACAGTATAAACCATGAAAAAAAAATCTATAAATTATCAAGGATTCATGAGGGAGTGGGGGCAGGGAGGGAGGGGGGAAATGAGGAGTTGATACCAAGTGCTCAAATAGAAAGCAAATGTTTTGAGAATGATGAGGGCAACAAATGGAAAAATGTGCTTGACTCAATGGATGGATGTATGAATTGTGATAAAAGTTGTATGAGCCCCAATAGAATTATTTTTTAAATAAAGATCAGAGACTAGAAAACCCTACGAGGCAGTTCAAGGCTGTCATGGAGGGTCGTTGGGCATCTATACCAACTCAGTGGCACCCATTCATTGCTATTTCTTTTTCTGGAAGCCCATTGTCCCTTTCATTTCCTTCTCAGTTCAAGTGTCTCCCTTCATTTCCAGGTCCCCAACAGCAGCATGTGCAAACCAGAACGAAGTGCTGCGTTTCCCTATCAGTGCCCGTCAGTCAATACCTGGACGCAGAGTAACCACTTAGCAAATCCTGCAACCTTACCAAGATATGCTGACCAGAGGCCCTGGAACCACAACTACAGGCTGGTATATTATCCCAAGCTGGGATTCAGCCAGTAGACTTCTACCACAGACTCATGAAGTCAAGTTGCACAGGTAGTTCCTCTGCTGCTTCCTTTGAGGGACGTCAGGGGATTCTGCTCAGATTCATTCTTTCATGGGCTATCTTGCTGAAACTGCAGATAAGAAAGTGGTCCCCTGACCACTTCGGCTTGAACTAAGGCTTTCTCTGCCGTTTGCTTACTCTAGAATGTTTGCATGTGCACGTGCACACACACCTACATGCGTATAGTCACAGGGTCCCATTGGCCCTTCCGTCTCTGAGGGGCCTATGGAGCCTGTGTCAATAGCGTCCTCCTTGGACATTGGAGAAGAGTAATGCTTTCCTTACCTGGCTGTCTACTAGACTGCTGCCTTCCAGTCAAATGAACCAGAGAATTCTCTCAGGTTTTCACTTCATAAGACTGTTTCTTTCTCTAGTGCCTTCTTCTTGGGTGAAATAGGCACCTTACCCAGCTGCTAACTCAGCTGCTCCATGATAGCAGCCACTGTCATAGTGAGGAAGAGCCGTCTGTCTCAGGACACATCAGCCCTGGTGTGGACAGAGGCCACTGTAGCAGGCTGCACGGTGCCACGTGGAGAGAAGCCTTCCAGGAGGAGAAAGGCTGCTCACCCTCGTCCCTGTCCTCAGCTGCTTCCACAAAGGACAAGTCAGAGCTACAGTCTTCATACGGCTGTTAGGAAATGTGGACCGTGTCCTACTTCTCCTCCAACCTTCCCCCTGACTCCGAGCCATTTTCCAAGGCGCCTTGAGATGTCCCTGTGCCATCCTTTGATGGCATATGGGAGGAGCCCTGGAGTTCTGCTGGCAAAGGAATCTGGTGGTAAGATCAGTGGTTCGAAACCACTAGCTGCTTTACAGAAGATGAGGCTTCCTGTTTCCATAAACCTTTAAAGGCTTAGAAACCTAAAGGGACAGTTCCATTTTGTCCAATAGACTTTTATGCATCAACTAGCCTGACAGGCAATGGGTCTGGTTTGGGGTATGGGAAGAGGCCTGGACAAGGACTCAGGAGGGCTCATTCTAGGCCTGGTTCTGTCACTAACTGGTTAGCATCTTTACCACTTTGCAGTAACAAAGCCCATTTTTTATTGAAAAAACACAGACTAGGTGTCTTTAAATGCACTTCTAAGAAATCAGCAGGACGTTCTAGCACGGAGTGAATGAGGAAGGATACGTCACACTGTGCTGATGACCCAGAATGAAAGAGGCGCTGTCCGAGCCGACTGACAGGGGATGCAGTGGCATGTATACAAACGGTCACACGATGACAGTTTCGGTCACATTCAGGATTTTAAGTCAATACTGAGAAAGCTCCTGGAAGAGTAATTCTATCTATTCAGCCAACTTCAACCCAATTCCATCAAGACCAAAAAGTAACAAAGGTGCTAAAAACTGCACTGCACCGTTCTCTCTGCATGCCCTAAGAATCCAGCGGCGAGCGGGCGGAGCATGCTCACCTGGGATCGATCATGTTGGACAATGAAGAGAGGGTTCCAGTTGTAGAATCTCATTGGTGGCCAGTGGGACACTGTCTCCCCAGGGCTGCCACTTTTCCTGACACAGCTGAGACTTCCGAAGTATAACGGCTCTTCATCTTCCTTGCAAGTCTGGAAAACGCCCTCTTCCCTACCTCGAGGGTGTGTGTCGGGGTGGGGGCACCATAGACGAGTGAGTAAGGAAGACACCAACAATGGCGTTCAATGAGAAAGAGGAGAAACTCCTACGTACACCAGAATGGGCCAGGAACCGTCCCATGACCTTTAGCCCTGGCAAAACAACAGCCGCCTTGTTCTGATCCCATCTAATCTTTCAAATTTATGTTCCTTAATTCTCCTACTTGGCCTCCGTGCAGACAAAGGAAGTGGGTGGCCTCTGCCAAATCAGGCCCCCTAGCTTTGCCAAATCACGGGGCTGTGTCCCTTCAGGCAGCAGCTCGCTTGCATACCTGGGTGAGCTGACCGCGGCTCCAGGTGGGTTAAAGATCAGTCTGTCTGGGAAGATGGAACTCTGAAGGTCTCAAGAGTGGTCATTTCTCCTCTTAGGCCTCACCTGGATGTCAGGATTTGACTTCTTTCCCAGAATTAAAACGCACAGACCACGGCCCACATGGCTGCAGAAAGCTGCTTTTGCAACCAGAAGCAAGCTTGCATCAGAGTAAAGTCCAGAAAAAATACTCACACCTGGCGGTCTAGGCTGAACCCCAACATCAGGCTAAGGCAGCCCTGAAAGCAGTTCAACCTTCAGCGAGCTGGAAACCTCTGAGGATCTTTCAGCCCGTGTGCGCTAAAAGGGTTTCAGGGTGCGCTGGAGTCGTGTGGGGCTAATGGAAAGTAGGCCCAGCCCCAAAGCAGAGAACATACAGATGATTTGCTTCCTCCCAGAGCTAAGTTTGAATGTTCATATTGTTCTTAGGTGCTGTCAAGTCAATTTTCTACTCCTCATAACCCATGTGACAGAATAGAATGATCCCCCTAAGGTTTTCTAGGCAGGAAGGAACCCCGGTCGTAGAGTGATTAAGAAGTATGCTACGTCATTGAAAGGTCAGTGGTTGGAAGCCATCGTCCACTCTGTGGGAACACGATGTGGCCATCTGTTTCCTCAAAGGTCTACAGCCCTGGACATCCTATTGGGTAGTTCTACTCTGTCCATTACGGTCACTATGAGTCAGAATTGATTTGGCAGCAATGAGCACAAATGGGAATTTTTACAGAAGTAGGTTTTCCTCCAACAGAGTCCTTGAGTAGGTTTGAACCACGCAAGTTCAGCTCAGCAGACCTAAATCAGAGACCCTGCTGTGCTGGGCCCAGGTATTCTTTGGCTACCTGTGGAGCTTCATCTCACTAAGCCACACAAGTCCTGGAGAGCTGGGAGAGCCAGGTGCACCGCTCAGGTAAGTACCTTGAGTAAAAGTAATTCAGTGCTTCTGAAGGCTCAAGCTACCTGAACAAAGGAAACTCACTTCATAGAAATGAGCCCTGGATTGACAAGAGGTGCACACTTAAACCCCGGCCTCAATTGTGTAAACATGCTCATGTTGCCCACACAGTGGCATCGTGGAGGTCAGTGTCACCCATGAACTCATAGTGTCACCCTGTCACTGACCCCCATGTGCCTCCCCCTGTACCAGACCACACAGAATCCTTAGTGATGTTCATTATCAATTTCACTAGTATGTGATCGATATCATACTAGTTTAAATATTGCTTAAATGTAATATTTCTTAGTTTATATGAATACTAACAGTGAAATTGTTTTGTAAAATCATTCTGCTCTGCATGACACTATTACTTACAACATTTTTAGGAAACGAGCAGAAGTCTTTCAAATTTTCCTTTCTCTTTATAACTCCTTCCTTCTCAGAAAAAGTTACTGATATAGGCTCATAAATACCAATGAATACAGTATCGCAGCTAAAATACAAGAATTTTGGACAAAATCAATGGCTATAAAAACACTGGCAGCAGCCAAACTATAGCCCAGGTTTGTAGCACATGCAGACGGAATCACATGATTCCAAGTGTCATTGTCATTGGGTAATAGGAATGCTTTGATCAAAGCACACTAGCAGGTCAGCAGTTTGAACCCAATAGCCACTCTGAAGGGGAAACATGATGCTGTCTACTCTTCTAAAGATTTACAATCTCAGACCCAATAGAGCAGTTCTACTCTGTGCGACAGGTTCGTATGTATCAGAATCGACACAATGGCAGTGACTCTGGATTTTGGTTTCTTAGGTTTACGTTTGTAAGCTGGGATTACAAAAAGTGGTTTTTGTTGTCATTATGACAGGGATGTTTTTATTAAAATAATGAACTTATTCTGACACATAGTACAGCAATGTTATAGTTGCTTTGATGTCCCCCTTCAGACAGTGTCACCAAGTATAGGCCAGACAACTCCCAATACCGTCCTAGTGTCTCCGCTGTGCCAACAGCGCACTGCAAACCCAGAGGACAAGGGGAAGCCATGGTCATCACCTGCAATTTTATCTGGTATGGAAAATTAAGTTAGCTCTCACATTTCAAAACGATATTCTTCCCGGGAGTGAAAATCTAACTGGTTAAATCCCATTAAAAAGCAGATAGATGAATATCTGCCCCACTGCCTTCCTTCGTTTTGAGTTGTGGTGATGGGTTGGGTTGGGTTGGGTTGGGTTGGGTTGGGTTGGGTTGGGTTGGGTTGGGTTGGGTTGGGTTGGAAGGAGGGAATTGGCGATCTAATATTTTCTGTCACTCCCTCCAGCAACCATTCAATTGGAATTATAGGGTCAGTTGCATGTGGGAAGAAAATGGAGATCTGAACAGTGAACGGTGTGCAAAGAAAAAGAACGGCATCATTCCGTGAGCAAGGCAAAGGCAGCTCTGAGTAGTCACCTGAAACCAATGATGCCAAAATCAGTGTGCCCAAAGAGAAGTGCACTCAGAGACTAGCGAGCAGCAATGAATCCAGTGGGCTAGAAATGTAGATGAGAAGGCCAGCTTCTCCTACATGAGGTAGGATAGGAGGGGTCAGGCCCCACATTCATCTCTGTGACCAAATCTTCACATCGTCATGGCCTGGAATGCTCATGCATCTCTCTGAAAACTTGCATTTTACAAATTGTACGCGAAAGCCCCAGGTGCCAGCGAGTCCACTCTGACTCCCAGCAATCCATGTGTGACCGAGGAGAACTGTGACCACTGGCTTTTCAATGGTTGGGTCTTGTTTGCATTTTTGAAATATGAGTTGGCTTCAAAAGTTCAGGGGGGAAATTTCAGTATTTTTTAATTCCATCTTTCCATGAAATTTTTAAGCCCCTTTATAGAACATAAAGCCTTTCCTCCAAGACATCTCTGGATGAAATTAAACCATAATATTTTAATTGTTTTTTTGAGTTCACTGTGTGCCCCACTCATCTGAGTGAACTAGTCATTCAAGATAACTTGGTAAAAACTTGACAGAATCTGTCCAGGCCTCTAAATGCCCTAACACAAACCATACCACCCCAGGTACCACTGAGTCACCACTGAGTCCACTCTGACTTAGGGAACATCGTGTTATCGTAAGTGTGGTTCTTTTAGAAACAGATCCAGGACTTTCTCAGAGGAGCCCTTGTGTGGACTTGAATTATGGAACTTTCAGTTAGATTGTCCCAGACAAGAATTTCCAAGAGAGTGATATAATCCTTTAAATCATACACTTTGAGTAGGTGAGTTTTTTAGATGTTGAAACACATGTGAGTACATTAGAGTTGTCAGAGAAATACAAGGTACCTCTAAAAATTCAAAATTCAGTTAATCAATACATATTTTTAGTTTAAGTGTTGCCGAACATTTCATGAAAGATACATATACCCAAAATGTTGTTCATTGTTTATTTGAAATTTAAGTTTAACCAGACATCCCATGTTTTTATTTGCTAAATCTGGCCACCAATGGTATTCTCTACCCTTGTTTTCTCTGGGTCTCCTGCTGACCCCTCTCCAAGGCACCTATTGGAATCATGCCTACGCTTCAACGCTTAGGCCACACTCCGCCTACTCCTCAAGTCTTTCCCTGCTGTCTCCCACGCATTGCCCGTGCCTCCCTGAAGACCCATGACATAGACTGGTGGAACTTCCTGAAGCAGCCAGCCTAGGATACGCTGCCGTAGCTCATCTCCATGGATATATACACTGCCGTAGCCTCTCTCCATGGATATTTCAAGCCACTTGAGTCACGTATGAACAAGCAAAAAAATGTGAAAGGAAGAGTCTAGAATGCTCCAAAAAATGATTTATACATAAATCAAAGCTAACATTTGTGCATGAGATAAGCAGCCACAACCAAATCACACACTAGGGAAAATGATCAGGACAGATGATACACTAGCCTGTAGATTTGCTTCTATGGTGATTCTCCCCATCTTCTACCTACATTTTCCAAAAGTACCGGTCTAATTTCTGAGCATTAGAGCCTGAACAACCTTAGACATCATTTTGGCCCCAAACTATTCTTACCTATCAACTGCACTCTGGCAAAGAAAACCAGTGGTCCACATCCAGGCTCCTGGTTTCCAGGCCAAGGCTCTTTCCATCTTCCTGACCACCTCTCTGGGTTGGGTTGGAGTCTCTGCCAGGGACAGACGGTCAGCTCAATTTATCAAAAGAAATCTGAAAGACAAAAATGCACGGAGAAGAAAATATGGGTAGAAATCATTCATTTTGTTGATTATTTGATGTAGTAATGAATGAATGTATGACCACTGGGTGTATTTTCTTAAGCAGTCTACACTACATGGAGTCCCTGGGTGGAGCAACAGTGAAGTGAAGCAACGCTAGCAGCTCAGACCCCGCAGGGTCATCTAGAAAGGCAGGTCTGTTGATCAGCTTCCAAAGGTCTCAGCATTGAAAACACGAGGAGCAGTTCTCCTCTGCCTGCATGGGAACACCGTATGTCCAAGTCAACTCAATGCCAACTAGCAGGAACATCAAATAATTATAGACTCCATGTAGGCAGAAGTGGAATTATACTCATTCATTTATTTACTCTATCCCCCCACATGTACGGAATAAATGGCACAGACATACTAGCATGCATATATATAGATCTATACTATGTACACATGTGTGTACATTTTTTATTTTTAACATTTTATTAGGGGCTCATACAACTCTTAATACAATCCATACATATACACACATCAATTGTATAAAGCACATCTGTACATTCTTTGCCCTAATCATTTTTTTAAATTTCTAAGCTATTTCCTTTATTCTCTTTTTTAAAACATTTTATTAGGAGCTCATACAACTCTTATCACAATCCATATATATACATACATCAATTGTATAAAGCACATCTGCACATTCCCTGCCCCATCATTTTCTTTTTTTACATTTTATTAGGGGCTCATACAACTCTTATCACAATCCATACATATACATACACCAATTGTATAAAGCACATTCATACATTCCCTGCCCCAATCATTCTCAAAGCATTTGCTCTCCACTTAAGCCCTTTGCATCAGGTCCTCTTTTTTTTTCATTTTTATAATTTAAATGATTGTAGTCATACTATTCTTCATAGGTCACCTAATGATTTTTCCCCATGTCAGGAGAGGCTCATCGCTGGAGAAGGACATTATGCTTGGTAAAGTGGAGGGACAGCAAAAGAGCAAAAGGCCCTCAATGAGATGGATGGACACAGTGGCTACAACGAGGGGCTCAAGCCCGGGGACAGTTGTGAGGGTGGCGTGGGATCAGGCAATGTTTCCGTTTCTTGTGTAGGGTTTTTGGAGGTCGGAAACAACTCTATGGCCCCCAACAATGACAACATGTCAGTAAATATTCTTCTACTACAATATGTTATTTTTATTTTATCCAACCCATTTGATTGGCAGCTGATCCAGACATCTTACCTCTTCATAGTATGTCCAACTATCTCAAGTAGTGTTGTACAATTGCTACCAAAATCACTTTCAGAGCATGTTCTTCCATCGTGAGTCCTTGATATTAGCTCCCTTTAGCCCTCCCCCCACCCCCACCCCTGCCACCACCAAATCTCCCATTGTACCCCTAGGGAATCCTTATTCTACTTGTTGTCTCCATATGTTCACCTTCTCTGCGTTTCATACACAGAAAAACACATGGCAGTGAGTCCAGAAGGCTACCAACAAAATACAACAGTGATTGAACGCCAATATGGAAGAAAAAACCCAGAAAATATTAAAAGCCAGATGAAGCCCAAAATGCATCAGAAGGGAGATCAAGTGACAAGACTTTAACTGTTGGAGTCAGATTTATCATTTGACTCTACTATAAGCGGCTATCCAAAACTCTCTGTCTGATAACCAGGTTGTTCTCTTCCCTCAATTATGGTCAGAGGGAAATCACTAGAGGCCTGTTCTCGGTGTGGATCCTGCAAATGTATTTTTGACTTCCACTGTCATTCATCCCCTTCTGCACACCAGAATCTCACAAGTTAAGCTCTGATACTATTCCATCTTCCAGATTTGGATTATATCATTTACAATCCTTGGATCACAGGTATTGGTGTGCCTCTTCCATGTGGGCTTTTTTGACATCTCACTTAGATGGCTACTTGTTTGAAAATAAGCCTGTAGGGCTGCAGCTGCTATACTTTCTGATAGCCAGGCACCATCTAGTTTCTTCACCACATTTTGCTCTAGCAACATATCTTGTGCCTTTCCTTCACAAGGGTGAGTATTGAGCAGGGTCATGATGTAAGAACTAATGGTTCTTAAATTGGTGCTAGTATTAGGTGCAAGCCCCAAACCCATTCCTTAATATATGTTTGTTTGTTTGATTTCTCTGGTTTATCTTAGAGACATCCTTGTTCATTTATGGTAGAGAATCATATTGATCATCTTCCTGGAGCATAAGGACTTTCTGCTTATGGTATCCTTGATTAGCCCCTGGTACTCATTTTAAAACACTACTGAGAGAGGAAAATTGAACAAGGATAGGCTAACTGCATATTGCATTACCTGCATTATTCACTTTTGCACAATAAATCTTTACTGACTGGATGCTATTTGCACAAACAATGGGGGTGGTCAGGAAAAGCATCCAATAATATTCACGGATAATGCTATGACAATATTTTAATAGTGGCATAGACTTCTATTACACTTTAGAGGCTGGGATACAAGCAATCAAGCGTGAACAGACCAAACCTAAGGATGTACATATCAGTCCAACATAAAGAAGGTGAAAGAAGTGGGGAGAGAAGGGGAGGGAGAAAAGGTAGGAAAAAGAGAGAGGGAGATAATGGCACTGGGGGAGTAGGGCACTGATCTACCCAGGGGGAGGATATTGTTTATGTCTCCACAGAAATAAGAGTGTGAGTATAGACCCCACCATGGCGTGCCAAACTTTGAGGGCAATGAAACCACATCGAGCAATTCATGAACACCTCATGAACAGAGAGGTCTACAGGGCTTGCCCCAATAAGAGCCAACTGTCAACCCCCACCCCCTTGAAGTCTGTGCTACAGAGGACAACACTAAGCCTATAGGTTGGGGAGAGGGACCAGCCTGCCACGCCCATACAGAAGCAAATCAAGAAGGAAAAAAAGAGAGGAAGGGAGTAGACCCAATACTGGCACACCACACTCTGAGGATGAGGTCCCTGCACGGAGCTGCTAGGGCACAGAGAGGACGGTAGGGCCGACAACAACTTGAGACATGACGTCCCCTCACTGGAGCACACCATGACAGAGGACAATACTGGGGACACACAGCGGTGATTAAGTCTGGTCTGAACAGAACAGATCAGCAATGGGAGCAAAGCAAAGGCACAGAACCCCTGTGGAGCCCCCGAATTAGATTTCAGGCTAGGAGGGGCAGTTCCCCAAAACCCTCAGGACCGGTGGGGAGAGAGTCATAAAGGTCAGTGGACAGTTATGTATGCTTTTTCATTCGGTTGGTTGGTTTTTGCTAGTTTTTTTTCTTTTGTTTTTCTCTTTTTATTCAATCTTTTGTTTTCTTTTTGTTTTGTCTCTGTTACTATTGTTTGCCTTCTCATAGAAGCAAGCCCAAGGAAAAAGCAACAGGATCTACAGTTTCAGAGGAACTTGAGGGGAGGAGGAGGCGGGGGAAAGGAACGGTGAGCAAACAACGCCTTAGACAGGGGAACAACTAGGGAATTAAAAGCAACAATGAGGAGGATGCAGAGATCCTGGGGGTGTTGGAGCAACAGCAGTCTAACTGAGAGGAATTACTAAGAGGCAAAAGAAGGGCAAGCATGACAGTGAGTGTGTTAGTCTGGGTAAACTAGAGAAACAATACACAGAAATTCATATATGTTTAAGAGAGAGTTTTATAGATAGGGTAATTGTACATTCAGAAAGCATCCTAAACCCATCCAGTCCAAGCCCATATGTCTGACACCTATCTACAAAGTCCTCCTCAAATTCACAACACACACACACACACACACACAATGATGCCGTATGAAGGAGGATCACAGGCCAGTGGGTAGAAAGTCTTTGAATTCAGTGGTAGTGTAAGCATCTCAGTGTTGGCAGGTGTCTCCATGAAGCTTCTCCAGCACCTAGGGCTGCATCAGGGTTAAATCCATGTAGCTTCTCTGCAGGGACGTCTAACAGGAAGTGAGCCTTGCCAGCTAAGGCAGCCGCACATTGGTCTAACTATCAGAGAACCAAAAGGGTGAGGTTCACCAAGCCATTTATCTCTCCGTCCTTCAATTAATCCCACATGTGTTTATCAGCCAGGTTGGCACAACAAACCTTAACTATCTCAGTAACTCTGGAAGAAGGTATAAAAAAACAGAGAAAAGGTCTAGGAACAAAGTTAGAGATATCTGTAGTCATAAAGCCTTGGAGTTAAACAGGCGGCCATCTAGCAGAGAAGCAACAAGTCCACATGGAAGAAGAACAACAGGCTGTGTGATTATGAGGTGTCCACAGAACCAAGTAACAGGCATAAGAAGACCCAAAACAACAACAAAATATTGTTGAGATCGAGGAGGATTGGATCACAGACCCAAAACTCATCTGTAGACAATAGGACATCCACTCACAGAAAGGTCACAAGGAAGGGATGAGTCAACCAGGAAGCAGTGTAGCACTGATGAAACACACAATATTCCTCTGGTTCTTTTACTCTTCCCACCCCCCACTATCATGATCCAGCCCTGTCTTTCAGTTCTGGCTAGACCAGAGCCTGTACACTAGAACAGATAAGAACTCACAACACACGGAATCCAGGTCAGATAAGCCCCTCAGGAACAGAAACAGTAGTAGCAATACCAGTAGGGTAGAGGGAAGGTGGGAGGAGAAGGGGAGGAAGGGGGAACTGATCACAATGATCAACACATAACCCACCTGTGATAGGTAGGCTTATTGTGCCAACCAGGCTAATAAACACATGTGGGGTTAAGGTAGCAGTTTAATTGCTCTCTGATAATTGGATCAGTGTGCAGCTACCTTAGCTAGTTCTCTGCTTCAACTTCCAAGCTATACTACTTGTAAGACACCCAATCCGTAGACTGTGTCATTATAGTTTGAGGTTAATCCAAGACCTGCTTCGCCACACTGCTGGTGTATATATTACTAGAGCTGGGGACTGTCGGACCCTGTCAGCTGGCTGACTGTTGGTGACCTGCCCCGCTATTCACTGCCTGTGGCCAGACTGCCTGTATTGCTCCACAGAAGATTCAGCTGTCTGCTTCCTTGACTTGCACCCAGCAGCCCTCAGGAGTTGAAGGACTGCCAGTGCATTAACTGTCTCACAGAAGTGAGTTGAACTGAACCATTTGTACTACTTTGTGAACCAATTAGCTATTTATTTCTTATGTTGTATCTATCTGTCTATCTATAGATATATAAAATCATAAGTGTCCTGATTTTGTTTCTCTAGAGAACTCTATCTAACACACCATCCCACCCCCAAGGGGGGACGAACAACAGAAATATGGGTGAAGGGAGACAGCAATCAGTGTAAAATGTGAAAGCGACAATAATTTATAATTTATTGAGGAGTCATAAGAGGGGGGTGGGAGATGAGCTGATAACAAAGGTTCAAATAGAAAGTAATTACAGTTGATGTATGGAATGTTATAAGAACAGTTAAAATAATTGTTAAAAACAAGTGGCATAATATTTTATTGTTTGTTGGTGACATTGTTTATTTACTCATCTTCAATGCATGGACATCAGAGCTGTTTCCAAATAACTTTGAATTACCAATACCCCACTGCCAACAAAATAACTGATTCATAGATAATATCTCTGGACATGACTCTCAGTAAGAATCCCTCTGGGGCCAACTGGAACTCTATCATTGTGTGTTAGAGAACCATGCGCAGGAATGTATAGTAAGCAGACTGGCTGGGTCACCTTATCAGCTCTGAGTAGGTCTTCATTTCCACGTTAGCTTCCCCTACTGACTCATGAACTTCAGGTCAGAACCACCCATCTCTGACAGCAGGAGTTTTACCACCAGTATAATTTTATCTGTTACATCCTACATGAAACAGTCATCTCATGTGGATGAGATAAAGACAGTGCAACTAAAGGGCATCACTGATTCTGTCAAGCTCACTCTTCGCCAAAGAACCCCACCCCCCAAAATAAAGAACCGCTTTCCTTCTCCAAACAATGTTAAAGTCCTTATTCCACTAGGACAGTGACTTTAAATTCAAGAAAAACAGAATAAGTGACCCATATCCAAATGTCTTTTTCTATCAGAATCTTTGTGCCACTGAGTTCTCTGCAGGACCTACACGTGGTGGAGCGGTTTTATCAGCTCCACTCATTATGTACCTACTGACCTTTACAGCATGCGAGTTCATACTGCCCTTTCAGTTTTTCCTTTCTGCCAAAGCACAGTGGACAAAAGCAGGTTGTCCCATGACGAGCTCCTTCTAAAATGCCAAAGGAATCTTCATGTCACTGAGGGTTTGGGGTCTTTTTTTTTCACATTTTGTCTTGATCTTGATGAAGTTTACATAGCAAATTGGCTTGCCATTCAGCGAATCATACACATTTTGTTTGGTGACATTGACTGCAACAGCACCCCACCCCCATTCTCTCTGTGCTTCCCCTTTCTATTTGCCCTTCTCTCCTATCCCTTCCTGACTTCGGAGCTTCATTCCTGGGCACATGCGATCTTTGGATTGTACGTGGTGGATTATTCTCAGGGGTGTGTAGCTCCCTGGTGATGTTGTTCACCAAATAGGAATGCCTGTTGTTCAGCTGAGAGTTGTACCAAGGGGTAAAATTCAATGCCAGGCTTGAAGGGTGGCTAAATGCCATACTCTTGAGGGCTTCCACCAGTCCCTAGCAAACCAATCATTCTGACCATTTTTAGGCTTTTGCGTTTTGTTCCCCTTTTTTCCCAATTCTATCCAGAGCCTTTTGTGATCCCTTTCAGAGGGGCAGGAAGTGCCCGTCAGGGACCATCGAGCACTCTGGTCTCAGAGTCCCAGTGGTTGATTAGACCTGGGATTCATTTGGTGCGCTTCTCTGAGCCCTGGGAGAAGAGGGAGAGGCCAGTGAAGCAGCAGGCAAAGGAAGCTTCTTTCTCACCAGCTTCACATGCTTTTCTCGTCCCCATCCAAACTCACATGCAGTCCCCAAGGCATGAAAGAACATCCGATTCCGGCAAGACTTCCTGTGCAAGGCAGAGAATCCGTGCCCTTTCTACGGTTAGTGATTTGACCCAGATATTCTGGGTGCAACTTCAGTCCTGTTAGCACTCCACTGAGGTACACATATAATGCCTTTCACATGCTTGATACTATGGTCATTTTCCTGATCAACTGCCCCCCCCCCTTAAACTGGTGAAGATTCAGGGAAGACCACTACAATAAGGTCTGCTTGTGCAGCAAGAGCCTGTTTCTTCCATGGAAAAAGCAAGAGGTTGGACAAGGGGAGCAGCTAGAGGTCTAATGGACTAGTGGCAACTTTCTAGAATACAGTGAAAGGATCATCAGACTTTTCCCAGGGCTTGGGAGAAGGAGGGCAGGGGCAACCAGAACCGGGGGGGGGGGAGGGGGAAGCTTTCAATTTACAGAGCACTAACACCCAAGAAAATGTAGCACATCCAAGAAAGACCCAGGCCTGTGAACCTTTGAGAACTAGAACTTTTTTGCTTCATCTTGTGCCTCCAGTGCCTGGCACAATGCATGGGACATAACAAAGATCAGAACATGATTGAATGAATAAACAAATACAGAAGCTCTGATCACAGGACATATTTTCCTTCATTTTAGGTTGCTTCCATTGGTAAAAGTAAATCCCTCCTAAATCTAGGAGAAGAAATTATTTAAACCCATTGACAAACCTTCAAAGTGAGAAAACAATTACAAACCCTAAAAGGAAAGTCACATCACCAGGAACTACTGAGCAGTCAGAGAACAGGAGGAGGCGGGAGGGACAATCCTCTGCTCTGCCAAGATGCTGAATGTGGTCCGACAGTCCCCAGCTCAACAGGTAAGGACCCATCAGACATATCAACCTGGAGCAGAGCAGCTGGGAGACTTAGGAGCTTCAGACTCGATGCCAAATACTTACCTTCACAATCCCCTCAGCAGTTAGAGCCTGGGCATCTGATCCCAACTGGAGAGGTTTCCTCTTCAGACCAATGCCGTTGGGTCTAGAGATGGTGCCTTCAGTGTGGCCTCCATGAAGAGACCATGAGGAGACCACGAAGAGACCATGAAGAGACCACGAGGAGACCACGAGGAGACCACAAGGAGACCCTGAGGAGACCATGGGGAGACCACGAGGAGACCACAAGGAGACCCTGAGGAGACCATGGGGAGACCATGAAGAGACCACAAGGAGACCCTGAGGAGACCATAGGGAGACCACGAGGAGACCATGAGGAGACCTCGAGGAGACCACGAAGAGACCATGAGGAGACCACGAAGAGACCATGAGGAGACCCTGAGGAGACCATGGGGAGACCATGAGGAGACCATGAGACCATGAGGAGACCACGAGGAGACCACGAGGAGACCATGAGGAGACCATGAGGAGACCATGAAGAGACCATGAGGAGACCATGAAGAGACCATGAGGAGACCATGGGGAGACCATGAGGAGACCATGAGGAGACCATGAGGAGACCATGAGGAGACCACGAAGAGACCCTGAGGAGACCATGGGGACACCATGAGGAGACCATGAAGAGACCCTGAGGAGACCATGGGGAGACCATGAGGAGACCACGAAGAGACCCTGAGGAGACCATGGGGAGACCATGAGGAGACCATGAGGAGACCCTGAGGAGACCATGGGGAGACCACGAGGAGACCACAAGGAGACCCTGAGGAGACCATGGGGAGACCATGAGGAGACCATGAGGAGACCATGAGGAGACCATGAAGAGACCATGAGGAGACCATGAAGAGACCATGAGGAGACCATGGGGAGACCATGAGGAGACCATGAGGAGACCATGAGGAGACCACGAAGAGACCCTGAGGAAACCATGGGGAGACCATGAGGAGACCACGAAGAGACCCTGAGGAGACCATGGGGAGACCATGAGGAGACCATGAGGAGACCCTGAGGAGACCATGAGGAGACCATGAAGAGACCATGAGGAGACCATGAAGAGACCATGAGGAGACTATGGGGAGACCATGAGGAGACCATGAGGAGACCACGAAGAGACCCTGAGGAGACCATGGGGAGACCATGAGGAGACCATGAAGAGACCCTGAGGAGACCATGTGGAGACCATGATGAGACCACGAAGAGACCCTGAGGAGACCATGGGGAGCCCATGAGGAGACCATGAGGAGACCATGAGGAGACCACGAGGAGACCCTGAGGAGACCATGGGGAGACCACGAGGAGACCACAAGGAGACCCTGAGGAGACCATGGGGAGACCACGAAGAGACCACAAGGAGACCCTGAGGAGACCATGGGGAGACCATGGGGAGACCATGGGGAGACCACAAGGAGACCCTGAGAAGACCATGAGGAGACCACGAAGAGACCACAAGGAGACCCTGAGGAGACCATGGGGAGACCACGAGGAGACCCTGAGGAGACCATGGGGAGACCATGAGGAGACCATGAGGAGACCATGGGGAGACCACGAGGAGACCCTGAGGAGACCATGGGGAGACCACAAGGAGACCCTGAGGAGACCATGGGGAGACCACGAAGAGACCACAAGGAGACCCTGAGGAGACCATGGGGAGACCACGAAGAGACCACAAGGAGACCCTGAGGAGACCATGGGGAGACCACGAAGAGACCACAAGGAGACCCTGAGGAGACCATGGGGAGACCATGGGGAGACCACAAGGAGACCCTGAGGAGACCATGGGGAGACCACGAGGAGACCCTGAGGAGACCATGGGGAGACCACGAGGAGACCCTGAGGAGACCATGGGGAGACCATGAAGAGACCACAAGGAGACCCTGAGGAGACCATGGGGAGACCACGAGGAGACCATGAGGAGACCTCGAGGAGACCACGAAGAGACCATGAGGAGACCACGAAGAGACCATGAGGAGACCCTGAGGAGACCATGGGGAGACCATGAGGAGACCATGAGACCATGAGGAGACCACGAGGAGACCACGAGGAGACCATGAGGAGACCATGGGGAGACCATGAAGAGACCACAAGGAGACCCTGAGGAGACCATGGGGAGACCACGAGGAGACCATGAGGAGACCACGAAGAGACCATGAGGAGACCACGAAGAGACCATGAGGAGACCACGAAGAGACCATGAGGAGACCATGAAGAGACCATGAGGAGACCACGAAGAGACCATGAGGAGACCCTGAGGAGACCATGGGGAGACCATGAGGAGACCATGAGACCATGAGGAGACCACGAGGAGACCACGAGGAGACCATGAGGAGACCATGAGGAGACCATGAAGAGACCATGAGGAGACCATGGGGAGACCATGAGGAGACCATGAGGAGACCATGAGGAGACCACGAAGAGACCCTGAGGAGACCATGGGGAGACCATGAGGAGACCATGAAGAGACCCTGAGGAAACCATGGGGAGACCATGAGGAGACCACAAAGAGACCCTGAGGAGACCATGGGGAGACCATGAGGAGACCATGAGGAGACCATGAGGAGACCATGAAGAGACCATGAGGAGACCATGAAGAGACCATGAGGAGACCATGGGGAGACCATGAGGAGACCATGAGGAGACCATGAGGAGACCACGAAGAGACCCTGAGGAGACCATGGGGAGACCATGAAGAGACCCTGAGGAGACCATGGGGAGACCATGAGGAGACCACGAAGAGACCCTGAGGAGACCATGGGGAGCCCATGAGGAGACCATGAGGAGACCATGAGGAGACCACGAAGAGACCCTGAGGAGACCATGGGGAGACCACGAGGTGACCACAAGGAGACCCTGAGGAGACCATGGGGAGACCATGGGGAGACCACAAGGAGACCCTGAGGAGACCATGAGGAGACCACGAAGTGACCACAAGGAGACCCTGAGGAGACCATGGGGAGACCACGAGGAGACCACAAGGAGACCCTGAGGAGACCATGGGGAGACCACTAGGAGACCCTGAGGAGACCATGGGGAGACCATGGGGAGACCATGAGGAGACCATGGGGAGACCACGAGGAGACCCTGAGGAGACCATGGGGAGACCATGGGGAGACCACAAGGAGACCCTGAGGAGACCATGGGGAGACCACGAAGAGACCACAAGGAGACCCTGAGGAGACCATGGGGAGACCACGAAGAGACCACAAGGAGACCCTGAGGAGACCATGGGGAGACCACGAAGAGACCACAAGGAGACCCTGAGGAGACCATGGGGAGACCATGGGGAGACCACAAGGAGACCCTGAGGAGACCATGGGGAGACCACGAGGAGACCCTGAGGAGACCATGGGGAGACCACGAGGAGACCATGAGGAGACCTCGAGGAGACCACGAAGAGACCATGAGGAGACCACGAAGAGACCATGAGGAGACCATGGGGAGACCATGAAGAGACCACAAGGAGACCCTGAGGAGACCATGGGGAGACCACGAGGAGACCATGAGGAGACCTCGAGGAGACCACGAAGAGACCATGAGGAGACCACGAAGAGACCATGAGGAGACCCTGAGGAGACCATGGGGAGACCATGAGGAGACCATGAGACCATGAGGAGACCACGAGGAGACCATGAGGAGACCATGAGGAGACCATGAAGAGACCATGAGGAGACCATGGGGAGATCATGAGGAGACCATGAGGAGACCATGAGGAGACCATGAGGAGACCACGAAGAGACCCTGAGGAGATCATGGGGAGACCATGAGGAGACCATGAAGAGACCCTGAGGAGACCATGGGGAGACCATGAGGAGACCATGAGGAGACCATGAGGAGACCATGAGGAGACCATGAAGAGACCATGAGGAGACCATGAGGAGACCATGAGGAGACACGGCTAAGCACCCAGCCACTGTGGGTAGACGTGCAGCAGAAGAAGGTAAAGAAAACCCAAAGATTTAGTAATATTATTGAATGACTGAAGAACGTTTGCAATGCCTTGACTCAAGAAATATGTCTGGTTTTAAATCTTATTTCTTAAACCACTTTTAGTTGGGTGTTCGCTGCCCAAGACATCATGTTGGCTGTCCCTAAATTTCACACCTGTAGAAGATCTAAGCTAGACATGACTCCAGAACCTCTTCCCCTTTTGTAGTGGCTGACAAAGCTTTAATGATAGGGGTGCAGGGTGTTCTCGAGACGCCTACAGATGCAATAGCTACCGTTCCAGATTGGTCGAAGTGGTGCATCTCAGGTTGTGAACAACACAGCAAGACGGAGGAACTGAAATCATTTTGGAAAGGAATCATTCATGGGAAATAGAAAAGAAATGGATATTTTTATGCTTCTTGCTTCACACACATCCCCGCTCCCCCTTCCTGCCTTGGAGATTTTCTTGAGTCTATGACAAAATATCAAGATCACCAAAGTAAGTTATATTTCCCCCTATTTTATATACAGCCTAAGGGTGAGACCCCCCTACCAGTAGTACCACTTGTATCCTTATTTTCTCATCCAATTACCATTTCTCATCCAATTACCATTTTTCTAAATGATTGTTGTAGCAGTATGTCATCAGCAAGTCCCATTGGTAAACACAAAGGAGAATAAAGCTGATTAGAAGAGAGAGTACAATCAATCTACCAAGGGGATGACTAGTGAAAGGAAGAAGCCGAAGGAGGCAAGGAAAAGATTAGAAAGAAAGGGACCCCTTACTACAATCATCCAACTAGCTCCATCAAGTCGATTCCAATCCAGCAAGAGTCCAACTGCCCCACGGGTTTCCAAGGCCATGGTCTCTGTGAAAGAAGCCTACACCATCTTTCTCCCATGACGTTGGTGGGGGTGGAGCCACCACGCTTCCACTTAGAGGAAATGTGCTCTAACCACCATTCACACCGCGGCTCCTTAGTCACCCTAAGTACGAGACTGAAGCAAGTGACGGGGAGAATTAGTGTGGTACCGGGGTCGCCTATTTGGGGTTCCCCTAAAATAGCTGGATCATATAAAAGATCCAATAAATCCATCCATGGGAGGCAATGTGACATATAAGAAAAAAGTGGCAAAGCGTTCCATCAGAGGTGAGCAAATTACAGTCCACAGTCCAGTCCCTGGGTTCTGTAAATACAGTTATACTGGAACCCACTCAAAATTGTTTGTTTACGTGTTGTCTGTGTAGCAGGCAGCGACCAGTAGTTGTAACAGGTGTTGCGTAAAGTGTACATCTAAAGTATATACGATCTGACCCATTAAGTAATCGTTCCCTCATCTTGGCTTAGGCACTTCGTGAACCTCCGTGCAACTCCGTTTCTTCATCCGTCACGTGCTAATAAAGCTCAACAGTCCATAACCTGAAAACCAGATGAACAGAAACAGGAGAGAAAGAAAGACTGAAGAAGAGTAAGCAGTGCCCAGCACCTGAGGCCAAACTAAAAGAAATGTATGTATTGTGATGGGATGGAAAGAGAAAATGGGGGGGGGGGAGGCGATTTAAAGAAATAATGCTTTTTAAACTTCTCATATTTAATGAGAGTTGCTAATCTACAACTCTAAGAAGTTCAACAAATCTCAAGCTCAAAACCAACTCACTGCCACTGAGTCCATTCTGGCTCGTATCCACCCTCTAGGACAGGGCAGCACTGCCCCTGTAGGTTCCCAAGATTGTAAAGCTTTATAGGAGTAGAAAGTCTCATCTCTCCCATGGAGCAACTGCTGGTTTAGAACTGCTGACCTTGCCGTTAGCAGCCCAACTTATAACCACTATGCCACTAAAGCAGCGATTCTCAAGCTGTGGGTGGTGACCCTTTCGGAGGTCGACCGACCCTTTAACAAGGGTCGCCTGATTCCTAACAGTAGCAAAATTACAATATGAAGTAGCAATGAAAATAATTTTATGGTTGGGAGGGGGGGGTCACCACAACCTGAGGAACTATATGACAGGGTCGCAGCAAGAGGAGGATTGAGAACCACTGCTCTAGACTCCTTAGTCCTGAGCTAAATGACCCCAAAGAGTTCTAGACTCACATACTTCACAGTCAAACGGCTGAAATCTAGAGAAAGTGCAAATCTTGAAAGCAAGAGAAGAGCAACTATTCATCAAATACAGGAACACTTCAATACAAGTAATGGCTGATGCCTTATTACAAAAATGGAAGTCAAAAAGCAGTGAGGAAAATATTCAAAATGCTGAAAAGCAAAGAGAAAAAAATTTCAAATCACCAGGAATTTTATGTCCAGCAGGGTTATTCTTCAAAAATGAAAGGAAAATAAAGATATCCCCAGATAAACAAAAATGTAAAGAACTTGTAGCCAGTTGTACTTCATGCTAAAAAAGCATGACACCAGGCAGGAACCTGAAGCCACAGGATGGAAGGAATTGCTCCACAAAGAGAAACGTGTGAGCAGATAGAAAGAATCTACAGAGAGAGTTTCTCTTCTTCCTCTCGTATTTTCTTTATAACACCAAAACATCATATAAAGACACTGATAGCACTTTTATTGCAGGATTTATATCTTGAATATGTAACTATGTGACAATTACAGCACAACAATTATGAGGGAAGGAAGGGGAAGTAAGTTTTCCCTAGAACAAATGGCTACATTTTACCAGAACTGAGTCAGTATTAACCTGAAGTAGATTGTGATGAGTTAAGATACACATTGTTGTATCGAAAATGTGCACTGAGAAAATAACTGAAAATTAAACAAACTTAAAATCAGCAAAGGTATTAAAATATTTGTTTCACCTCTATGATGCTCACTCTCCCGACACAACGGCTGGAGCCAAAGTGGGTGAACAAGTAAATGTGGTGAAGAAAGCTGATGGTGCCCGGCTATCAAAAGAGATAGTGACTGGGGTCTTAAAGGCTTGAAGATAAACAAGCGACCATCTAGCTCAGAAGCAACAAAGTCCACATGGAAGAACACACCAGCCTGTGTGATCGAGTGATCCCAAAGGGATCAGTTACCAGGCATCAAAGAACAAAAAATCATATCATTGACTGCACACCTCCATGATAGGATCGCTGAAGACAAATGGGTGCATAAGCAAATGTGGTGAAGAAAGCTGATGGTGCCCGGCTATCAAAAGAGATAGTGTCTGGGGTCTTAAAGGCTTGAAGGTGAACAAGCGGTCATCTAGCTCAGAAGCAAATAAGCCCACATGGAAGAAGCACACCGGCCAGTGCGATCACGAGGTGCCCAAGGGACCAGGTATAAGGCATCATGCAAAAAAGAAAAGATATAAGTGTGTGTATGTATGTGTATATATGTGTATATATGTATATGTATATATGTATATATATATCATATTAAATGAAGGGGGAAGTGCAGAGTAGAGACCCAAGGCCCAAGTGTCGGCCAATGGAGATCCCCTCATAGAGGGGTTTAGGAGAGGAGATGGGTTAATTAGGGTGTGAGGTAGTATCGATGAAGAACACAGCTTTCCCCCAGATCCTGGATGCTTCCTCCCCCCAACTACCATGATCCGAATTCTACCTTGCAGGGCTGGATAGGACAGAGGCTGTACACTGGTACATATGAGGGTTGGAGGTACAGGGAATCCAGGGTGGATGATACCTTCAGGACCAAAGGTGTGAGGGACGATGCTGGTAGAGTGGAGGGTGAGTGGGTTGGAAAGGGGGAACTGATTACAAGGATCCACATGTGACCTCTTCCCTGGGAGAGGGACAGCAGAGAAGGGGGGGAAGGGAGACTCCGGATAGGGCAAGATATGACAAAATAACGAGGTATAAATTACCAAGGGCATATGAGGGAGGGGGGAATAGGGAGGGAGGGGGGGGGAAAGAGGACCTGATGCAAGGGGCTTAAGAGGAGAGCAAATGCCTTGAGAATGATTGGGGCAGGGAATGTATGGATGTGCTTTATACAATTGATGTATGTATATGTATGGATTGTGGTAAGAGTTGTTTGAGTCCCTAATAAAATGTAAAAGAAGAAAAGAGAAAAAAATGATTAGGGCAAAGACTGTACAGATGTGCTTTATACAATTGATGTATGTATATGTATGAACTGTGAAAAGAATTGTATCAGCCCCAATAAATTGTTAAAAAAAATATTTGTTTCACATGAAACAAGGTAGTAAAGGAGGTAAGAAATAATTTATTCAAAATATATAAAAATTACAGAAGAGCAAATATAAATCCAAGAATGAAAGAAATATTCCAAATACAACTAATATGGTCCTAAGAAATAAGGGTGGCAAAACTTGAGCTCTCTTACTTTAGAACTGTTGGATGCACCAGCAGGAACAACCAATCCCTAGAGAAAGGCAGCATATTGGTCGAGGGTCAGAGAAACCTCAGTGAAATGAAAAGAAGCTGTAGCCGCAGCAATGGACTGAAACACAACAATGATCGCAACGATGACACAGGACTGAACAGCCTTTCTTCTGGTCTCCATTTAGGTGGTGTCAACTCAATGGAAACTAACAATCGGCTACTGAAATGGAAAGAAGATGTTGGGCAGCAAAATATATCAGATCATCTTGGACTTCATGACAGACACAAGTGGGGAAGACTGAATGATGTCATTCAAGCACATTATTTTTATGAGTACAATTAATGATGGGTAAATGGTATAATTGAGGAGGTAGCCACAGAACCTCAATGCAACTTATCCAGATTCAAATCCCAGCTTGGCCAATTTGCCAGTTGTATGACCTTGGCTACTTTATTTCATCTTTCTGGGCCTCAGTTTCCTCATCTATAAGTGGAGATTATAGAAAAGGTTAAATAAACTAATACATTAAAGCTGTTAAAATAGTGCTGGCAGACAGGGTACCCTGTGTGTCATTGTTTTTGTTGGTGTTGACATACAACTCTGGGAGAGGGTTGGGGGGAGCATTTACATAAGAAGCTCTAGGGATTTTGTGGCAGTTACATAATCTCTTGGCACGTTGAGCAAAGGGGTGGAGTCCAGCCTGTCAATCGGGTCATATCCAATGAGGATTCTGTGTGGGCATGACCTTCTCCTGAGGATTCTGAGAACTCCTGTCTTCTTCCCTGGAGGAGGGACACACACACACTCTCTCTGCTTTGTCTTCCTGCTGACAAGACACATGGAGTCATGTTGATGGAGCCAGAGCCCTGAAGCTGAAGGAGCCATGTGGAGACCCAGGCCAGAGCTGAGATGCTTACAATGCCACTGGATCCACAAGACTCCCTCCACCCCTCTGCCTCAGAATGTGATCTTACTGCGTTGAGCGTTATTGCATGTGTTGCGTGAATCTGAAGAGGAAATTATAGACCAGTATTGGACATATGGGCTAATATCAGGCTTATGAACTTGATCTGGACTGGGCTGGGATGTTTTCTTAATACACAATTACTCTTTGATATAAAACTCCTTCTTATACGCATGCACGTGTCTCTGGATTTGTTTCTCTTGTCAACCCAGGCTAACGCAGATTTCAAATCACCAGGTATGAACAACTATGAGGGGACTAGCAAGCATCTAAAGAGACCAATTGACTACACAAGAAGAAGCTTTCTAACAATCTCTGAATTCTTTAGAAAATCTAAGCACCATTGTTACAGGAGGAGATGGAAGAAGCGAATAGGGTATTTGGTATCAAATAAACCCAAATGTATATGAACCTGAAACATGTTGTGGAGGGTTAACCCGGAGAAAAGATTTGATTAAATATGTTAGATTCCGAAAGGATTTTTCTAAAGGTGCATAAAAGAAAACAGAAAGCAACTGAAGCCAGAAGCCGGAAGCAGATGGTGTCAAGTTAATGAATGACAAAGAAAAAGCATAACTCCAGCCACTGCTAATTTGCTTCTGCTTTCTGAATGAAGGAACTCTTGTGGGGCTGACAATATGATAAAAACTTTCCACATCCGTTTATTTAATCTCAAAATCAAGGAAAGTACAAATGAACACGCTCCTTTGAAGAATAGTTCACAGGGCAGTGATGGTTCAGAGGTGGAACTCTCACCTCCTCTGCAGGCAACCCAGGGTTGATTCCCCGCCAAATCACCTCATACCTAGCCACCAGCCACCCGTCCATCCAGGTTTGCACACTGTTGTGCTGCTCCACGGCTCCCAGAGGAACTTCCTGACTAGGGTTCCACAGACACAATAATGCAGGAAGCATCAGAGACAATGGAAAGAATACATAGTCGATGCCAGAAAGAACTGGTCAATAGTCAACCATTTCAGGAAGTGGCATGTGATCACAAACTGATGGTATTGAAATATGAAGTTCAAGTTGCACGGAAGGCATTGACTATAAGCAAGACTCCATGATTTGGCAGAATACAAATCAAAATATTTCAACAAAGGCGTCGGTGCTGGAAGTGCTCACTCTGTTTAGACAAGAACCCCACAAAGGAAGGCATATTCAGGGCATCTCTCAAGCTGAAAGGACTGAAGAAAAAAATTTGAGTCTTGAGTTGAAATATTGAAGGAGCCTATGGGCAAAATACTGAACAATGTAGGAAGCATCCAAAAGATGGAAAGAATTTAGTCACTGTACCAAAAAGAACTGGTTAGCAATCAACCATTCCAAATGGTAGCATAAGATTAAGAACCAATACTACTGAAGGAAGAAGTCCAAGCTGCCCTGAAGGCACTAAGGAAAACCAGGTTCCTGGAATTGATGGAATACCAATTGACATGTTTCCACAAAAACCTGAAGCATTCACTTAGTATATGTCAAAAATGTGAAAGAAAACTACTTGACCAACAGACTGAAAGAGGTCCATATTTGTGACCCTTCTAAAGAAAAAGAACTCCCTCAGTTGTGGAAAATATTGAACAATTTCATTAATATTGCATGAAAGAAAAATTTTGTTGATAATCCAAAATTACTGCAATAGTACACTGACAGGGAACTGGAAGCAATTCAGAAGAAGACATGGCACAAGGTATATCAGATGGATCTTGGCTGAAACAGAGAATACCAGAAGTTTCGTTGTTTTTCATTGACTATGCAAAGGCATTACACAGTGTGGACCATAACAACCTATGGATAACCTTGTGAAGAATGGTGTGCTAGCCAGGTTGACTAGGAAAACAAGTCTAGAGACGCTCATGTACATGTAAGGAAGAGCTTGATATCAAAAGTAAGTGTGCATCCATGAAACATCCCAGCTCGGTCCAGCTCAAGTTCTTAAGTCCAAGACGAGTCCATTAGTCCCTCATCAGACTTATTCAGTCACATGCAATGATGCAGAAAGCAGGAAGATCACAAGCTGATGGTGCAAAATCTTGTGGATCCATTGGTGGTGGACAAAGCCCTAGGGCCCTGGCAGGAAGGTAAAGGCGGAAAGGGGGGGGGTGGGGGGAGGTTCCCAGGACCATCCTTATGAGAAGGCCACGCCCACAAGAAGGCTCCATCCAGCTGTGACTCTATCAACCAGCTAGACTCCACCCCTAAAATCTCATGCATCCTCAGGCTGTAGCTACCACAAATGGGAATTCTGGAACAGTTCATTGTACTCATAGAGACCAAGTGGCAATCCTTCAGCTAGGATAAGAGACTACTACAGGAAAGATGTATACCTTTCACCACATTGATTCAATCTGTAGGCTGAGCAACTAATCCAAGGGGTTATATTTTACTAAGAACAGGGATCAAGATTGAAGGATGTGCCAATAATAGCAATATGCCCTTATTTGCTGGAAGCCAAGAAGATTTAAGGCACTTGCCAGTGAAGATCCAAGACTTCAGCCTGGGGATGGTTTGCAATTCAATGTAAAGCAAACAAAATTCTTCACAACTGGAGCAGTGGACAACATCATCCTACAAGCAGAAGATCGGGGTTGCCAAGGATTTTCCTCTCGCTTGGATCCCTAAGCAATGCCCATGGGAGTAGTCTCAGGAAGTCAAACAATATATCATATTGGGCAAATCTGCTGCAAAAAAATGTTTTAAGTGTTAAAAAGCAAATATGTCACTTTGAAGATGACTGATTTAAGCCATGGTATTTTCAGTCACTTTGTATTCATGCAAAAACTTGGTAAGGCGTAAGGAAGACTGAAAAGGAATTTGTGGTGTTGGTAGAGAACATTGAATATACCATGAACTATAATGTGAACAGCAGCACAGAAACCTATCTTGGTAGAAGTACAGCCAGCATGCTCATTAGAAATTAGCATGATGGGACTTTCCTCATGTGCTTTGGACCGCCAGGGACCAGTCTCTTGAGCAAGACATTGTGCTTGGTAAACAGACTCAAAACAACAACAACAACCAAACTCACTGTCATCGAGTCAATTCTGACTCGTGGCAACCTGATAGAGTAGGTGGGATTATCCCTGTAGATTCTGAAACTGAAACTCTACAGGAATAGAAAGCCTCCTCTTTCTCATGCACAGCAGCTGGTAGTTTCAAACCTATGACCTCATGGTAAGCAGCTGAATGTGTAACCATTATGTCACCAGGGGTCCTTTGGTAAGTAGAAGGTTAGCAAAAGAGCAGACTCTTAAGGTGTACTGACATAGTAGCTTCAGCAATGGTCTCAAACATAACAAGGATTGGTGGCTGGAGCCTGGTTGTTTTTCATTCTGCTGTCACTATTAGTTGGAACCAACTCAGTGGCCCCTAACAGCAACAACAGCAATGTGCCCCAACATGCTTTCATATATGTTGCCTTACTTAATTCCACTCAGCCTCTCAGGTACAATAGGTAGAAAACATTAGGCTCATTTTATAGATGAAAAATAGAGAAGGCACAGAAGCAATATTTTGTTCAAGATCACGCAGAGCACGCACACATAAAGAAGTCCACAACACATCTTATAAGATGTATGAAATAAGTCATGCGCAAAAGAACAAATATCATATGATCTCGTTTTCATAAAAAGTAAAAAATAGGGATATACTTAGAAATCAATATGTTTACCAGGGATGGGAGGGGGGAGGAGGAATCAATCTCTGAAGCAGTAGAACATTTGTTAGTGTTGATGGCTGGAAAGCACAACTGAACGTTGGTGAAGTGAACACAACTTCAGGTAAAGGACAACATTAAGTCACACAAGTAAAGGATATCAGAATACGACCACACAACACTATGGAATAACAATGAATCTGCAAAACATCTCATAGTGAGGATGAACCTGGAGGCCATTATGTTGACTGAAATCAATCAATTACAAAAGGACAATTATTACATGAAACTTTAAGTATAAAATGTCAAGAAAAAAAATCTTCACAATAAAAGAAACAGTATTTGAGATTTTGACCAAGGGCAGAAGGGGAGGAAGGGGAAGTTCTAGTAATCATCAAAGAATATTATTTTAGTATCATTGGTAAATGCTAGAGAGTAGATATGAGCTGATTTGGGTAAAGGAGAAGGCAATATTCAGTAAGAGAGTGATTGGTAAAAATAAATGATGGAGGCAAGAGAAGACAATTGGGGCATTTAAAGAGTTAAAGAAACAGAGGTAACTACCATTGTATACAGAAACCTGCAATCACTGATCTATGAGTAGATACATAGAAATACACATGAGCTGAACAGGTGTGGGAAGGACAGTGGGAATATGTGCAAGAATATATATGGATTTGCTAGAGGATATTTATGTATGTGTATTTACCTTTGCTGCAAACATGTCCACGACCATGGTAGAGCATATAGGAGGCAAAGTTATGAAAGCTTCTTAGCCATAACTAAACACCTTGGAAGAATGAATCTCTGAACTTGAGGGCTCAGGACCGTAGTCTAGAGGAACACCAAGGTCTTCGGCGTAACTTAGTTTTAAAAGACAATGTTCTCTATCCTACTTTGGTAAGTAGAAACTGAAGCCTTAAAAGCCCATGAGCAGCAATATCTTGAAGAAAGAAGAGGAGGGATGAAAACTGAAAGACATATGGAAATTAATTAGTTCTAGAGGACTCTTGGCCGTGAAAATCTTGTCACAACCTTGAGGCCAGAAAAACTAGATGGTGCCCAGCTACCACTACCAAATGCTCTGAGGGGGGAAAGAGGGTGGGGTGGGGTGGGGAATCACATTAGGTCTTGAATAGAGTGGGGAAAATTATAGAACAAAACTCAAAATCTTAAAAGATGCCAAGCTTACTAATCAGATAGAGACTTGTAAAGCACCCATCACTAGGACCCTTACTTAGTCGACCTTCAGCAATGAAACCAAGCTCACCCCTTGGCTCAATTTTCACCCAAACAATAGGCAGGTCCAGAAGGGGAACAACAACACTAGTGTGGTAAGAACACCGTAGAATCTTTAACCATGTAAGATCAAAAGGGCAGTGTTTACCAAGGACAACATTCAGAGAGTTAGGAAAGAAGGAAACACAGAGAGGATGTGGGAAAAGTGACGGTTCATTGAGGAGATTGTAATGGAGGACATGAAACAAAATGTACATGAATTCAATGTCATTCACAATAAAACGTCAAGAAAGAAAGAAGGGGCATCACTGGTAAATGCTATAGCATGCACAGGTTGGTAGCGACTACAGTGATCAACAAGAAATAAAGGCATGGCTACATAGATGTATGTACAATGCAAATACTGATATAAAATCATGGAAATTTTTATTGAACAATGCTATCAACACGTGAAGCCAGGTTTATACACCTCTGAAGAATTCCACACTCTTCAACTTTCAGCACATCCAAATGGCAGTTTTGACATCCTGGGAGGCTCACGTGGTTTTCCTTGAAAATGTTCTCTGCGTTTGGAGAGCAGAAAGGGACTGTGAAGGGACAAGATCAGAGCTGCAGAGTAGATGTGGTAAAGTTTCCCATTGAAATGCTCCTAGGACACTCCTGATTACCCTTATATAACGATTAGGTATATTGTTGGGATGGGGGGTGGAGGGGGAGCCAACTTTCCTCATCTTTTCTCATCAGTGCAGTTTTCAATTTTCTTAAAAATTATTTCTAATACACCGCCATGATTGTCCTATGTCCTGTGAGAAAATCTATCCAGATCCTCTCCTTTGAAATATATTGTTTAAATGTTGACGAAGCTCGCCCGGCGGCCCCCTGGTGCCTGTGTCTTGCTTCAACAGGTTTTGAACGGAACAGGCCCGGGGACTCCCTTGCTCCAACCTTCCACCCCTCTCCACTTTCCTGTCCGGGCGTCACCATCGGGACCATCTTCTTGGCCATCCCCTCTTACTGGCACCAGCTACCACGTCTATTTTTTTGTGTGTGGTCACCTCCAAACCGACCCGTCATGAGCTCTCAGATCCATCAGAAGCTGAGACCGGCATCCATTGTCTGGTCAACGAGCATGTGCAGGCCGCTTACACCTGCCTCTCTCTGGGCTTCTTTTCCAGCCGCGACAATGTGACCTTGGAGTGAGGGAGACAGATACTTCTTCCGGGAGCTGGCGAAGTTGCAGCACGAGGCGCCGAGGATCTCTGGAAGCTGCAGCAGCAGTCGGGTGGCCACGCCCTCTCCCAGGATGTGCAGAAGTGACCCAAGATGAGTGGGGAAACCCTAGACCCCATGGAAGCTGCCCTGGAGACATAACTCAACCAGGCTGTTCCTGACCTGCGTACATGGGTCTGTTCACCCTGCTCCCCTATCTCGGTGACTTCCTGGAGAACCACTTCCTGGATGAGGAGGTAAAGCTCCTCAAGAAGATGGGCGACCACCTGACCCACTTCCACAGGCTGGCCAGCCCACAGGCCGGAAGGGGCAAGGATCAAGTGAGAGGCCCACCCTGAAACATGACTAGGAGCCTGCAGCACCCAGCCACTTGCAAGCGGCCCTCTGCCTCCCCCAGCCGGCTCCTCTACCTGAACCTGCCCCTCCAGCCACATCACCACCATCCTGAAGCCCCTCCCCCAAGCCGGGGACCAAATGGAAACAATAAAGCAGGGGTAAAAAATAACCCCAAAGGTTCACGATAACCTTCTGAACTGCCTCTCACAAACAGAATCTAAAATTCAGGACGCATACTCTAAAAGATCATGCTCTTTCCTAGACCTACCTCTCTCCTTCCTGCCCCAGGTTCCAACAAGGGTGGGCTACCTACAAGACCCATATCACTACCGCTGAGTTGATTTCAACCCAGTGACCCTACGAGACAGAGTTTAAATGCCCTTGGATTTCAAGTTTCTAAAGCTTCACAGGAATAGAAAGCCTCCTCTTTCTCCCACAGAGAAGGTGGTAGTTTCAATCAGCTGATGTTATAATTAGCAGCCCAACCAGTAACCCACTATTGCACCAAGGCCCCACGAGATAAGGACATCCATTAGATATTGCCTTAGGCTGGGTTCTCCAGAGAAGCCAAACAGGAAATGGTTTTATATCAAGGAAACTTATCCCTAAAACATGGTTCACCCAGTTGTAGAAGCTGGCAAGTTCCAAATCTATGGGTCAAATGTCAGGCTAGTGGCTTCTCCTGACTTCCATAGCTACAGAGGATGACAAACCCAAGATCTACAGGTCAAATGGCAGGCTGCCGGCTACAGAAGCAAATAAATCCAGAGTTGGCAGGGAAGATGTCAGCCTGCTGGATTACAGGACGCAGAATCTATGACTCCCAGGATCAGCAAGCATTAGGACATGCTTCTGGCTCAAGTCCAAAGAAGCAACGTTCATTTGATGAGGAGCCACATGCAAGATCCAGCCAAGGCTGGAAAGCTTTGCCTTCGCAATCATCAGGAAGAGGGTGACGAGAATTTACTATGCTTTAGCTCCCTTTATCCAAGAACATTCTGAGACCCCCTCATCTAGAAGCAGGCCCCAAGGAAACGTCCTGTCAGTTGATTGGCTGCTCATAGCAGATCTCATTATAGATGGGATTACGTTCTATCAGATCTCTTCATGGGAGGTGACTAGATCATAACTAACTGCCAAACTAATGGGAATCGTGGTTCAAACAAGTCGAAACACAACCTTAACTATCACAGATATGATACATAATCATGTCCTTAAGTAGATCTGCTGGTCTTTCTTATGAGGCTTCTGTAGGTGGGTTCAAACCACCAACCTTTAGTTTAGTAGTAGAGTGCTTAAGTGCTTGTGCCACCCAGGGCTCCATAGCTGTTCCAGAGCTTCCCTTTTCGCCACCACCAGTCTGCTGCCTCCTCATCTCTTCCTCATAGTCACCTCCCCTCGTGGGTCTTCAGGTCTCCCCTCCTGTCTCCCATTCTGTGTGCAGGAGAGGGGGATAAACAGCTAGAACACCAGCGCTATTGCCAGACTAGAGCTAATGTGCACCAGCGCGGATGAATACAAGTTACAACTGCAGGAGCAGCAGACGAAGCGGGTTGCATGAGTTGCTGGAAGAAAGTAGTGATGCCCAAACCACCTACACCTTCTTATTTAGACAACAGGAGGGTGTGGCGACATGAATTAAGGCACAGAAAGATGTGGAGGTTTGGGGAGAGGGTCAGGCATGCTCATCTGAAGGACATGCTGTATGTGCCTGGGAGATGTCCTTCTACAGATACCCAGGGGCAGCCGGCTGAGACGGTGATAGTCATAGCCAGAGCTCAGCCGTGGGCGTCGTTTGCAGGAGAAGGCAAAGGGAGCCTGGCTGCACAGAGAGTGAGCAGCAGGGAGCGAAGTGGACAGAGGTCAAGGCATGCACAGGAGGAGGCCGAACAGCCTACATGGAGGCAAAACATAACCATCGGAGACACCTCTTGAAAAAAGAGAAGGCAGGAAGTCAAGGAAGTGTGGAGTTTCCAAAGGGAGGACATGCTACGTGTTGTAGAAGAGCGGGGTAATCCACACTGAGCAGGCCCCACTGGATGTGACCACGCAAAGCCCCTTAAAGACCGCCGGGTACCGTTTCAGCGAAGCAAAGCAGCCAGAGACCCTGGGCAGTGGTTCAGGAGAAGTAGGGGCAGTGAGCAGAGACTACCTTCCTGAGAAGCTTGCTCCGTAATAGACATGGCAAAGGAAAGTAGTTGGTAGAAGGGGCGCAACCTAAGATAGAATTTTCATTTCCTTTTTAAAGATGAGAGGTAAAAAGCAAAAAGGGTTTGTTTTGTTTTTTTAAAAAAGTAAAATTATATACAGATGAAATGGAAGTTGATGAGGCAAGAAACCTGAGGTAGTGACGAAGCATAGGGATTCGGGAAGGTTGATGACCAAATAAAGGGAGCCAAAAGATCAAAAGGAAAAATGAACAGTGTCTTAACTGTGAAGGGAGTTCCAGCAGCTTAACCTGGTGACCTTGATCGTGATAATAACAAAAACAGCTCTATTATTAGTATCCTTTGTGGTGGTAAGGCCAGATCATGTACGCAAGCAAATTGGAGGAAGTCCGTCAGGCTCACGTGCAAAACTGCAGAAGACCCTGCTGAGGTTGGAGACCACTGCAGCTCCTCTAGCTGACCTACTGCAAGAAGGCACTGCCGTAGAGCCCCGGTGTTTGCACACGAGCACGCACGCATGTGCGCACGCGCGCGCACACACACACATGCACACACACACTAGCACATGAGAACCAGGTGCGGGGATATATTTGTGCAGCCTGTGTGAAATAGATTTGCGTCTCTAACTTGAGTGCCTGCCAATCTAAGGGAATGGTCTGGTCAAGATGGGGCTAAAAGTTTCTGCTATCTTCACACGCCCTCTCTTCCAAACACATACAAATGAGTGCTGAAAGGTCCAAAGAGAAACTCAGTAAAGCATAGCTGGTCTCAGAAGAAACTAACCAACTCCAATGACCAGAGCAGGGGAAACCCAAGGCAGTTGGTGGAAATGAAGCCTGCAGCCTTCTGGGCTTTGGGACAGAATCAGGCAGTGGTGGCCAGTAGGTCAACTGCTTTCAACAATGGGAACTCAGGAATTCCCACTCAAGACAGAGAGGTGAAGCCAGGTTGATGGCTTGATGCCACTGAGTTATGGCTGTCTGCAACCTTTTTGAAAAAAACTGAATCTTTTGTGCAGAAGGCAGATAAAACCCAGCTTCAGGCCCAGCCACTGAACCAGCTGCCTGCTGACTGGCCAAGTGGGCTTGCCACATCCCTAGTCCCAGAGCAGGAGGGAAATTTCACCCAAATGCCTATGAGAGGATATATGACCCTGAGTACAGACATCTCAAATCTACTGAACTGAGTAAAAAGGCAACAGCTAATACGGAGTCTTAAGCACTAGGCTGCTAACCATAAGATCAGTTCAAACCTACGAGTTGGTCCAGAGTAGAGAGTCGAGGCCATCTGCTCCCATAAAGATGTATTGTCTCAGAAACTTTAGGATTTTGCTGCATTTTTGGTTTGATGTCATTGCTGTCTATTGTTGTTTTGGCTTGAAGCGCTTGAGCCAGAGTAGAAGTAGCAGAGAAAAGCTAGAGGGAGTGGCACAAGATGAGGTTAGGGTCGCCAGGGGCACATCGCACAGGACAAAGTAGACAAGAGTACTTGGGAGTGTAATCTCAATAAAGTAGCCACAGGAATTGGGCAAGGTGGGGGTCCGTGTTTGCCATGGGGAGAAAGAAATAAGTGGCTTCTGATGCTAATATGAAAAAATAAATAAAAGCCTGCTTATCCAAGTATATTTTGAGAGATGACCCTTACCAAATATAGTATCACACACACATACACACATGCACACACAAAGTTATATATTACCTCTCTAAAAAAACCCTCTATAAAGTTTTAAATAGTAAAGATGGCACTTTTAGGACTAAGGTGCATCTGACCAAAGCCATAATATATTCAATCACCTCATATGCATGTGAAAGCTGGACAAAGAATAAAGAAGACTGAAGAAGAATTGAACTGAATATATATATATATATATATATATATATATATATATATATATATATATATATATATATATATATATATATATATTATACCATGGACTGCAAAGAGAACAGAAACACTAGTCTTGAAATAAGTACAGTCAGAATGTTCCTAACCTGTTCCATTACATAAACGGTGTTCTTATGTTTGAGCCCATTCTTGCATCCAGTCTGTCAATCCGTCTCCTGGAGGGCCTCTCTCTTTGTCACTGCCCCTTTACCAAGCATGATGTCCTTCTCCAGGGACTGTTCTCTCCTGACAGCATGTCTAAAGGATATGAGCTAATGTCTTGCCATCCTTGCCTGTAAGGAGCATTCTAGCTATACTTCTTCCAAGACAATTGGGTTTGCTCTTTTGGCAGTCCATGGTACTTTGAATACTCTTCACCGGCACCATAATTCAAAATCTTCCTTACTAATCAAAGTCTAACTTTCACATGCATATGAGGTGATTGAACATATCGTGGCTTGAGTCAGGGACACGATAACTCTCAAAGTAACATCCTTGGTTTTCAACACTTTAAATATGGTTTGTGCAGCAGACTTACCCAGTGCAATGTGTTGTTTGATCTCTTGACTGTTGCTTCCATTTGTCTGTCAGTTTGTCACACTGTGGTGCCTTGTGTGTTGCTGTGATGCTGAAAGCTATGTCCCTGGCATTTCAAATAACCACAGGGTCGCCCATAGTGAGCAAGTTTCAGAAGTCTTCCAGACAAAGAACAGAATAGCCCATCCACACAGAAAGAATATCCAATCCACATCAGAAGAATTGGCCACTGAAAACCTATGGATAGCATCAAAACATTGTCAGATGCTGAAAGACAAGACTACTAAGTAATAAATATCCTTTTGACATAAAGATTTTAATCACCCAAGCAGATATGGAATGCCAAAAAGTCAACTGCTACGAAAGGGCAAGATGACTGTGGATGATGAGTGGAAGAAGAAAGTGATGGAGGTCTAGGTCAGCTACATGAGCAGTAGCTTGAAAATGAAGAATTAATAGCTAGCCCATATATATACACAATTGATTTCTTTCCCACCCCCTGCTTTACTTTTTTATGAAGGATGTGGATGACACTTAAAATGAACATCAGAAGAGGCACATCACATCTGGAAGGACAGACCTCATCCCAGACTAGCTGTGCCTTAGGAACAAGGGGACTTGCTATGTCCCCATATGGGAGAAAGGGTACAAGTGATTGACTCTGCACAAAGGACAATTGTATTCTGTCTGGCAGAATCACAGTGTTTGTGCTGTGTGGAAGTTAAACATGGATAGCTGGTCTTGAGCAGCAAAGAACAGAAGGTGTTATCCATTTCTTATCCTTTCCTGCCCTGGTCAATATCATGGGAAAGCATATTTCCCAAAGCTCTCTTGCTGAATCAGAGATAGTTTCCAGGAAAAGTAAGAGAAAAGCCAAGTATTTCTCCTTCTAACTCTGCCTCAAGGATTGGGGGCATATTTTGGCAGCACTTACGAGTCCTCCAATTCCCTCTCACAAGGTTCTAACTACTGCCAGCCAGGCCCTCAATGGTTCTTGCTTCCTGGCGCCCTGGCTCCCTCTGGGTGGTCCTAGCACCTGGGATTCAGTAATACTGAAGCTTTGTCCCTCTGGCCTCTGGCTCTCTGCTCTTGATAATCTCTGGATTGCTTCATTACCCCATGTTTAACATCTCTCGCTCTTCATCATTTGGGTGATTCGTTCTCTATCTGAAATCCCTCTGTTTAGAATAACTAGAGAATTTCTTTTTCTTCCTCTTTTTTCTCTCCTCCTTTCTTCCTTTTTACTGGCCCTTGACTGATAAGGTGAGGAAGTGAGAAAACAAGTTAGTAGAAGTATGAATTCATCTATACTTGGCTAGTGGGAATATAAACTGGCAAATCTCTGTAAAAGGTAATTGGGCAATATTTATATTTCTATCCAAAATTTTAAAACACATGCCCTTTGTCCCAGCAACTCCACTTCTAGAAATTTGTCCTATGACTACTTGCAAATATTCAAATAATGTTTGTATAAGATTATTCATTGCAGCATTGCTTATAAAAATAAAAGATTGGAAACTACCTAAAAACCCACTAATGTTAGATGCATTAAATCAGTTAGGGAACATTCATAAAATAAACTAATACTTGGTCATGCAAAAGAATGAGGAAGTTCTTTATGTGAGGTTAAGAAAACGTCCCTAAGAGATAGAGAAAATAAGATATAATACCATATCTATAGTGCCCTTTTATAATATAAATATAGATATATAAAACCTATCTATCTTCACAATCATTATCTCTGACAAGAAACTGGTAATAATTGTTGCCTCTTATTACCAAAGAGAGAGATTGAGAAGATCAAGAAAGATGGTAAAATGAAACTTTTCACTCTTTGCTGATTAACGACAAATAATATGTAGTCTCCTTAAAATCCTTCTATATGCCAATGACATAGCCTTGCTTTCTGAAAGTAAACAGGACTGAATTACTTAATGATGAAGATCAAAAGCTATATAACATTCCAAATGGATTGCATCTCGGCATAAAGGAAAAAAAAGGTCCTCACAACTGGGCTAGTCAACAATATCATGATAAATGGAGAAAAGATTAAAGTTGTCCAAGATTTCATTTACTTGAATCCATAATTAACACTCATGGAAATAACAGTCAATAAATCAAATGATGTATTGAATTGGACAAATCTGCTGCAAAGACCTATTTACCGGATAGACAAGAGCATGTACACTAGTACAGATAAGAACTCTTGACACACAGAATCCAGGACAGATAAACCCCTCAGGAAAAAAAAGAGTAGCGATACCATGAGGGTAGATGGAAGGTGGGGGGGAGAAGGAGGCGAGAAGGGGAACTGATCACAAGGATCGACATATAAACACACACACACACACACCCTTCCCCAGGGGGATGAACAACAGAAATGTGGGTGAAGGGAGACAGGGAATGGTGTAAGATATAAAAATAATGATAATTTATATTTTATCAAAGGTTCTTGACATAGGGAGGGTGGGGGAAGCAGGGCAGAAAATGAGAAGCTGATACCAAAGGTTTAAGTACAAAGTAAATCTTTTGAAAAGGATGATGGTGACATTAGTACACATGTGCTTAATACAATGAATGTATGGATTGTTATAAGAGTTGTAACAGCCCCAATATTTTTTTCAAGACCTATTTAAAGTTTTAAGAAGCAAATGAAGTCATTTTGGAGACTAAGGTGTGCCTGACCACACGTGGTATTTATAATCTCCTCTTATGCATATGAAAGCTGGCATGGCGATGGAGTGACACATATCACAGAGGGACTCCGCAAAATTCAGCCCAGGAGAGTTGCTTAGAGGGAAAGTGAACACAGCTGGAATGCAGGAGGAGCGTCATAAAGATAAGTAGGCACAGACCCACGACCTTGGCCCCGCCACTGTCTCTGCCAGAGCCAGGACCATTTGGAGCCCATGGTGGAGTTTAGTCTCGACACAGCCACGGTTTGCTGCAGCCTGCCTGGGGGCCTGGACTGGACCATTGCGGCACCATGGACAGGGACTGGGGGTTCAGCTACACTGTTACTTTTGTTTCCATCTCTTCTTTCTATCCCCCCACAGTCTTGGAGGGCGGCACAAGGGCTTTTTCTCAACACAGCCACAGCCTGCCACCACCACCTCCACAAGCAGGGATCGGGACTCAACTACATTGTTGCTTTTTTCCCCCATCTCTTCACTATATCACCGCAAGGCTTACTTATTAATTTTGTTTTCTCCTCTTTGTCTCTTTCCTGTTCTCTCATACTCCACTGCTGACATCCAGACCACTCCCCTTAGCCTAGGGCATTTACGCCTGTGCCACACGCAGCTAGGTGAGCTCCACCCTGTGTAGATAGCCCAAGTCTGGGAAAACCCTGCTGACCTCTACCAGGGGATACTATGGTCAACTTCATATAGGGTAATTCATTCCTGTGTGCCTGGGGCCCTAAGGCAGCTCGGCCAACACTCGTCAAAATTCCAATCTGCTGCAGGAACCTCTGCCCAACCTCTGCAACACCAAAACAGGCGACCCGCCAACCTTCTGGGGAACTCCACCGAGAGGGAAGCCACAGGAGGATAAAGTGGTAGGTTAATTCCATAGTGAAATTAGTTGTAGGCAGTTCAAAGAAGCATTCCTACAAGTCTCCCAAAGAGAGCCAGTGTTCTTCGACTCCCTGCAAAATGGCACCTGGCTCCTCTAAAACAACTCAATGTAAATAGCCATCAGCCCCAACGACCTCAACAAAAAAACAGGAGAAACAAAAGGCAATGGCAGATGTCCCAAACATAATGACATGCATAGAAGAAGCAGACATTGAGTTGCCACAGAAAGAAAATTTCAGGATGCTGCTTGGAGTCATACAGGATATGAGGGAAACAATACAGAAAAAGTATGAAATGATAGAGGAGATAAAGGCCATACAAAAGGGAAATACAGGAGCTTGGGGAGGAGATAACAAAAACCAGTAGCAGAAACACGGACCTCGAGAATCGACTGGAGGAAGCATCAGTGACTTGAAGGACAGCTAAGCCGACTTTAACAAACGCGAACAAAAACCTAATAAGATCACCAGAGAAGCTGAAGAAATCAGAGCTATGTCTGATGCTATGAAGTGGAACATTCGAATTAGTGACTTACCAGAAGAAGAAACAACAAAGAAGTCATTTGCAACAATAGTGAGACAATTCTTGGAGGAAAACTTCCCCAGCTTAATGAATGAAAACCAGGCAACCATTCAGGAGGCTGAAAGAACACCAACTAGAGTAAATCCCAAGAAGTCACCAAGGCACATAATAGTTAAACTATCCAACTTTGAGGAAAAGGAGAAAATTATGAGAGCAGCTAGGTAAAAACAAGCAATCACATATAAAGGTTCCCAAATAAGAATATGCTCAGACCTATCAGCAGAAACTATGAAGAGAAAGTGAAGTAACATATTCCAAAAATTGAAGGAAAACAACACAAATCCAAGAAGACTCTACCCAGCCAAATTATCAAGCAAGATAGATGGAGAAGTAAGAGTCTTCTCAAAGAAAAACTCAAAGTATATGTTAAAAGAAACCCAGCCCAACAAATGATCCTTGCTGACCCAGTATGGGCAGAAGAACAACACTCACCAAGCATAAATAAGAGACCGCCACATAGAACAACCTCGCCCAGAGGGCAACAAAGAGAAAACAGACCCCAAGATAACACTGGCTTAAGGATGGAAAGAAATCATGAATGATACATGTACACACACATGCACAACACACTAATGAGAAAGGAAAGTAGGAAAACGCCCAACACAAAAGGGTATAAGATGACATCACAGAGTCCACAGATGGAGATAATAATCCTGAATATCAATGGCCTGAACATGGGCATTAAAAGACTGAGACTAACAGACTGGCTTAGAAAACACAACCCATCAATCTGTTGCCTATAAGAGACACAACTCAAGGCTACAGACAAAAATAGGCTGACAATAAAAGGCTGGAGAAATGTATATCAAGCAAGTAACAATTCAAAAGAAGCAGGGGTTGCAATCCTAATCTTGGATAAAATTGACGTCAAAGTGCAAATTATAAAAAGAGGATAAAGAGGGACACTATAGAATGCTCAAGGGAATTGTAGACAAAGAACAGCTAAGCACTCTAAACATATATTCCAAGTGAGAGATCCCCTGAATATGTCAACCAAACACTCCAAAAGATGGGGGTGGGGAGAATCACAGCCTCTACAATTATAGTGGGTGACTTCAATACACCGCTCTCTGAGAAAGATAGATCACAGGGAAAGAAACTCAACAAGGAGGCTAAAGATCTAAACATTGCAATTAGACAACTTGACCTGATAAATATTTACAGACCTTGTCATTCAAATACAAAATAATTCACATTCTTCTAAAGCTCACATAGCACATATTCGAAGATAGACGACATGCTGGGGCTTAAAGCGAATCTACATAAATTTAAGGACACTGATATCATATAGACCTCTCTCTCTGACCACTGTGCAATAGGCTGGAAATCAACAAAGGGAAGACGAAGAAAACAAGAGCAAACAATTGGAAGATGAATAACTCTGCTATAAAAGGAGTGTGTACTGGCACAGATCAGAGATGAAATTAGGAAATTTCTAGATACCAACGAGAATGAGCACATGATATACCAAAACTTATGGGACACAGCAAAGGCAGTTATCAGAGGAAGTTTCATAGCAATACATGCACACCTGAGAAAGGAAGAGAGACTCATGATTGATATGCTGGTACAAAATTTACAACAACTAGAGCAGAGTCAGCAGAACAATCCTACTAATAGCAAAAGAAAATAAATTATAAAAATCAGAACTGAGATTCAGGAGAGGGAAATAAAATTATGGAAAAAATTAATGTTGCTATAAGTTGGTTCTTTGAAAGGATAAACAGAATCAACAGACCAATAGCAAGCCTAACCAAAGAAAGGAGGGAGCAAATTTCAAAGGAGGGAGCAAGAATAAGGGATGAAAGAGGGGACATTACAACAGAAACTAATGAAATCAAAAGGATAATTACACAGTACTACCAAGGATAGTACTCCAATGAATTCAAAGATTTGGAAAACATGGACAAATTCTTGGAAAAACAATTCCTCCATAGACTATCATCGATGGACGTCAAGAATCTCAACAGACCCATAGCAATAGAAAAAATAGACAAGGTTATCAAGGGATTACCCCCAAAAAAATCCCCTGGACCAAATGGCCTCACTGGAGAATTCTACCAAGCTTTTAGGGAAGACCTATCACCAATCCTACACAAACTCTTCCAGAACATAGAAAACGACGGCAAACTCCCAAATTCCTTCTATGAAGCTACTATAACTTTGATACCAAAACCTGGCAAGGATCCCACAAGAATAGAGAACTACAGACCAATATCCCTAATGAACATCGATGCAAAATTCCTTAACAAAATACTAGCCAACAGAATAGGAAATTATATAAAACAAATAATTCACTATGACCAAGTGGGATTCATACCAGGGATGCAGGGATGGTTCAACATATGAAAGACCATTAGTATTATTCATCACATTGACATGAAAAACTATAAGAACCACATGGTAATATCAATAGATTCAGAAAAAGCATCCAACAACATCCAACACCAATTCCTCTTTAAGACACTTGAGAAGATAGGAATGGAAGGAAAATTCCTCAAGACAATACAAGCTCTATATGAAAAACCAACAGCCAATGTGGTTGTCAATGGAGAAAAGACTAAGACATTCCCACTGAAAAAAGGAGACCAGACAAGGATCCCTCTCGTCCCCACTCTTATTTAATATCGTGCTGGAGGTTTTAGTTAACAGAATAAGGCAAAGAAAATACATCAAGGGTATTCATCTGGAGAAGGAAGGGGTGAAACTATCCTTATTTGTAGATGATATTATTTTATATATGGAAAATCCCAAAAGCTCCACAAGGGGAGTACTGGAAGTAATAGAGGAGTTTGACAGAGTGACCGGATACAAGATCAACAAACAGAAGTCCATTGGACTGTTATACACATCTGATAAGAACACAGAAGAGGAGATCAAAAAATGGTACCCTTCACAATAGCCAAACACAAATTGAAATATCTAGGGATATACCTGACTAAAAGAACAAAAGATCTAGATGGGGAAAACTACAGAACACTATTACAAGAAACCAAGGGTAAACTCAACAAATGGAAGAATATCCCATGCTCTTGGATTGGAAGACTCAATATAGTCATGATGTCAGTTCTGCCAAAAGCACTATATAAGTTTAATGCAATCCCGATACAATTACCCTCATCTTTCTTCAAGGAAATGAAAAAAGTTATTACCAACTTAATATGGAGAGGGAAGAAGCCCAGAATTAGCAAAGAACTCCTCAAGAAGAAGGACACTGTGGGAGGGCTTGCTTTACCTGACTTTAGCACATTCTCTATAGCCACAGTTGTCAAAACCGCATGGTTTGGGTACAATGACAGATACTCAGACCAATGGAAAAGAACTGAAAATCCAGAAATAAAATCATCAGCATACAGGCAACTATCTTTGATAAGGGCCCCAAAAATATCCAATGGGAAGCAGATGCCCTCTTTAACAAGTGGTGCTGGAAAAAAAATAGATGGGTACCTGCAGAAAAATTAAACAAGACCCTTATCTCATTCCATGCACAAGAAGAAACTCAAGGTTGATCACAGACTTTAAAGTTAAACCTCAAACTATTAGGGCCATCATTGAGGGACTTGGGACCAACTTGAGAAACTTTGGCACAGGGAATACACAGGCGATCAGAAATAGGGAAGGACACAAATACAGTGGAGGCACAACTTGACAAGTGGGATATACTGAAGATAAAACACCTGTGTACATCAAAAGAATTCACCAACAGAGTAATAAGAGAGTCTACAGACTGGGAAAACATCTTTAGCAATGACACATCAGACAAAGGCCTTATTACTAAAATCTATAATACTCTGCTAGTTTCCAAAAAGAAAAAAACTAATTGTCCTCTGAGGAAGTGGGCAAGGGACCTGAACAGAAGTTTCACAGGGGCAGGAATCCGAATGGCCAATAAACAAATGACAAAATATTCCCAATCTTTAGCCATAAGAAAAATGCAAATTAAAACAACAATGAGGTACTACCTAACACACTCAAAGGTAGCCCAATTGAAAAAATCAGAAAGCAACAAGTGTTTGGAGGGGCTGTGGGGAGACAGGAACTCTCATCCACTGTTGGAAGACCTGTACGTGTGTACAACCACTCTGGAAATCAATCTTGCAATATCTAAAACAGATGGAAATCGAGTTACCATACGACCCAGCAATCCCTCTACTGGGCATATACCCAGAAGAGGCAAGAAACAAACCAAGCCCAGAAATCTATGCTCCAATGTTCATTGCGGCACAGTTCACAATTGCAAGGATTTGGAAATAACCCAAATTTCCAGCAACTGATGATTGGTTTAAAAAGCTGTGGTAAATACATAAAATGGAGTACTACACATTGCTAAAAAGCAGTGATGAACGTATGAAGCACATCGCTGCATGGGAAGAACCGGACGAAATCATGCTAAGCAAAGTTAGCCAAGCACAAAAGGACAAGTACAGCATGAGTCTGCTGAGGTAACCTTAAAAAAAAAAAATGCAAAGGGGGCATAGGGAAAAGGCTACTGTATACAAAAATTCCTGGGGTTAGGACCTGGTAACATGGCAGGGACCAGACAAAATACAGGGATACACATGATAGACAACTGAAAAGGAGGTGGGGAATGGAAAAATAATAATAATAAAAAAGAAATGGGTAGCGGGGGCACAGGACACTAACCCACCCAAGGGGAAGGGATTGTTTGTATCTACACAGGGAAAAGAGGGACTAGACTTCAATCCAGTGCTCCAAGATGTGAATACAACATGCCGGTGTGGAGTAGGGAACCAGTGCAGAGGTTTGAGGGGCTGGCTCCAATCTCAACTACTAAGTGGACACCTGTCCTTCCCCCCAGAAGAATTTATTTCAAACGACGGCATTGAATCTGCAGCTCCGGGAGAGAGACATATCTGATCAGAGCACATGGGAGCAGATGAAGGGGGAGGAGGAGAGAGTAGAGCACGTCCTGGCCCACCAAGCCATGAGGACAATGTTCCCATTATGGCAGCCAGTCCACAGAGAGGACCGCATGGCCGGCCCCTCTATGAGACATGACGCCGCTCACTGATGCATAGCCCTACAGGGGACAACACCAGAGACCCAGTGTGGGAATTGCACCCAATATGATCCCGCCACACTGAGGCAAAACACTAATGGGGTGCAACAGAACAGCAAGGGAATGGAGCGGCGAGGTCCCCAGTGAATGCTGAACGCAGACTTTGGGGCCAGGGCGTTGTGCCCAACAGACTGGACTAGAAAACACTCCTAAAGGCCAACAAACAATCCTTGACCCAACTACAAGCTTTTCTTTCTTATTATGTTTTGTTATGTTTTTGTCATTGGTTTATTGTTGTTGTTTTGCTATATATTGTTGCTTGGTTTTTCTCTGTCTTGTTTTTGTGCATGTTATCTCCGCAGGTCTGTCTAAATAAGATAGGCTGGATGAATGAACAATCTGGAGGATAAAACAACAGGACCGACAGTTCCGGGAGGCATGGGAGAGGGGGAGGTGGGGGGAAAGGAAGTGGTGTTAACAAACCCAGGGACAAGGGAACAAGTGACCCAAGTTGGTGGTAAGGAGGATTTGGGAGGCCTGGTAGGGCATGATCAAGGGTAATGTAACCAAGAGGAATTGCTGAAACCCTAGTGGGGACTGAGCATGATAGTGGGACAGGAGGAAAGTCAAGGGAAATAGAGGAAAGAGCTGGGAGGCAAAGGCATTTATAGAGGTCTAGATAAAGACATGCACATATGTAAATATATTTATATATTAGGATGGGGAAATAGATCTATGTGCATATGTCTATAAGTTCAGTATTAAGACAGTAGAAGGACATTGGGCCTCCACTCAAGTACTCCCTCAATGCAAGAATACTTTCTTCTATTAAATTGGCATTCTATGATGCTCACCTTCCCAACACAACCACTGAAGACAAAGCGGGTGAACAAGCAAATGTGGTAAAGAAAGCTGATAGTGCCCAGCTATCAAAAGATATAGCATCTGATGGTGCCCGGCTATCAAAAGAGATAGTGTCTGGGGTCTTAAAGGCTTGAAGGTGAACAAGCGGCCATCTAGCTCAGAAGCAAATAAGCCCACATGGAAGAAGCACACCGGCCAGTGCGATCACGAGGTGCCCAAGGGACCAGGTATAAGGCATCATGCAAAAAAAAAAAGATATAAGTGTGTGTATGTATGTGTATATATGTGTATATGTATATATGTATGTGTATGTATGTATATATATATCATATTAAATGAAGGGGGAAGTGCAGAGTGGAGACCCAAGGCCCAAGTGTCGACCAATGGAGATCCCCTCATAGAGGGGTTTAGGAGAGGAGATGGGTTAATTAGGGTGTGAGGTAGTATCGATGAAGAACACAGCTTTCCCCCGGATCCTGGATGCTTCCTCCCCCCAACTACCATGATCCGAATTCTACCTTGCAGGGCTGGATAGGACAGAGGCTGTACACTGGTGCATATGAGGGTTGGAGGTACAGGGAATCCAGGGTGGATGATACCTTCAGGACCAAGGGTGTGAGGGACGATGCTGGGAGAGTGGAGGGTGAGTGGGTTGGAAAGGGGGAACTGATTACAAGGATCCACATGTGACCTCTTCCCTGGGAGAGGGACAGCAGAGAAGGGGGGAAGGGAGACTCCGGATAGGGCAAGATATGACAAAATAACGATGTATAAATTACCAAGGGCATATGAGGGAGGGGGGAATGGGGAGGGAGGGGGGAAAAAAAGAGGACCTGATGCAAGGGGCTTAAGTGGAGAGCAAATGCCTTGAGAATGATTGGGGCAGGGAATGTATGGATGTGCTTTATACAATTGATGTATGTATATGTATGGATTGTGGTAAGAGTTGTATGAGTCCCTAATAAATTGTAAAAGATGAAAAGAGAAAAAAATGATTAGGGCAAAGACTGTACAGATGTGCTTTATACAATTGATGTATGTATATGTATGAACTGTGAAAAGAATTGTATGAGCCCCAATAAATTGTTAAAATTAAAAAATTTTTAAAAATTAAAAAAAAAAGATATAGCATCTGGGGTCTTAAAGGCTTGAAGGTAAACAAGCAGCCATCTAGTGAGGTGCTGAAGGGATCAGTTATCAGGCATCAAAGGACAAAAAATCATATCATTGTGTGCTCACCTCCATGATACGATGGCTGAAGACAAATGGATGCATAAGCAAATGTGGTGAAGAAAGCTGATGGTGCCCAGCTATCAAAAGAGATACCGTCTGGGGTCTTAAAGGCTTGAAGGTAAACAAGCGGCCATCTAGCTCAGAAGCAACAAAGCCCACAAGGAAGAAGCACACCAGCCAGTGCGATCACAAGGTATTGAAGGGATCAGGTATCAGGCATCATCAGAACTAAAAATCTCACCATAGTGAATGAGGGGGGAAGTGTGGAGTGGAGACCCAAAGCCCATTTGTAGGCCACTGGACACCCCCTTACAAAAAGGTCTTGGAGAAGAGATGAGCCAGTCGGGGTGTGATGTAGTAACAATGAAAAACACAACTTTCCTCTAGTTCCTAAATACCCCTCCCCCCCCCCCAATCATGATCCCAATTCTACCTTGCGAGTCTGGCTAGACCAGAGGATGTACACTGGTACAGATAGGAACTGGAAACACAGGGAATCCAGGGTGGATGATCCCTTCAGGACCATTGGTATGAGTGGCGATACTGGGAAGGTGAAGGGAGGGTGGGTTGGAAAGGGGGAACCGATTACAATGATCTACATGTGACCTCTTCCCTGGGGGGTGGACAACAGAAAAGTGGGTGAAGGGAGATGTCAGATAGTGTAAGATATGACAAAATAATGATTTATAAATTATCAAGGGTTTATGAACAAGGGGTGGGAAGGGAAGGAGGGGAGAAAATGAGGACCTGATGCCAAGGGCTTAAGTACAGAGCAAATGTTTTTTGTTTTGTTTGTTTGTTTGTTTTTAAACATTTTATTAGGGGCTCATACAACTCTTATCACAATCCATACATATACATACATCAATTGTATAAAGCACATCTGTACATTCTTTGCCCCAATCATTCTCAAAGCATTTGCTCTCCACTTAAGCCCTTTGCATCAGGTCCTCTTTTTTTTCCCCTCCCTCCTCTCTCCCCCATCCCTCATGTGCCCTTGGTAATTTATACATTGTTATTTTGTCATATCTTGCCCTATTCGGGGTCTCCCTTCCCCCCCTTCTCTGCCGTCCATCTCCCAGGGAGGAGGTCACATGTGGATCCTTGTAAATCAGTTCCCCCTTTCTAACCCACTCACCCTTCACTCTCCCAGCATCGCCCCTCACACCCTTGGTCCTGAAGGTATCATCCACCCTGGATTCCCTGTGCCTCCAGCCCCCATATGTACCAGTGTACAACCTCTGCCCTATCCAGTCCTGCAAGGTAGAATTCGGATCATGGTAGTTGGGGGGAGGAAGCATCCAGGATCTGGGGGAAAGCTGTGTTCTTCATTGGTACTACCTCGCACCCTGACTGACCCATCTCCTCTCCTAAACCCCTCTATGAGGGGATCTCCAATGGCCGACACTTGGGCCTTGGGTCTCCACTCTGCACTTCCCCCTTCATTCAATATGGTATATATATATATATATATATATATATATATATATATATATATATATATACACACACACACATATATACATACCTATACACATACATATATCTTTTTTTGCATGAGAGAGCAAATGTTTTGAGAATGATGAGGGCAATGAATGTACAAATGTGCTTTACAAAATTGATGTATGTATGGACTGTGATAAGAGTTGTATGAGCCCTAATTAAAAAAAAAGAACAGGAAACCCAGGGAATATAGGACAGATAAACTCCTTGGGATCAAGGAGTTTAAGAATTAAATACCAGGAGGGGAAGGGGAAGGTCGGGGGAACTGATTTCAATGACCTACCAATAATCCCCTCATAGGGGGATAGACAATAGTTAAGTGGGTGAGGGGAGATATCAGACAGTGCAAGACATGAAAAATTAATAATTTATAAAGTATCAAGGGTTCATGAGGGAACAAGGGGGAGGGAGGGGAAAAATTAGGAGCTGATACCAAGGGTTCAAGTGCAGAGAAAATGCTTTGAAAATGATGATGGCAATATATGTACAAATGTGCTTGAGACAATGAATGTGTGTATGAATTGTGATAAGAGTTATATGGGCCCCCAATAAAATGTTTTTAAAAAAAAGAATAAATAATGGTGCATTGAAAAAATAAAACCCAGGTCCTCACCAAAAAAAGAAAAAGAAAGAAAGAAAGCTGGGCCGTGAATAAGAAAATCTGAAGAAAAAGATATGTATTTGAGTTACAATGCTGGTAAGGACTATAGAATATCCCATGGACTATCCAAATAATGAACAAATCCGTCTTGGAAGATGTACAGGCAGAATACCCCTTAGAAGCAAAGATGGCACGAATTCACATACTGTAACCATGTCACAACTTCACATACTGCAACCATGTCATCAGTAGGGACCAGTCCACGGAGAAGAACATCACGCAGGTAAAGGGAAATTCACCAAAGCAAGAAGAAGCCCCTTGGTGAGATGGACTGACACCACAGCTGGGCTCAATCCCAGCCGGATCATGGGGATGGCCGGCGCAGGGTTTCATTCGGTTGCACCCGGGGCTGCCATGAATGGGGCGTGACTCAATGGCACTAACAGCAGCAACTCTTTAGTATCTTTAGAATGTGGTCATACACAACTGATTCTGCGTTTGAGAAATAAGTGGTTAAAACTTCACATGTACCTCTACTTGGGTTTCACGCATCTTTCCAGCGGATCTTCTCCAGCAGTGGGAATACCGCCCTCTCCTAACCCCACTGGGTGCGTTGCTGGTGCTTCTGATTTTCCAGACTAAGCCACGTACTGAATGAGGATGCATACGAAGGTCACAAAACTATCATGAAACTGGGTGGTGCACCTCTGGGAGAAAAACAGATGAAATGAGGCGCACCCACGCCATGAAGAACTGACTGGCCTTCATTAGAGATCTCTCTGCCCTGCGCGGCCCTGCCTTACATACCCACGCTGACCCCGCGGCCGGCCACCCAGGGCATGTGCCCAGTGGCTTCCTTTTGGTTCGGACCCATTGGAAAGTAACAACAAATGAAAGAAGGACAAAATGAAGATGTATGTCCTCACTCCCTCCTGCTCGCTTCTTCTGGGGCTCCCTGAGTGACAGTGTCGCACCCTCAGCCGCAGACCTTGCCTGCCCTCACTCAGGCCCTGCCCTCCCCTGACCTTGCGGAAGGCAAAATTAGATCAGTAGGAAAAATGGGGTTTGGCAAAAATGTCTTGAAGTGATTGGTGATCTTTATGAAAAATAGAATGTTGAATTCCTACACTATACCTCGTACAAAAGCAATTCCAGGTCAACTACAAACCTAACTAAGGGATCAGGGAAGTTGCCCTAAAACTTACAGGAGAAAATATAGGAAAAGATATGCATGACCCCTGGTGAGAAATGAGGTCTCTTTAAAAAGAAAAAGTCAGAGGTGGGAAAAGCTTAAAATCGCATTTTATTATGTTAAAATATAAAATTTTATTCCCCAAAAGACAAAGTTAGAAGACAAGACGCAAAGGAAAGATATTTGCAACACTTAAAACTGACAAAAGATTATGTCTAAAGCTTACAAAGAATTCCTAAAACTGAATACAGAAAAGACAAGCATGTTCACTCTAAAAAGCTGTAAAGTATGACAGGAAAGGAAACCTACAAACCTGAAAATAAGTATATCAAAAATAGATTCAACAGCACTTATAACTAGAAAGTGTCCGTGAAAGCAACAGTGAGCTACTCTCAGATCAGTGAAAAGTCTTAATGTGAAAACATTGGTGATAGATGAGGCTGTGGAGGATGAGCCTCTTGATAGGCTGCTGGTATGTGTGTAGTATTAGTAAACCCAACAATTCTACTTTCAAGTATATACTCTACCAAAAAATGTTTAATATGCACAATAAATACTAAAATATTTATTGTGATATTTCATAAAAGCCAAAACCGTGGAAATAGCAGTATATTAATCAAATAAGAGTGGAGTAACCATGTTGTAGATTTGTAAAATGGGATACAAGGCAGGTCAAAAAGTATTGCTATAAAATCATAGAAATCTTTATTAAATACAAATATTGCAATGTGAAGCTCCTGTTTTCACACATTCACACCCTTCCCGGGCAATGTTTTAATCTCTCTGACCCTTTCGTGAAGATTCGTGCCGTTCACGTGACATCATGTCACGATGGCATTTTGAGCGTCTTCAAAGGATTCAAATTGGGTTCCTTTTCAATGTTTGTTTGGTTTGGGAAGCAAAGACACATCTAGGGGAGCAAGGAATGGGCTGCATAGAGAAAGGGGTTCCCATGGGATTCGCATAGGATAGTCCTTAGTATCCTTGGAAAGTGAGCATTTGTGTTGGGGAAAAAGAAAATCCTCAGCAAACCCGTCCTGATCTTTTTTTCACTGTGCGGTTTTAATTTCTTTAAAACCTTCTTCCTCATAAGCCCTCACAGCCCTCCCATGCCCTGTGAGGGTCCTCTCTCCTTCACAGCACAGAATTCTCCAGGGAAGGGGCACAGAGAGATGACGGCACCACCTTCAGAAGGGAGTAGACACGGCCTCAGTAGAAGTTGAGAAACCATAGCTTCACATTCACACTTTTATGTTTAATAAAGGTTTCTATGATTTTGTATTTGGACATATTCTGTGGGGCCAGTCCCCGGGAAAGGACGCTGTGTGTGCTACAACAGAGGTCAGTGAAAGGAGACGGAGTCTCAGCGAGACACTGTTGATGCAGCAAGGGGCTCAAATCACCATGGGAGCACCGCCCAAGATCAGGCGGTGCTGTGTTCTGGCGCATCCAGGGTCCTCATGAGACCGAACTGACTTCATGACACCTCGCAACAATGTGATTTTTCAGCACTACTTTTTGGCCTATCCTCATAGTCTAAAAAGGAAAGGGAATTTTATTTTAACAAATCTGGAAAATGGAGGGTTACCCAGGAGATATCAAGTGTATCTCTAATCTTTCATGTCTAAAAAAAGAAAAGGATTTCATAGCATTGAAGAATAAGTACTTAAGTGTCTGGTTATATTCTTCGCTCTACTTTTCTGTTTAAAATATTACACAACAGAAAACATTAAACCTAATAAGGTATTAATAGAAATATGGCACCGGACATGATTAAAAATAAGATCCTATTCTAAGCTGTATTAAGCAGACTCCAGGTGAAACACAGTGTTCATAATAGACCATAAATAAGCAGATGTTTGATAGGTGAATAATAGCAAGGACCTGTCAGTGAATATAAACGACATCATTAAAAAAGATGGGAAAGAACTTGGGATGTTCAGCCTGGACTTAGAGATACTCTAAAATCTCACATGCAGTGGGGTATGCCAGTGGCCCAGAGAGCATCCTTAAAGGGCGGTGGGTAAGTGCTGGAGGCTCAGTAGGTCAAACAGCCTAGTAGCTTGTCAGGACTGTCCTGGGGTCACACACAGACTCACCAGGTCTTAGTCTTGGTCTGAACCCTTGGGCACTACATCTGAGTGCCGAGATGCAGAGATCCATTTAACACGTTCTGGAGTTGGCCAGTAAATGGGAAAAACCCTCCGCTGTGACAGGACACACCACTTCTAACATGAGCAGTCAACAGCAAGCGCCCGATCCTTTCCATTCCATTAAACATTGCAAATTAGAGTCCAAGGAGGCAGCTAATTTCCAATCAAACAGAAGAACCGAGGGCCCTAAATCTGTTCTCCAGTGTTCGCCCAGATGGCCCTGTAGGCACACACGCCCAGGCCCACTCTCCCGCTTCAAAACACAGCCCAGAAAAAAACATGTAAAAATAAACAAGTGACTAGAGCTGTGTCATGCGCACTTTTGCTTTGTTATTTAAAGTAGTCATCTATTTTTGAAACAACTTGGATGGCGTAATATGGGTGCGCCAGCCTTTTGTGGAAAGCGTACAGGTGCTTCAAATGGGTCTGCTTCCTGGGTTTGATCCCCCATGCTTCGAGTCTAGAAGCATTGCCACAATGGCCAGCCAGTCTCTGAGCGTGCTACAATCTCCCTCTTGAGCTGATATTTCCCTGCCAACTGAGAGCACGTTTCAGACCGCTTTATTCTACTTGAATATAATGTGCCTCGTTAATCTCTCCCATCGGCTGTTTATGTGCATGAACAATTCTAATGAGAGATATAAAGGACTGACACGGGATTTACTACTCGGGCCTCGGAGTCCAGGCTTAATTTGTAAGGTGTTTCTATCCCTGCAGCTGGGACATGAGTCTCTGAGAACTGGCCTGCTCCCATCACCAAGACAGTTGCAAGAACCTCCCTATCTACTGGCGAGCGTTTCCATAGCCAGCAGCACACAGAGGCTCATGTGTCAACCTATTCTGGTGCCATCCAAAGGTAGAAGAGGATTCCCAAGGCCAAGCTCTAGGGTTGCCACCTCTGTTATTCTGCTACTTTTCCTCTCCCCCTCTTCCTGCTCCCACTGCTCTCACTATTCAGTGCTCAGCTTCCCCCTCACCGGTTCCGGATGCAGAGACCAAAGTCAATGTCAGTCGGTTTTACTACTCGGTAAATAGTGCAATGGGAATGCTCACATTAGAAGATGCTGACATTAAGTTGGCAACGCTGAGAGCTGGGGATTACTGTCACTACAGCCTTCCAATTCCCACTTCACCAAGGAAAATCAACATCTTTTAGGGAAAATTAACACCTCATGAAAAGCCACTCTAAAAAACCCCAGGCGAGTGAGATGAGGATAACTGTGTTTATTAGTTCAACACATATTTGAGCGGTTGCTTTATCCTGGGAACTCAGACATTCCATAGTAACTGAAACAAATAGTTCCCCTACTTCAATGTCTTCCGTAAAACACTATCACCTTAAAAGAGAAGATCCATGAAAAATCAGGGAGAGGGAAACTTTCCTTATTTCAATTCTACCATTTAAGGATCTGACTCTCCATTAATGTGACCTACTTTCCATCTCTCCCAATTGTGATAAGCGTTCCAGGTTGTGGTAGTTACATAATCTCGTGTCAACGTGAGGCTATTAAGAATGAACGGGTTGGAGTCTAGCCAACCTGTTAATCAGGTCACAGCCTGAGGCCTCCTTGTAGGCGTGGCCTTCTCATGAGGATTCTGGGAAATTCCTATCTTCCTCCCTGGAGGTGGGACACTCTCTTTCTGCTACACATTCCTGTTGACAAGCCACATGGAGCCACACTGATGGTAGCCAGAGACCTGGAGATGCTTCCACTGCCATTGGATCCGCAAGACTTTTCCCCCACCAGCCTGTGATCCTCCTGCATTTGGCATCATTGCAGAGATGGCTGAGCCAGAGCTGTCTACCTGTATAGTTGTCCGTGTATTAACTCAAAAATTTCTGAGACATGTTAGCTGATTTCAAAGGTCTAAAATTTCAAAATAATTATTTTCCAGATGCCATCCCGTCCTTAGGCATTATGGCTGTCATTTCAGGCAGGCCTTGTCTTCTTTCTGAGTTTAAGCTCGCCCATCCATAAACTAGGACATTAGGCTAGTTGACACCTGGGTCCTCTCTTTAGATTTAGTTGCTTTGCAGCTTTCAGGTCATTGATGCCAAATAATCTATATAGCAATCCATTTTGCTCAATGCTGTGGAGTTGCCTGCAGTCATAGGGACTCGATATGCACACCAGGAAAAAAACACAGCCTGGTTCTGGGCCACCTTCATAATCATTGTTTTGTAGCAACCTTTTTTGTAGCAACTGTGTCAATCCATCTTGTTAAAGATCTTTCTCTTGTTTTGCTGAACTTCTTCTTTACCAAGCGGGATGTATTTTCCAGAGACTGGTCTCTCCTGACAGCATGTCCCAAATACATGAAGCAAAGTCTCACCATCCGCACTTCTAAGGAGCATTCCAGCTGTATCTCCTCCAAGAAAAAGCTGTTCCTTCCATCGTGAAACAACATTCTTAAAGAGCATCACAATTCAGATGGATCGATTCTTCTCCAGTCTTTCTTGTTCACCTTTCCTACGCATATGATATTGGAAGTACTGTGGCTTTCGTCAGGCGCACCTTAGGCCCCAGTGTCATCTTTGCTCTGTACCACTTTAAAGAGATCTTATGCAGCAGACTTTCCCACTGCAGTGCCTCATATGATGTCCTGCCTACTGCTGCCAGGAGTGTTGCCTGGGGTTCCAAGCAAAATTAAATTGCTGGCAACTTCAATATTTTGTCTGCTTACCATGATGTTGCTTAATTTTGAAGATCTGGGTTGAGTCAATAAATAACTACAAGCACCCAATGCATACAGTATACTAATGGCCCAGGCCCTTCAAGAATAAAAGTTTGGGTCATTTTACCCAGACAAAAAAAGAAATATGGGGTGGCATAGAAGCAGGTAGTTTTTAAAATAGTTTTATTGGCATATATTTTACGTATCATAATCTCAATAGCTCGATCCTGTACAAAAATCTCCACAATGTTAGTTCTTTCTTGTACTCATTGTCTTCAGGCTCCTATCTCCCCTCAATGCCCCACCTCGGCCAAACCTCCCAAGAAGCCATCAGGCCATCAGGACAGTCACTGTCTCTGTAGCTCTACCCATCCTGCATTTCACATGCAGAAAAATCTAGAAAGCAAAAGACAGGAAAGCCAAACAACAAACCCGACTGCCCTCGGCATGAGCGCAAGGCTAGTCACGTGTTGGGTCTACAATCAGAGAGGACCCCCTGCAAATAGGTCAGGCACAGCCATCTGAAACCTGAGTGTTCACAATTGAAGCTCTGATATCATCCGGTACTTCAGGTTTGAATATTATCATTCACACATACAAGGTGATCTGCTTCTAACCTGTGGGCCAATGGATGTCTTACTCAGATGGCTGCTAACTTCAACCAAGTGAATCACTGTAAAATTGGACTGTAGTTGTTTTGCGTACTCTTCTTTGTTTAAAGTATGCTTAGTCATACACACACATAGCAAATATCATTTTCCCCTCTCCCTTATCAGGTAACAGAAGATGTATTATAAATAATTAACATTACAGTATATGTTACAGGATATCAAGGATAGGAATGAACATAAAACAAGGATTTGCATCATGTTCTGGGGAAAGGGATAGTCTTTTTTTGGTTTTACACAGTGATGGCTAGGGATTGTGTCAACTAGACACTTGGGCTAAGTATAGGGGTGGAGCCAAACCTATGAATCAGATTGCAGCCTGATGACATCTCCTTGGGGGATCAAGAAGAGCTGATTTCTCTTTGCTCTTTGACCTTTTGCTGGAGCTGGATCCTGCATCTGGCTCGTTGATTTCCTGTAGGGTTGGATGAAGCTTCCTGCTAAACATTGCTTCAACTCTGAATGGTATTTCCACCTAGCTATACTACAATTGAATCTTCAAAAGGCCATTCTCTCTCACCTAATTCATCATCACAATAATAAATTTGTGTTTTTTAATGCAGTTCTATCATGGCAGCTGTTTGTGGTTCACTCAGTTCAACGAGTATAATGTCATCAATGTAATGATCCAAGAGTGGAAACATGAGCTCCATTACACTAATAGACGAACCTAATAGTCTCCTTTATGACCATGATTCGTGTGGTAACAGATCTCATCTTACCAGAGCAAGATTCCAATACCTAACACATGTAAAGGTGGGTGGCATTCCTCACCTTGATATCCTCCTGAATCCATGGATTTTCATCTATATGACAAAAGAAGCCCAGGGAGGAGGTAGGGGACAATGTTTGTCCACGTATAAGGTTCAAATAACCACAGGCATGACCAGAAGGTGGCAAAGCCTGAGGCATTCACCAGGAACCAACCTCAAAAGGGAAGTACAGGTCCCTACGGGAGATTCCAGCCTCAAGGAAGGTAGCAATCCGTGTGATCAAGGAAATCCGCAAAAAGACCTAAGAGATGAACAGAAATGGTCACAGTATACACTATCTGTCAGACCAGGTTGCCACCACGCTGACACTGACTCATGGTGAGCACTGTGTGTATGGTTTTCAATGGTTGTTTTAAGTAGATTTCCAGACCTTTCTTCCATAGTGCCTGGGGGTGTACTCAAACCTCCATCCTTTCAGCCAGCAGCTGAAACCTTCAGCCAATTGCACTGCCCAGGGCTCCTTAGGGCTTAGCAGTAAGACAACCAATGAGCAGTCTGGACTAAAGCAACTAGAATGACAGCACTGACCAAGGGAGGGACAGGGCCTGAAGGGAGCAGCAGCCTCAGTGGAGTGGACACCAACCCTGTGGAACACCAACAGTGGTGCAGGTCAGGGTGGCTGGCTAGACTCCTAGAGGGCACATCTTAAAGAGGCCAGAGCTGAGTAATGGAAAGGCCATCTAGATCAGCAGTTCTCAACCTGTGGGTCACAACCTATTTGGGGATCAAATGAACCTTTCACAGGGGTCGCCCGATTCATACCAATAGCAAATTACAGTTATGAAGTAGCAACGAAAATAATTTTATGATTGAGGAACTGTATGAAGAAAGGGTCATGACATTAGGAAGGCTGAGAACCACTGATCTAGATTGAATACAACCTCCAGGGAATCCCCTATTATTCTAAAATTTTAATGGGGGCTTGGGGAAAGCAAATCTCAAAAGAGGGGTTTGAAATACTAAAGTTGGGAAGTTGAGAAGATATAGCAATGTGATCTCATTTTTCTTAAAGTCAATGAGGTTGGGCATCATTACATTTACTCACAAAAAATGCACTCATAAACAACGTAGCACAGAGAGTCCCTTGGTTTCTCAGCAAATCGCTGTGCGTGATTTGGTACAAATTCAGCCATAACAAAAGTAAATGGCCCAAATCGAGCCAGCATGAAACCCTGGCTGGGGACAATAGAAAAGACAGTTTGCCACAGGGTCATGTGCCCAAACTCCCACCAAGGGGCATTTTTAAATTGCATAGCATGTTGGGTGCACTGTTTAAGTTGTTGGCCATCTAGGTGGGCAGCATTTTTGTGTGCATGTGTACACAGCTTTGCTAAGCCCTGAATTTGACCTCTGGGTCACCCAAATCCCATGTACCCTAGAATGGGTCTGTGCTCTACGGTGGCCGTGGAGCCTTTCAAGAAAGTGATGACACCCTTCCTTCCCAGAGACTCAGTAAAAGACAGTCCTGACCCTCTGACCTAAAGCAGAGTCAGAGGCCAGTGAGCACATCTCCTGAGGAGGAGAGCTGAAGGAACTTTCTTTTTATGTGTCATGAGAATCATAAAGGTCTATAGGTTGTATTTTTTTTCATTTAAATATAGAAATAAAAGAGAAATTTGAAAGTTCTCTCTTTCCCAACAGCCCTCACCCCAATCCATACCCCTCAATGTAAATACTGTTCAGAGTTTGGCTTATCTGCTCCCTTTTCCAAGCAAACACACACACACACCAAAGAAACAAACCCACTGCCTTCAAGACGACTCACTCACAGCACCCCTCGGACTGCAGAGAGCGTAAATGCTTACGGAACAAAAAGCTTCCCCCCTTTTTTCAGAAGAGCGGCTGAAACCACCAGTGTCATCGACAGCAGCCCCACACCTGACCCAGAGCATCACCACGGCTCCTTTCACACACAGAACGTACACACAATGTACTCGTACTGAACACAGCATGGTAAGTCACAACGTACGACATACTCCAATAACGAGCCACATTGGGGGCTGCCTGTTTGTTTGGTGCATTTTGTTGTTAGTGATATGTACTACACACCATCTGGCAATTGTAGCATATAGTTTTCAGAGGTTATCATTCTCAGCTGTTGCCTCCCAGATGTTCAATGTATCCTTTAAAAAGAGCTATTGGACATAGACATAAGTCAGAGCTGGTTTACAAGAGAATCATTGGGATAAAGCTCAGAGGTAGCGCACATCTCAGGGATGACCTGAACAAGTGTCTTGTTATTTTCAGTCCGTCCTGCCTTGTGGTCAGTTTGCTAGTCAACACATACAGATTCTTTTCATTTGTTTGGTTTTTTTTAAGTAGCTGCACGGCTATTCCAATATATGCCAACCTTTGTTAATACAGTTAGATTTTTTTTCTAGTTTTCGTTGTAGTTATTACAAAGATTGAAGCAACGTTAATCTTTGTGCAGATATCTTTGGGCATTTGTAAGGTATTTTTCTATAAGGTAAATTTCCCAAAGCAAAATGGCTGAATCAAAACAAAGGTGTATATATTTTTATATTTGTGGGTACTTTCGAAAGCTTGCGCCCAAAAAGGGGTCTTGATAGACATAGAAGATGACATTCTTCAGGTCTTGCTATGTCCCAATCTTGTCTACTGCGCCTTATCATTTTCAAAAAGAATGGAAGAGAAAATGCTTTTAGAATTCAAAATCCGGGCTCCAATTGTGAGGGAGATAATTCTCCGCTGTCCTCAGACATTAGAAATTCAGCAGATGTGCACAGTTCTACCCATTTTATTTATGGACAAGGTTGTTTTCAGCAGTTGTGAAGAGGTGGTAAGTTTCAGACCACAGGGAGTTGGCACAGGAGCGTCCTGAAAGGGCTTTGGAAACCCGAGCTCTATATTTGACAGATGAGTAAATGGAGGTGTAGGTGGCTGGTGCTCTGGTACCCAGCCTTCTGTGCCATGTGGGTGTGCATCCGTCATCCAGAACGTCTGGGTCTTCCCCATGAAACCTCGGAGGGGGAGTGTGCTGTGGGAAGTACAGCTGCCGCTGGGCGATGAGAAATGTTCTTCAAATATCCTCTCCCACCCCCCACCCCCCGGGGTGAGCATAAGGGGGCTGCTCTGGGATGGAAAAAAAAAAGATGAGCGCGTGTTGGACAAGAGGTGGGAACCACATTGAGCTCCCTGGCAGGACTCGCTCTTCCATGTGTGATTGGTGAGGAAGACGGCTCTCCTGTCCCAGACGTCCAGAACAGGCCCAAAAGTCAGCTCTCTCCAGTTCTGAATTCAGAGGAAGGAGCCCTCTTACCCATTTGTCCACCTTTCTCACAGTTCACCCAGAGAGGAAGTCTGGATTCTCTGAGTGGGAGGCCATCCCTTACAGGAGGGGGGTGTCCTCTTAGGCTACCCTTCTCCGTGCCTGTGGGAGGTGGCCACGGCTGTCCAGCTTTAGAACTGGGTAAGCAAATTTATGAAGCCAATGTGGCCATCACTCCTCGATGCTTCCTCGGCCCAGTTTATCAGAAACTCGTATGTTCATCTGATGTTTTATTGAGGGCTCTTACATCTCTTATAACAACCCATACATCCATCGTATCAAGCACATTGTACCAATGTTGCCATCATCATTTTCAAAATAGTTTCTTTCTACTTGAGCCCTTGGTATCAGCTCTCTTTTTCCCCCTTCCTCCTCCATCCTCCCTCCCTTATGACCCCTTGATAAATGGTAAATTATTATTATTCTCATATCTTACACCATCCGCTGTCTCCCTTCACCCACGTTTCTATTGTTCATCGCCCCTGGGTAGGGTGGTGGTGAGGGGCTATGCATTAAGGGAGTACTTGAGTAGAGGCCCAATGTCTGTCTGCTTCCTTAACACTTAATATATTAATATAGGTACATAGGCCTATATCCCTATAGCTATATACTAATATATTTATATATGTACATGCCTATATTTATCCCTCTATAAATGTGTTTTGCCTCCTCATTCTTTCTTCTATTTCCTTTTACATTCCTCCTGTCCCACTACCATATTCAACCTTCATTCGGCTCTCAGTAATTCCTCTCAGCTACACTGCCCTTGATCAAACCCTGCTAGGCATTCTATGCCCTCCTCCTGGCACTGACATCACAGGAAAAGGTTTTGCTTCTGCTGAGTGGCCTTCTTTAAACCACAACATTCTCTCTCAAAGACTGGGTTTAAAAGCTCAATTATTCACTTAGCAAGTGCTTGGTGGTTTTCTGGGTACTAAAGCTGTGGGCACAGAACCCCCTTCTCTTTTCCCTCTGGGAACAGAGGTTGCATTGAACTGGGCCTCAGGTGTATGCAGTTGGGTGATGACTCATTTGCCTCGTGGGCAGACGCGAAGCTGGAAACATCCTGCAGCATCGGTAGACTGGTTACTGCAGGAGCAGAGAGGTGGTCATCACAGCTGTACGGCAAATAGGAATTGGGAGTCCAGGTGGATAGCTTGGTAGGTGGATAGATATGCAGGTAGACATAAAGGAAGAGAAAGTGTCATTTGAATCATATCTATTGAATTGTAAGGAGGTTATCTAATATATTGTCAAGAACCTGGAGGGAAAAAACTCACTGCCTTCATGTTGACTCATAGAGACCCCATGGGGCCGAGTAGAACTACCCGTTTGGGTTTCTGAGCCTATCTTTCTTTGTGGGAGCAAAAAACCTCATCTGTCTCCTACTGGACAGCTGATGGGTTCAAACTGCTGACCTTTCCATTAACAGTCCAAAGTGTTATCCACTCTACCACCAGGGTTCCTTATACAGCCAAGAGTGGATATTTTAAAAACAAACACACAAGTCGCAGACTAATGTGTTTACTTTGCTTATATTTGAGTGAAAACAAACCCAAAAAAGAATCTATCCATATGTAAATATGCATTTGCATTGGTTTGAATGAGCAAGGCAAAAACCCTGGAAAATCATGGCAGGTGTTAGTACTGGTAAGAGGGAGGATCTGAGATGGGACCAAAGGAGATGACTCGATTTTATTTCCTATGCCTCAGTACATGTGTTTCTAAATCTTATTAACTCTGTTGGTGGTGGCGGTGAGACTATGCATAATAAAGTATACAGCACTTGGTGACTCTGTGTGTACAACGGCGTGATGCTGGTGACAGTCTGGGCTGTGCAACCATTCTTGTCGTCCTTGTCTGGTTTGTTCTTCAATAACTGCCGACATAAGCTCAGAGAGCCCCCCTCACAGCCCTAGAGACTCTTCCAAGTTGCCATTGTCCATTTGATTCCATGTAGGTAGCTGTTAAGATAAATCCAGGGGAAATGTTTTGTTTAAAGATTGTCCCAGGGGCAAATCATTTCACAGATTCATCACCCCCTCTATGGCTCCAGAAAGTCTAGTGTCTCTGAGAATTTGAAATTCTGTTTTGCATTTTCTCCCCTTTGATCAGGATTCTTCTATGCAAATTTTGATCAAGATGTTCATCACAGTATCCAGGTGCCATGTGTTCTCCTGGTCTCATGGAAAAGGAAGCAGTTGTTCAGGGAGGTAATTAGACAAACATACCGCAGCCTCCTCTTCTTCCTGACCCTCCTTCCTCCTCGGTTGCTCCAGGCTGATGAAGATCCATTTCTGTGCCTTGGATGGCCACTCGCAAGTGTCTCAGCTCTCAGGGACTCCATAGCAAATGAGGAAATACAACTGAAGTACTAAACACGTTACATATCTATACCATTTTGATTGTTATAGTGATCGTGTTTTTTATGTTGAAAGCATCAATGAAACAAATTAGATGAAGAGAAAAAATTGTTTCTTTTCTATGCTGTTGAAGGTGAGTGAGCAAGAAGCAAGCTAGAGTAGAATAATAGACATCCTATCATCTATTGATGTCAACAAAAAAGTACATTTGTGTGTATCCCTCCAAATACCTTTGCTTTAAAAAGCTTTGTTTAAAATGCTTTTCCCTAGGCAGATAATTCTTGTTGTGTGTGGGGAGGTCAGATGCTCACAGACATCTTCCCTGAATGCAGTCCCTGCCACACTGCTGTCTCCCCACACCACAGGGGTGGGGGCCTGTGACCATTAGCTTGGTTCCTGTAGGTGGAGTTCACACCCCACCGATAATGGTCTCTATCAGTTGAGCCAGGGAACAGGCCAAACCAGTTCTGTGATATCCAAAGTTAAGTTGCCATCCTAAATCTAGGATCCGCCCATTTTGTCGCATGTATACCCCCAATCCCTCCTCTTCCTATTGCTTATATTTCCCTAGACCACCCCCTCTCATCACTGTATTACCTATAGCACAACCCCTTCCTGTGATGTATGTGCTCACCTCTAATAAGGGGGCTTGCATGTCCCCAAAGAATATAAAAGCCTGGACTAGCATTAAACTCTCTCTCCCTCCACGTGGATCATCGAGGGGCTGAGGTGAGCATGCTACCATGAATCGTGTCTGACTCCATTTATTTCAATACTTCTCTTCTATCTCTCATGCTCTCTATAACTTTACTATGATGTTTACTTATTATCGCTGTACAATTATGCCTACCGGACCCGTAATGATGTGTTAGGGGCTGGCTTCCCCTGACATTGTCGTATAAAAAATTAAATTTATTAATAATTTATAATAAAGTGGGAGAACACTTATGATGTGTTTCTATATCAAGCGACTTCTGTCTTGGTAGGGAAAACCACCTAGACCAAAGAATATGCATTTAGGACAATGTAGTGTGTCAAGTCGACATCAATCCGAACTGTTGCTGGTGAGTCCATTCGGACTCATGGCAGCCCTCGGGGACGGGGACAATCACCCCACAGGGTCTCTGAGACTGCACTTTCACAGAAAGAGACGTTTCTCCCACAGAGCACCCACCATTCTGTTACCAGTCAAGCACTTGACCATCGTCCTGGCCAGGCTCCTTAGAGCACTAGCAGCAACGGTGATCATGGGAGGGGCATTTACTAAAAGCCATGCTCTGTGGGTATGACTTTACTTCTGATGCTTCAGCAATGTAACCGGTTTTATCTGATGGACAGGAGGTGCTAGGACTAAAGCATCTACTGGGTTTCACTAGGATGTCAGCAGTGATGCCCTTTGCCTTTGCCATGAGTAGAAAACACGAGGGATGGCACAAGGTGGCACCACATCTTGCCTTAAATGAGGGAGAAATGAAACAACAACCAGACCCCGTCCCTGTGACAGGAACATTTCTCTGAGTCTATACTTCAATTTTTTTTAACTAAAGACACAAAGGACTACTCTGGAACTAATAGAAGCTAAGAAAAAATTTTAACTGGGGCTGTCAAGTCAACACTGAGTGGTGGCAGCCCCGTGTCACAGAGGAGAACTGCCCCGCCGAGTTTTCTGGGCTACAGTCTTAATGGAAGCCAATCCTCGGGTCTTTCTGCTGTGGTGCCACTGGGTGAATCTGAACAACCAAACTTTAAGTTAGTAGCCAGGCACAGATGGTAAACTGTCTTCTTTAACTGTGCTGACCTAGAATACAGGCTTTGCAGCCAGACTCCCTAGTCAAATTCCAGTCCTACAGTCAAAGTGGTGTCCCAGCTTCTATAGCTCTGTAGACCTCGGTGTTGTCACCTGGCAAGGCAGAATGATGATTGTTGAAAATCAAGGATGTTACGTTGAAGAATAAGGCGCACCTCACCCAAGCCATGGCATTGCCCATTGCCTCATATGCATGTGAATATTGGACACTGAATAAGGAAGACCAAAGAAGAACCGGCACATTTTAATTGGGACGATGGAGAAGAACACTGACACTACCATGGATGGCTAAAAGGACAGGCGTATTTGTCTTGGAGAAGTAAGGCCAGACTGCTCCTTGGAAGCCAGGATGGTGAGACATCTTACAAACTAAGGACATTTCATCAGGACAGCTGTGTCCCTCGAAAAAGACATCATGGTTGGTGAAGTAGAAGGGCAGCGAGAAAGAGGAGCCATCCTCAAGAAGATGAATAGATGCAGAGTGTCTACATCAGTGAGTTCAGGCAGAGGAGCAACAGCAAGACAGTGGCAGCCCGGAGGGTTTCATGTTGTGTTGTGCACAAGGTATCTGTGGGTCGGACTGGCTCAATGGCCCCGAACAACAACATGCCTCACAGGAGTACTATAGTCAGTGCGTTTAGAGGTATAAGGTCTTACAACAGTACTTTGAACGTACCACCAGATGAGTGTTTGTTCTTTGACTTACAGTGTCACTCTTTCTTTCACAAAGAGCCTGGTGGCACAGTGGATTGCACGTTAGGCTGCTACGTGCGTGGAAGGTTGGCAGTCCAGAACCTCCAGCTGCCTAGATGTGCAGAAAGATGAGGCTATCTGATCCTATGCAGATTTAAAGCCTGGAATGTCCACAGAGGTAGTTCTACTCTGTCCGGTTCGGTTGCGGTAAGTCAGAATCAACTCCACAACTGACGTGTCCTTTCACAAGTAGGAAAATGATGGCAGACAAATTCTAGATTTGTCGTCAATGTTTTGCTGACTGTTCACTACAGTCCACTGTTGCTGCTAAGTGCTGCTGAGTCCACTCCTACTCATAGCGACCCCATGTGACAGAGTAGAGCTGCTTGCCCTATGAGGGCTCCTGGGCTGTACTCTTTCTGGAAGAACATCGCCAGGTCTTCCTCCCACAGAGCTGCTGGGGGGGGGGGGTAAGGGGGGTTACGCACAACTGTCAGTTTTTCAGTTCGAAGGAAAGCATTTAATTGTTACACTACACGCCAGACACCATTAGGCATTTTGCTTCTCTTCGGCTTTATTCTTCTCTAGAACTACCAGATAAGTAGTACAAGGAAAAGTGAGGTTTAGGAAAATTAAGTAATTTGATATGGTCATCCCTCATAAATGCTGGAACTGAGATTGAAATTCAAAACTGGCTTCCTTGAAGGTCAGGATCTTGATAGCATGCCCTGGTACGCCCATCTAAGATCTTGACAGCACACACCAAGACTGCCTTGGGCTCCACTCTAAGCCCTGAGACTTGCTCAAAAGAGAAGCCCATGGGGGTGCCCTTCTGAACTATGTCCCCAACTATCTGAGCTTCAAACCTGAACCTGCACCCGTCTCAGAAGCGCACGATACTTCCCTTTCTTTGGTCCTCGGGAATTGCGGGTAAACTTCACTTTTCTAATCGACTCTCCTAAATGTCGTTTCAATTTCTCCTGGCCAAAAGAAAAAAGTCCAATACTATATCCATTTTAGAAAACCTCTGTGTGTTTAGTTATTAAAGGTAGCAAACATTCACCTTTTAAAATCCAAACAATTTTAAAAGGTTCCAAGCAACATGCACTCACCGTCCCACAACCTACCTAAACAGCTGCAAGTTTAATGAAATGCCCATTTTTATTTTTCACTTAACAGTGGACGGAGATGTCACACCACCATGCCGCCCATTCGCTTTAACAGCTGCAGGGTGTTCCACTGATGGATGAGCCATGTTCACCTCCCCAATCTGCTGTCAATAGGGAGACTTGGTGCTGTCATGGTAAAGGGTTAGGCTGCTGACCACAAGGGCAGCTATCTGAAATCGCCAGTCACTCCGAGTGAGAAAGACGAGACTTTCTACTCCTGTAAACAATGACTGTCTCGGAAGCCCACAAGGGCAGTTCTGCCCTGATCTACGAGTCACCGTGTGTCGGGATCCACTTGATGGCAGTAAGTGTGTTTTTTTCTATTTGAGTCTCCTACTGACAAATCTATATACTCCCGCTGAATTTCAGTCCTCACATGCTCCCCAATAAGTATGTGCCCTGTTGTGTAACAGGAAGCATTTCTTTTGTGTTGGCTTTGAAATCTCAGACAGCTCTGTGGCCCCAGCTTAGCTCTCTCCATAGTTTGTTGCAAACTATGCCCATCTCTGATGAGGTCATTGGATCGAAAAGACAGATCGTATGTTAAGTAAGGAACCAAGCCTACACAGTTGAGGTTCACAAAGCCTTTCCCAAATTTCTGGCCCCCATGCTGGATTTGGTTTGATAGCCTGGGGCCCCAGGGAGAAGTTATTCCGCAGACAAGTGGTAGAGACAAAAGAGGCTGTTAACATGAAACATTTTACACCAGAGTCTTGGAATTTTCTCCAACAGATTAAAGTAACTTTTATATTAATGCAAGCCCTCAAGATGACTAACCAGGTTTGCACCACCCATGATATTTCAGGATATGATCTGTGTGTTTCATGCCTGCTAAAAACATAAGTGGGCCAAAGAGAAGATTACACAAATGATAGGCCTTTTAAACCTCTTTATATAAACGTAGAGAAAAATAGCTAACTCCATATAAAAGTGTAAAATACTGTTCAGGTATACTTGCATGTACCATATCTTCACTTGATTGGAATGGTTAAATTCTCAAACATCAAATGCGGTCCATCCAGGTAGATCCCACCATGACCATGGCCTCCACAAACTGTCCCCCTGCCCATCTCCAGGTCCCCTACATCTCCGCTTTTCAGAATTTTAAATCTGCTGAATCATTTTTACCTGAGAAAGTGTTTCACCTGTGTTTATCCTTCTCATTTGGAAAACAAGTGGTGTACAGTTTTTTTTTTTAATTTTTCCCCTTTGTTGTCAGTTGCTGTGAAGTTGGCTCAGACTCCAGAAGACCCCAACAAGCTGCCCCTCTCTGCGTCGTCGGCACAAATGTTAGTATGCACCAGGCCATTGGTGTGGTGTGCTTTGAGTACTTTCCAACTAGGGGGGACATGCTAAGTACGGTGCACAATGAGCAAATTCCGCCTCCTCGCGAATTCTTTGGTAAGGATCATCCTGAACCCAATTCCCACCTGGAAATGGATCCAGTTCTCAGCTTCCCACGTCTCCATCCTTGTTGCCAGCTGCTCCAAATGCTCTCTCATCCTCCGCCAGCTGGGGCCAGAGAAGCAGGCATCAGCTGCAAGCTCGGAGATCCACATGCTTCTCTCCCCTTCAGACCAGCGGCCTTTGTTCTGATCCCAACCCGCCTGAGCCAGGTCTAAGCAAACAAGTTTAAAGGACACCTTGCTTCAGATGGCCAAATAGGTAGAAGCTGGTTCTCACTGTCCCTGTGAATTGAATTCCTGGAACAACTCAGCAAATTTGCATGGAGTATCTGTACTTGCAGTCTCTGGTTTATTAAAACCAGAAAGAACACAAATGAAGAGACATATAGGACACGGTCCAGGAAGGGTCACAGCACACGATTTCCATGTCACTAGACCCTGGCCCCAGGCATGTACACCCTCTTAAAAGCAGATATTCCCATCAGCCAAGGAGCCTAAGGAACAAGCGCAGGCCATTTTATTGCACTTGGCCTATGCTACGTTTTAATGCAACCTGACGGTTTGTGACAACCTGCATCAAGGAAGCCGCAGGCATCATTTGTCCCTGTGTTGACTCTGTGTCACCTGGACAATATTTCAACCTTTTTCATAACGCACATTTAATAGATGACAGTGGTGTGTAGACATTTTTATGTGTGCTGGGAAACAAAAATAAAATCCTGTGACTTGCTTGATTGTGATGATCTGGAATGAATCTCTGAGATGCGTCTGGATCTCCACGCTCGGAGCCTCTTATTGACAACATTGCATATTGAGGGGTTTCATTCTATTGCCATGGTTGATTGAATCCTGAGCATGTATGATTGGCTAAACCTTACCCATCTCCCTCCCTTAGGTGGGCTTCCCTTAGCCAACCAGGTATGGTCTGTTCAGCTCCCAGTCATTTGCACAAATCTTTTTTGGGGGATTGATAGTTGTTTCCACTTCTTAATATATTTTTGCTTTCTTTTTTTTTCATAAATCTTATGTGTGGCTTGGCAGTTTGGGTAACAAAAACACCTTTCTTACTCGGGAAATAGCAAAGATAATTTTTTAGAAACCAAAGACAAAAGGCAATTGAGTTCTTTATCTCACAAGGACGCAATTCCCAGCCCTAAATGAGCCAGTTTCTGAGTTGATTCATAGATTTCCCACGGTTAATATTTAACGGTATCCCCTTGAATCTCCATGCCTTTCTCCCTATTCTATCTTTGTCTGTAAGCTTCACTGAACTCTCTCCGCCATGGTGTTGCTCCTAGTATTTATTTGAACCAGGTAATGTCCCTTTATACTATTCAAACAACTACCTTGTGATCTACAGACAGATTCCACTGGTGAAAATAAAGTCTTCTGGAATCCCATGATTTTAAAAAAATGTGCTATGATCTACGCAACTGAATGCCTATGCAGTCAATAAAACACAAGTAAACATCTTTCTGGTATTCTCTGTTTTCAGTCAAGATATTACATCTGATATCAGCAATGGTCTCTTTCATACCATATCCTCTTCTGAATCTGACTTAAATTTCTGACAGTTTCCTGTCTATGTATAGCCACACACATTTTAAAATCATCTTCAACAAAATTTTACTTGCCTATAATAGTCTTGAGGAGCCCTGAGAGTGTAGTGGTTGTGCTTGGGGCTGTGACCTGCATGGTGGGCAGTTCGAAACCACCAGCAGCTATAAGGGAGAAAGACTGGGTTTTCTATTCCCCAAAATAGTTACAGTCTCAGAAACTCACACAAGGGGGCCTCTATAAGTCAGCATTGACTATGGCAGCGAGATAGATGATCGTATTGATAATGTTTGGTAATTTCCATGTTCTGTTATGGAATACAGATCTTCCAGGTGGTTGTACAGGCAGCTGGCTTCCAAATTTCTTGTCATAGATAAGTAAACACTTTCAGAATTCCATCCATCTATGGAAGCACCTCAATTAGCATTATGTCAATTCCTAGTTACTAGCTGTTGGTTGATTCGGCATCTTAATGACCCCATGTCTAACAGCATAATGAAACATTGCCTGGTCCTGCACCACCGTCACACCATGGCCATGTTGCTGCCACGGTGTGATGTTCATTTGATGCTTACTGCTTCCCTTGTTTTGTTTTGTTTTTTTAACCCATAGAATCCTTCAGTAGAACATTTCGAGGCTTGGGTTTTTTTCTTCTTCAATTATTTCAGCTTGAGATGTCGCGTGTGTTCTTTTGACTTTCTGACTCCGTATCTTAGCACATTTCATTATATTTGATTTTGTCTTCTCAAGCTTGTCCTTTGAGGTCACCTTTTTTGGTTTGCTGTTGGCGACTTTACCTTCAACAGCAAACTGCAGAGTCTCTCTCGACAGTGTTTTTCTTTTGCTTCTTTCTTTGCCATTTTTATTTATTTACATCATTTTATTGGGGCTCACACAACTCTTCACAATCCATCCATCCATCCATTGTGTCAAGCACATGTGTACAAAAGTTGCCATCATCATTTTCAAAACATTTTCTTTCTACTTGAGCCCTTGGTATCAGCTCCTCATTTTCCCTCCCCCACCCCTACCCTCCCTCCCTCCCTCATGAGCCCTTGATCATTTATAATCTTTATTCATGTTTTACAATGACAGATACCTGCCTTCACCCAATTTTCTGTTGTCCATCCCCCTGGGAGGAGATTATACTTGCTAGATCATTGTAATTGGCTCCCCCTTCCCCGCCCCCCCCCCCAACTTCCCCTTACCCTCCTGGTATCTCTATTCTCAATATTGGTCCTGGGGGGGTTATTTGTCCTGGATTCCCAGTATTTCCAGCTCTTATCTGTACCTGTGTACATGCTCTGGTCTAGCCAGATTTGTAAAGTAGAATTGGGGTCATGATAGTTGAAGGGAAGAAAGCATTAAAGAACTAGAGGAAAGTTGTGTGTTTCATTATTACCACGCTGCACCCTGACTGGCTTTCCTCTTCCTTGTGACCCTTCTGTAAGGGATGCCCAGTTGCCTACAAATGGGCTTTGGGTCTGACTCTGCACACACACCACCTCATTCACATTGGTAGGATTTTTTGTTCTGGGTCTTTGATGCCTGATACCTGATCCTATGGACACCTCATGATCATACAGGCTGGTGTGCTTCTTCCATGTGGGCTTTGTTGCTTCTCAACTAGATGGCCGCTTGTTTATCTTCAAGCCTTTAAGACCTCAGATGCTATATCTTTTGATAGCCGGGCACCATCGGCTTTCTTCACCACATTTGCTAATGCACCCATGTGTCTTCAGTGATTGTATCATGGAGGTGAGCAAACAATTATATGATATTTTTGTTCTTTGATGCCTGAAAACTGATCCCTTTGGCACCTCGTGATCACACAAGCTGGTGTTCTTCTTCCATGTGTGGCTTTGTTGCTTCTGAGCTAGATGGCCATTTGTTTACCTTCAAGCTTTTAAGACGACAGACACTATATATTTTGATAGATGGTCACCATCAGCTTTCTTCACCACATTTGCTTATGCACCTGCTTTGTCTTCTGCAGTTGTGTTGGGAAGGTGAGCATCATAGAATTCCAATTTAATAGAGGAAAGTATTCTTGCATTGAGGGAGTGCTTGAGTGCAGGTCCAATGCCTGGCCTTGTTCTTACTGAGCTTTTCCATTCTCTCTTTCTACAGACACTGTTCATTTGAGTTCTGTGTTTTTCATCAGGTGAGGTTCATGTGTATAGTCACCATTTGTATTCCTGAAGGCATTTTCAATTAATAGATCATTAGTCTTACAAAATTCCATCATGCAATCTTAAGCATCATTTCTATCACCGAGTTCATCTTTTACAACTGTTAGTCCTTCTAATTCTTGTATTCCAATCCACTGGTGGTGGTTGGGTAAATTTAAATAATAGTTTTACTAACTGATCTTCCTTATAGGAATAGGAATATTATCCTGTCACTGAGAGTATTGTATTACATGAAAGAGCTTGAAATGCTTGTTTTAAATATGAACGTGACGCTATTCCTCCTGATTTTGTCATTCCCTGCATAGTAGACCAAATGACTATCTGGTTGAAAATAGCCAATATCAGACCTCTCAGCTCACTAAGGCCTAGATCAGTGACCTTCAAGTATTTCATGCCATTTTTCCAGCTTCCTGTTTTCATTGATTTACACTTTATCCAATCTGCATTGCAATTACTAATGGATGTGTGTAGCCGTTTACTCTCATTTTGGGTCATACCACATCATCAAATGAAGGTTCTGACAACTTTATTCCATCCAGTTTTGAGGAGACCGCTCTTCCTCAGTCATAGCTGAACTGACTTCCAACCTGGGGGATTTTTCTTTGAGCACCATGTCAGACAATGTTCTGGTGGCTATTTTTGGAAGTAGATCACCAGTTCTTCCTTTCTATCCTGTCGGTTTGGTTACTCTGCTGAAACTTACCCACCAGGGGTGACCCTGCTGGTATTTGAAATACAGAATGCAGGCCTTCCAGTATCACAGCAGCATACAGGCCCCCACAAGACAACGAAATGACAGACAAGTGGTAGCTAGAATGACTGGCTCAAGTAATTTTAGAGCTCAAGGACTCTTGAATTTCTAAAGGGACTCCTTTCATGAATTGAAAACCTTCAATTACTAGGATGCCTATTGTATGTAAACATTGGACAGTCAACAAACACCACACACACACACACACACACAAATTCTTGATATGCCTACCTACCCAGGTCCACTCAGAAATCAAATGGAGGCTACTTACCAATTAGACACAGCAGAATTCGGAATCAACTACTGATTAGCCCAAAACGAACACACATGCTGTATAGTCGATTCTGATGCGTAGTGGTGATATAGGGCAGATTAGAACTGCCTACAGGGTCTCCAAAGCTCTAAATCTTTACAGAAGCCAATTGCTACTTTCTCTTACAAAGAAGCTGGTGGGTTTGAACAGATAGCCTTTTGGTTAGTAGCCAAATGCTTTAACCACTGTGCCACCAGAGTTCCTTGATCAGTCCAACCAAGATCTCTATTTCCCTATCTGTCTAAGCTATGATGCTTCTGGAAGTTTTCTTTTCCCTTGTTTTTGCCTTTCACATCCAAAGGGAACAAGTTTTGACTAAGATGGTATCTGTAGCAATACACCATGGAAACCAGTTTCTCGTTCTCACAGCAAAGCACTTAGGTTAACACGATACTTAATCCTCTTAGTCATATTGATGAGAAAACTTCATGCATCGCTTTATTCCTATTATGTTAATCTACCACCTTCATACACTATAAATAGTACTAAATATTCATCCCGGGGTAATGTTTCACCATTTTAGGGGGAGGGGGAATTGACAACTGGGGGGCAGTGGGAGGGTGGGCTCCAGACACTGGGCCAAATATCAAGGTAGTTGCCCATTAATGAGCACAGCTAACACCAGGAAGCTGGTTCCTAAGACTGCCTAGCTGTGCCCTCGGCATAAGTCAAAGCTTTCACAGTGGCTTTTATACGATGCACACAAGAGGGAGTAGGGCTTGACTGTCACCCACAAAATCCCGTGGGAGTCTTGACGCCCACAGCAGTGGGAAGGACTTTGCTGGTCTGGCTTTGGCGGTTCTGCAGTTGCTGAGGAATTTTGCTGAGATTACGCTTTGAAAAATCTTCTCCCTCGGATCTGCATTCATTAGACTGAAAACTGAGCAGCCACCCTGTATTAGGGCCGCAGGATTAGCGAGGAACTCGGCATGCAGGGGGTGCTCACTGATACCCACTGAGCTCATCAGCAGTTGGCAGGCTACCCCGCCCCTGGCCTTACCTTCCTTTTCAAAAAAGCACCCTCTCACCACGCCCACCATCATCCCCACCCTATGTCCTTCCCTTTGGGGCAGCAGGTGGACCCAGACTACAGAAAAGCCCCAGCATGCTCTCCTGCCCCTGGCAAACTGATGTTCGTTTACAGAGGGCCCCAGGGGACCGGAGGCTCCCCCTCTTTACCAAAATAGCACACGTTAAAACTCAGTCTGAGTGTAGATGGTGAGATGAGCATTGCTATTCCGCCTAACCGCCCTCCACAAGCTGCAGGAAGAATATTAATTATGTTCTCCTTGTTGTCATAGCCCAGGGGGAAGCCCGGCAACGGACACCACCGCATCTTTAATCTCTGTCATTTCCTGTCTGGGGGAGGGGAGGCCGAACCTCCCTCCACAGGCTTTCAAGTTCAACCGTAGTCCTTGGACCCAAGCCGCAGTGAGCCATCAAAAAGTACTCAGGAACGAGAAATGTATCAGGGGCGCTGTTCCCAGGGAGCAGCGTGCTGTGAAGAGGAGCAGAAATACCACCACGTCCTTGAAGTTCTGAGATCAGGTTCTCCTACAGCTGTTCAAGCCCTGGCTGGTGTTGCTAGCTGCCATCAGAGCCGGCCTTGCCGACGACTCAACTCTGGGAGACATCATTCCCAACAGAGCTAAGCACTGCCCAGTGCTGCGCCATCTCCATGGTCAGGTGGGGCTTGGAGCATTGTGAGCCAGAGAGCTTCATCACCTGGTTTTTGCCAAGAGATCACCAGGCCTTTCTTCCTTCTTGTCTTGTCACAGAGTTCTTGTTGTTAGTGGCTGGGCAGTCAGCTTCACACAGGACCACCTGATTCTGCACAACAAAATGAAACGGTGCCCAGCCGGCACTACCTTACGGTCCTTGGTAGATTTGAGGATGCTGGTGTGGCTATTACGTCCATCCATCTCAATGAATGATGTCCTTATTTCCATTAACCCTGTACTATATCAAACGTGATGTCCTTTTCTCATCACTGGTCTATCTAAAGAAGCACAGCTGCCCATCCTCGTGTGCATCCGTTCTTTTTCTTACGGGATTGTTAAAATGTCTATCGGAGTATTTTGTCTCTCTATGTTAATATTCACTTCATAAAACACAGCTTATCTATGGCCTAGATTTTATACATTTATTATTTTTTCAATTTCAAGAACTAGATAAATAATATGTACTAGGGAAATAATAATGCAGTGAAACATGAGAGCCAGAACTCAATATAGTTCTGCCTTGTTTTGTCCTGGGTCTTGCTAGTTCTCCACCTTTGACAGGGCACATAGAGCCTTACCACTTTTCTACCATTCTCTAGTGGTGGTGGTGGTGGTGTTAGCTCCGACCCATAGTGACCCTGTGCACAACAGAAAGAGACACTGCCCGGTCCTGTGGCATCCTCGCCATCTGTTCCTATGGCTGAGCCCACTGATGTAGCCACGGTGTCCTCCTGACAATATGTCCAAAGTATGGAAGATGAAGTCTTGCTGGAGCACTCTGGGTTGCTGGATTTCTTGACTGCTGCTTCTATGAGTTTTGACTGTGAATCCAAACAAGAGGAAATCCTTGGCATGATCAATCTTTTCTCTGTTTATTATGATGTTAGCTATGGATCTAGTTGTGAGGATTTTGGTGTTCTTTGCATTTATTTGAGATCCATGCTAAAGATTAATTTTAAAACATGCAGTATCCCCTTGTTCTGTTCAGACAGCTCCCTCTTTTTCCACATACATGTTCCACATGAGCACTCTGAAGTGTTCTAGGGCTCCTGTTCTCCTCAAGGTAATCCACGGTCGGCTACAATCCACACCGTTGAATGCCTTTGCATAGTTAATGAAACGCAAATAAACATCTGTCTGGCATTCTCTGCTTTCAGCCAAGATCCATCTGACGTCAGTAGTAGATATCCCTTATTCCATGTCCTCTTCTGTATCGGCTTGAATATCTGGCACCTCCCTGTCAATATATTGCTAGAACTATTGTTGAATTATCTTCAATGGAACTTTATTTGCAAGTGATATTAATGAGCTTGTTCAATGATTTGCATATTCAATTGGGTCATCTTTCTTTGGAATGGGTACAAAGAGGGATCTCTTGCACTCAGCTGGTCAGGTCGCTGTCTTTCAAATTTCTTGCCAGAGACGAGTGAGTGATTTCAGAACTTCATCAGCTGCTGAAACATTTCAATTGGTATTCCATCAGTTCCTGGAAGCTTGTTTTTGGCTAATGCCTTCAATACAGCTTAGCCTTCTTCCTTCAGGACCATTGGTTCTTGCTCATATGCTCCCCCATGACATCACTGAATGTTGGCCAGTTCTTTTTGGTGCTGTGTCTCCTTCCATCTTCTTGTGACACAATCCAGCTGGTTGAGTCAAGGGGGACTTGAAGCACTTGCTGGTGTAGATGATAGATTGTGCCCTCAGTATGGATTACAACTCAGTGTAACGAAAACCAACATTCCCTCAACTGGACCAATGATGACATGTCATGAACGTCCGAATACAAAAATCACTAAGTATCTGAGTGACACAGTGCAGACCTAAAGATATACATAGAAGCTTTTAAAAAATCATGGGGAAGTTCCATTATCTTTTCATTTCATTTTTTCATAAACTTTTAGAATCATCCTCATATTGCTAGTGACTAGATCGTGCTATCCATAATCTTATTTCCCAATGAATGTCACACCAAAAATGTAATACCAGCTGTACCTATGACTGAGTTTTCACAATTTCCTGGTTGGTTTTACTATACACTGAGACCTAGAAAGGGAAATATGATTAAGGAAAGAACAGATATGTATCTATCACTCATCCTAGAGTTGGCTATATTTGAAGTTTTTTTTAATTGCTCATTTTCTTGCAAATTTGGAAACCATTTCTTAAACCAATTTTTAGACAAGAGGAAGGATTTTCTGATTATACTTTGGCAGGCAGTAATCTTGGACAGGATAAGCCTTACAAGGATTTTATTGACCCAGCTTTTAAAACACACTCAGCATGAATCGTTTTCACTCATAAGTTCTTTTAAAAGAACATAATAATATGTTTAATGCATTAAGGAACAATAAAGATTATACAGCTAGTCAATCAAAAAGTACAAATGGGCCTTGCTAAATGGCAGTTGTTGGCCAGGTATTCAATGTACATAATTGATCCCACACAGATGCAAGCACGGTGCAGGCAGCTCTGCTCAGAATGAGCTGGAGCCCTGTCTTCGATGATTCCAGTCCACACAACAGCCTGGCCCGTGGGTGTCTCACGTTACATGTTGCTTAGCACCAGGGTCCTTGTGGGTGGTGGAATACAAACCAGCACCACTGAAGGAGAAGAATATTCAGTTTGCTGTCCCCACTGTCAGCTCTTACTGCATCTCCAGTTAATCTGCGTATGGTCTATTTCCCTTACAAAACTAGGGTGAAGCCCATAGGACACTCACCTTAGGCACAAAAGTAAGGAGAGAACCTAAATGCAGTAGTCGAGAAACAGAAAATTTCAATGCTAACTGTTTAGAAATATTCCACCATGAGGACCATTTTTAAAAGCCGCAAACTCCTAACTAGGACTTGCACAGCCTAGCTGTACTCACCCCACCATTGTCTTGGCTCTGGCTCCGGTAGAATTGATTTACAGAAAAACAGCTGACTGGTTTATGGGGCACAATTTGCCAATTTAATTATTTTTCTGTTTTAGACATTGCATTAAAATATTGTTTACATTGATCACTGAATTTTTGGACACCCTCTCAAATTTTTCACCCTAATCCTGGTCCAGTTTATTCATTCATCAATATCTTTGACACATTTTTTTAAACTCGCTCAATTAATGCTTGCTATATGACAATAGAAATAAATTACTGTTTGAATAAATATTTACATTAACATTCAAATCATTTCTCAAAATGTAATCATTAAATTGGTTAGTATTTAACAGTTGCCTATCTCTTACAGAAGATGGAAAATGAATAGATAACATGAGCCATAACTATAAGCATCATTTTTAGTATTGTTATTCTTTTCCTCAGAGTTTATCCTAAGAAAACAATTCAGTACTAAGAAGTAATTCCCACGCTAGGCGGATAGCCTAACATATTATGGTATATCAAAAAGATAGAGTATTATATATTTTAAAGGCTATTTAAATTTTTGAAACAGAAAATGGTGTAAAATATGAAAATAAAAATAATTTATAAAGTATCAAGGGTTTGTGAGAGTGAGAGGGTTGGGAAAAAGGAGGTGCTGATAGCAATGGCTCAAGAAGAAATAAAATGTTTTGGAAATGATGGCAATGTATGTGCAAAAGGGCTTGATACAATTGATGTATGGACTGTTATAAGAGCTGTAAGAGCCCCCAATAAAATGATTTGTTAAATTTGAATAAATATAATAAAATTGTGAAACATTTGTCATGGTAAAATAGTAATTTAAAACTAACAGAGAACAAAGAAACTTGTAACACTATGATTAAATATGCTTATGTGTAAAATTAGACATTAGAATACAAAATGAACTCTATGGGCTTATGATTTATTTTTTCCACAATATTAACTAAGTTGTTCTTTGATCATATTTCTGATGCCATACCATATCACACCACTTGGCCATTGAATCAGTTCCAGCGTCTGGTGACCTCATCATGTGTGACAAAGGAGAGCCATTCAGTTTTCACTGGCCGAATGTTCTCAAGTCGCTTGCCAGGGAGTTTTTCCGAAAGATCTTTGGGTGGACTCAAACATGCAATCTCTCAGTTAATAGCTGGCAGTACATTAACTGTTCATTCCCCTGAGAACCATCTTCAGATGCAGACCAATGAATGATTCTTCTGGGAGACTTCTTAATGGTTAGAAAACATAATAAGGAGGAAAATTAACACCAGGTGAGGATCCTCCACTGACTTTTCCTGGATTCATTTCTTGAATTATTGTGAAGGTCGTGCATGCATCCTTTGAGTGCACAGGCTGTATGCCAAGACACCCAGATTAAAGAGCCCACTGCTCCTCCTCCTCTGTTGCTGCCCTTTCCTTTAGGGAAGTGCTTGTGCAGGCTCCGCGCGTGCTGAAGGCGGCTGATTCCTGCTCGGAGCGTCCATCGTTAAGCCAGGGGTAGCTTGAAAGAGGTTATGAAGGGAGCATTTACACCATAGGTATCTGCCAACTAGAAATTAGAGGGGTTTTCTTTCTCTCTCTCTTCTCCTCTTCTCTCCTCCTCCTCCCCCTCCTCCTCTCTTCTCTCTCTCTCCCTCCCTCCCTCTCAGCAGCCCCCAACATCTACATTGTGTATCTTTCTCATCACAGTGGCTTCCTATGAGAACAGTTGCAACACAAGCAAACACTGCCGCTTCCTACATTCACGGGGCATGTGTAAGAAACAACCTCTAGGGTGTGCAGACTGGAAGATCACAGAGCTTGGGAAGACCACCATTCCCATGAATGCATCCGACCAGCTGAGAAGGACATTTGTCTTTCAAATGGCAATGTAAGGTGTAGCCGGGCAGCTGGAGAGTAGTTTTTCTAAGAACACTCTGTGGAGCATTTAGTAAACACCACAAAAAATATTCTTCCACCAACTTCCCGAGGGTTACACTTAGCTGAGGTGATTCATCCAAAGGGATGAGCGATTAAGAGTGGGAGGTGGAGGCCTCCACGCGATTGTGATCCACTCTGTGGTGGTTCAGATGGAAATCCGCATCTTCCATCAGGTACCAGGATATGGGAGGTTTCTTTGAGGACGGGCATTTGGAGGGCCTGGGCAATAACTGAGGGAAAGAGACTGAGCAGGAGAGAGAGAGAAGGTTCTTCAGATGCTAAAAGTAGTTTTAGGGTCATTATGCACTTATTTGTAAATAATGTACATTTATAATTATAATTTGAACAGGCATGTGGCCATATAATCTATTACTGCCAGAAATAAAGAAGAGAATCGAGAATGATTCCAAACTAAAGTGATCACTTTTCGTTATTTACAAATACATTTTCAAAGCAATGTGTCTCCTGGGAGTACTTTGGTGTACATTTTGGAATGACAGGACACAGAGAGAGAAACCTAACAAAGCTCTCACTAGATCTGCCTCCCTGGCTCTCCTCCTTTCGGGGGCTGAAACATGAACCATTGGCTCAGCACAACAAGCTTGTACAAGTGAGCATTATCAACACCATTAGGTTGACAGAGGAGGGGACTGAGGCTCTGAGGGATTGACCCACTCCAGGTCACACTGTAAGCATGCAAACCAGAATGAGAATATAATTTGGCTTGGCATTTAATTTTATGATGGTAAAATACACATAACAACATGTGTCGCCGCATAGGATTCAGTGACATTAACTACATCCCCCAGGTTGTGCTGTCATCCCATCTATTTGTTTCTGATCTTTTTTCATCACCCCAAACTGACACTCTACGCTCATTAAGCGAAAACTACCCATTCAACACCCCTTCCTCCCAGTCCCTGGTACCCTCAACTCCAGCTTCTAGTTTAGTCTCTTATTTAAAGAAATGTAAACTCACTGGCATTGAGCTGATTCTAATACAGTGCGATCCGACCGGACAAAGTAGAGCTGCCTCTTCTGGTCGCTGAGGCTGATGATCTTAACACAACTGAAAGCCTCTTCCTTCTCACTGTCTGTTCTTGGTTACAGATACTTTATACAAGCGCATCACAGGTTGGTTGGCTTATTTATTTAGCATAACTCCTGCAAGGTTCAGCCATGTTGCAGTGTGTGTCTGGGTTTCATGCCTGAGCGTGACTGTATACTATTCCATTGGGTGTATACAACAAATTTTATTTATACATGCATCTACTGAAGAATGCTTGCTCTTTAAAAGACCCAGAACAAACAATTATATCGATGCAAATGAGGGGAAAGTTGGAGTGGAGACCTAAAACCCATCTGTAGACAATTGGGCATCCCCTCACAGAAGGGTCATAAGGAAGGGTCAAGCCAGTTAGGGTGCAGTATAGCACTGACGAAACATACAACTTTCCTCTAGTTCTTTAATGCTTCCTCCCCGCTATTATCCTGACCCCAATTCTACCTTACAAATGTGGCTAGATCAGAGCATGTACATAAATATAGATAAGAGCTGGAAACACAGGGAATCCAGGACAGATAACCCCCTCAGGACCAATAATGAGAATAGTGATACCAGGAGGGGAAGGGGAAGGTGGTGGGGAAGGTGGCATATAACCCCCATCCCCACCCCAGGGGGACAAACAATGGAAAAGTGGGTGAAGGGAGAGAGCGTTCAGTGTAGGACATGGAAAAAAACAATTTATAAATCACCAAGGGTTCATGATGGAGGGAAGAAAGGTGGAAGAGGGAGGGAAAATGTGAGGAGCTGGTATCAAGTGCTCAAGTAGAAAGAAAATATTTTGGAAAAGTTGATGGCAACTTTTGTACAAATGTGCTTGACACAATGGATGGATGGATGGATTGTGTTAAGAGCCCCTAATAAAATGATTTAATAATTTTTTTAAAAAGATGCTTGCTTTTCCCCTACGTTTAGGCTTCAGTGAACATAAGTACTGAATTTCTGCTCCTTTGGGTATCTAACAATGAGTGAAATTTCTGAGTCATATGGTAATTCTACTTTTAATTTTATTTATTTTTGCGAAACCATCTAACTGTTTTCTACAGCCGCCGCACCATTTCGTATTCCCACCGGTCTTGTACCCGGGGTCCAGTGTCCCCGCCTCGTCAACACTCACTAGGTTCCTCTTGAATGATGTTCTGTGGTAGACGACAGATCTCAGTAGATGAGCTGTTGTTGTTTTATTTCCATTGCCCTAATAACTAAAATTGTTGAGAAGTTTTTCATGTGCATCCTCGGCCACATGGCTATCTTCTCCGGAGAAATATCTACTCAAGTCCTTGTCCATATCTTAATTGAGCTGTTGGTCTTCTTATGGTTGAGCTGTGAGCACTCTTTAGATATTCTGGATCCTCAGCCCTTATCGGATCTGTGATTTACAAAGATTCGCTCCCATTCGCCAGTCTCTGAGCTGCCTTTTCACTCTTTGGATGCTGTTGGTCAGGTACCCATATTGAATAGTTGGATAATTTGCCATCTATCTATTTCTATTATTACCAGTGCTTTTGTTTTTAATGGGAGTTATCACCCCCTGTATCACACACAAACCCTCTTCTGTTCTGTCATTTCCTGTTCCTGGCTGCCCTGGACACTGTGACCAGACTGTACACCCCAAGAGGACGTGGTAACGTGAACTTCGCGTCCTGTCCTCCTGAAAAAGGAAGTTCCTTTTCCTCTTTCTCAGGATCTCTGCCTCAAGTTCTCGGTGCTGCCCTAACAGGACCACCACAGATGGGGAGCTTGCAAGAAAGAAGCCGTATCTTCTTATTACCCAGGAGACTAGAAGTCTGAAGATAGAGTATGGGTCTAGGGGAAGGTCCATAATCCAAATCCGATTCTAATAACCTGTAATCTTGAATGTTTCTGGACTTTGCAGCTCATCTGCTTCCACATTCAGGCAGTTTTGTCTGTCTTTCCCTCTATGTCCCTGTTTCTATGTCTAAAATGTGCTTGACACAATGGATAGATGTATGGATTGTGTATGAGCCCCCAATAAAATGATTTTTAAATATTTAGAAAAAATGATGGCAACATATATCAGATATGCATGATGCAACTGATGTATGAATTGTTATAAGAGCAGTAAGAGCCCTCAATAAAATTTCTTAATTTTTTTAAGTTAGGTAGTGAATTTCAGGTTTTGTAAGTCTTGTGATCTCAGTTGCAACTCTTCAACTTTCCTACTATTGTATCGTGAATAGATCCATTGACAATATTTGAACCAATCAATGTGCTGTCTTCTCCACTTTAAAAATATATGAATAAACAAAAATACAGAAAATATTGTTTGTTAGTAATAGGGTTTATCTCAGGTGTGATGTCATTGGGGGTCACCCTCTTGAAGTTGTGTGATATGTTTCTCTGGGTTTTTTTTGGTATCTGACACCCAAGACTGATGAACCTACAGGGACAGCAAGCAGAATAAGGGTTTTGGTGGAGGGTGGGGAGGGTCCAGTAGCGGGGGGGGGCGGGGTGGGGGAGAACGCGATGTTAAAGTGGTAGCAGTTGTACAATCCTGCTTGATGCGATTGAACTATGGAATGACATGATATATGTATTAACTGCCAATTCATAATACATTTTTTAAATTAAAATAAATAGATAAGAACACAGAAACGATTGAATTTAGGTACACCATACACTGTTATGACCCCTTTAACATAACAAAGAAATCTTATTTCCCAAAGGAATCACATGACAGGTAGTCCACTGTCATTGACTATTTGGATCCTTAGTGACCCTCTAGAAGATTTACAAGGCTATAGATCTTTATAGGAGTGGGCAGCCTCATTTTTCTCCCATGGAGCAGCTGGCAGGTTTGAAACCCCGGCCCTAACCCACAGGAATCCTTAAATATTGGGGTCAGGATTTGGGCATAAACTTTGAGGGCACAAATAGCCATCTCCATTCTACAGGCAACATCTCCTAGAGACGATAAGAAAGGGACCGGTACAGGCCTCCATTCTTCCAAGCAGGCAGGAGAGAGGAGCAGCTTATTTTAAACTAAGCACGTGGTTTCCGTCCTACTTGGATTTAATTCTCTAAAGCACAGCTAGCAGCATAGTTAATGCTCAAATCAAAATGCTTAAAAGGAGGCCTTTTATGCCATGTGCCGCCCCCCCCCCCACTCTACAGCACAGAAATAGAAAAAAATACCTTTGAGTCAAACGAGACATTAAGAACGAAATCATTTGTATTTCTGCTATGTTGAAATTGTCATCTACCTAGCTATGTTATTCACCACTAAAAAAAAGTATTATAAGAATGAAAACTGCCCATCTAATATCATTGAGAGGCCATGCGTCATTTTGATGGATGGGTTTTTAGTGGCTACGAGTTTTTGTCTGGTTGTTATTATGATTGATTTTCACAATCTTTGTCAGTTACTTCCTGTGTTTCTGCCATCTCACGCAACGTGCATCATTCAGATCCTAAAATGCAGACATGAGTAAGAGCTGTGTCAGTCTGCTTCACAGTCCTCTGACAGGTTCTAAGAAGAAGGGGCGAAGGTAGCATTTCCTTCAAGTATTTGGAATCCTAAACTCAATTTGGAAGGATTTAAATATGCTCTTGCCTTTTTAATGTATGAACGCAGGTATGCATCCCAGCTACTGCAAGTAGTGGGAACATGTTCAACAAACAAAGCATCATGCCATGCCACCTAAGTAATAACACCGTGACTTACATTTCCAGTCACTCTTTGAAACTAAACATACTGTATCCACCCTGGCTCACCATTGTCAAGAACTGTTCAGTTCAGCTTTTAGGCCTGGAACAGAACTGACCCATACAGATCAGTGTTCAGCCCAACCATAGCCAGACCGAGAAGTGAGTAATATAACCAGAGAGGAATGTCCTCCTCAGTACAATTGACTACTTGAGACCACAGGGTAGCATTCACCCCAAAACAAAGCTCCAAAGAAAGGCAGGGGGAGGAAGGAAAAATGAATGGAGTTGGGTAGCCCAGGGAAGAGGTGGGAAGAGTATTGTTACATTGAGGGGACTGCAGTCGGTGTCACAAAACAAACTGTGTCGAAATCATTTAATGGAAAACTAATTTGCTCTGTTAAGCTTCCCAAACTACAATTGAAAGTTTGTTTGTAAGATGATATAGCACCGTGATCTCCACCTTCTATACTCTCTTCATCTAAGTGTGCGTTAACTGGCATGTTACAAATAAAGATAACCGTTAGACCAAAGACCGTCTGAAAAAAGAACTAGCCAATTTACTCCATGACTCCATCTGGGTATGTTATTAAGAAGCAAGGAATGTTGTCAAGCAAGGTATATTGTTAGAGGTAGGCTCATAATTTACGCTGTAACAGTGAGATGAGAAAAGACATTTGTGGGAAACAGAAAGAGTTTTCCAAAGTTGCCTCCCCCAAATATGCCAAACTTAGCTGCTTGCTGCATGTGGCAAATGACTACACTTGGAGGTCAACAGAAATAGGTCAGGGGTTTCTCTCTAAGAGTTATCAGCCATCCAGAGCAAGCAGACAGTACTGTTTCTTCCACAGTAAATAAGGGTCATTCCTTTCAGATAAGGACAGTAGGAAATTGTTTCCCTGAAGGAGAGCCCAGGGAGGTCAAGCCCACTCAAGGGTGACCAAAGTTAGGCCGCCACCATGAATCTAGGGTCTGCCCTTGTCACATGTATACCTCTAGTCCCTCCCCTTCCTATCATGTGTACAACCCCAGCTCATCCCCTTCCTGTTAGGCTTATTCCCATGGTACATCCCCCTCCTACTGCTTGTATTGCCTACTGTACAGCCCCTTCCTGTGACTGTGATGTGTGTGGTTACCTGTAATCACGCCCCCAAAGAGATATAAGCCTTGGTTAGCAATAAACATCTCTCTCTCTCTCTGGCTCTCTCCACGGGGACCACCAAGTGGGGCTGAAGTGAGCATGCTGCTATGAAATGTGTCTGACTCCACTATTTCAATCTCTCTTGATCTCTCATGCGCTCCATTACCTTAATCTTTACTTAGTATCTCTGTACAACTGCCCTACTGGACCTGTGGTGATTTCTTAGGGGCTATCTCTCCCGACAGGCATTTTCTAACATCAATCTCCTCTGCATTGAACACCTAAAGGAGGTTAGCTTTTTGTGTTTTGGTGCCATGGCACCAGTTCCAATGTACAGCGACCGTATGAGCAACAGCACGAAACACTGCCGGGTCCTGGACCTTCTTCGCAATGGTTCTTAAGTTTGACCCCATTGGTGCAGCCACAGTGTCCATCCGTCTTGTGGAGGGTCTTCCCCTTTCTCGCTTCTCCTTCACTTTCCCAAGCATGATGTCTTTCTCCAGGAACTGGTCTCTCTTGACAATGTGTCCAAAGTACATGAGACAAAGGCTCTCCATCCTTGCCTCTAGAAAGCATTCTGGCTGCACTTCTTCCAAGACAAATTTGTTTGTTGCTTTGGCAGCCCGTGCTACTTTGACTATTCTTTACCAGCACCATAATTCAAATGCATCAATTCTTTAGTCTTCCATAATGATCCATGCCCAACTTTCACATGCATATGAGGCAATTGAAAATACCATGGCTTGGGTCAGGCACGCCTTAGTCCTCAAAATAACATCCTTGCTTTTCAACATTTTAAAGAGGTCTGTGCAGCAGATGTATCTAATGCAATGAGCCATTTGTCCTCTTGACGGCTGCTTCCATGAGCAGCGAGGGTGGATGATCCAAGCAAGATGAAATCCTTGACAACTTCAATCTCTTCTCCACTTATTATAACGTTTCCTAGCGGCCCAATGATGGGGATTCTGGTGTTCTTGATATTGAGATGCGATCCACACTGAAGGCTACAATCCTTCATCGTCATCAGCAAAATGCTTCAAGTCCTCCTCACTCTCTCTAATGATTTGTTCAGCATAAAAAATTTGTTCAGCATAAAAAAGAAATTGAGAGGTGAGGTAAGGGGAGATAAATGGGCTTACTGTGCTATTTTTATCATCTAATTTTTTTAAGTTGTCTGTTTCTTTTATCTGTCCTAAAATTATGTATATAATAGATTACCTTATATTTGAGTGCAAATTAACCAGGTGAGTTATTCCCTCCAGAACTCCCCTTCAGCCAGCAGGCATTAGAGAAAGTAGGACTTGTCACCAGCCCAGTGCAGAGTGCCTTGGTGGTACCAGCAGGAGCCCTGGTGGCAGAACGGGTTACTGTGTTGGGCTGTTAGCTGAAAGTCAGTAGCTGAAAACTACCAGGTTCTCTGAGGAAGAAAGATGAGGTTTTCTACTTTGTAGTCTTGGAAACCCAGGTTATTCTACTCTGCTCTAGAGGGTTGTGTTTGAGTCAGCCTGCACTCGCTGGCAGTGAGTTTGTTGTCGTTTGGGGTTACAGGAGCACAGGCTGGATCCCTGGCCCTTGGCAGTTGGCACCAATTCCATAAAGCCAGCACAAGAGAGACCTTGGGATGAGTTCTTGGAAGGGGAGAATTGAGTTCTGATCGACTCCTGCCACATCGCACTGAAGGGGAACATTTCTTGAGCTTCCCACCAGTTCCAGAGTCCTGTTAGGAACCCCCTAGCAGCAACAAAAGAGCCTCGGGGATCTCTTTAGGACCGGTCTTGAAAAATGGAAAAGTACTTCCCACAGTTACAAGTAGCAATTTTCCAGCTTCTTGAAAAAGCGTTGGCAGGACACACCCAGGGTATCTGTTTGCATTTTGATGGTAGCTTTTGTCCTTTATGTGGGCGCACCGCAGGGTCTGCTGCCTAATTTACAACCCATAAGGGTTTTGTTTTGTTTTTTAAATGAGAGAGGGTAATTTAAATGGGTAATCCCAAATGAGCTTTCTGACCCATAAAGAAACCAATTACACCATTCCAGCTAATTTAACTCCCCTGGGGTCAAGCCCTCACTCTCCACCCCTACCCCTCATCCCATTCGGAAAAGCTAAGCCAACTCTTGCTTTAAAAATACCTATGTGCACTTTTTCCCCCTTGAAATATTTCATCAGGCTTTCCTAAGGTGTCAAAGACCCCCAAGAGATTTAGCACCCCTGTGGTGTGGTGAAGAAATAAGGCCGCAAACCCCAAAACCTGAAAAACAGAACCTTGTTGATACCAATTCCACCTGGGGCAAGTCTCCCTGTGAGTCTGCCCCAGGGATGGAGGCTGATCAAACCAGTGGCCAGATAAACTTCCTGTGGTCTCCCAGGGGGACTTCACTCTCCTGAAAGCCTGGGAGGATTTCTGACCTAGGGGTTCCTGTGAAACGTACCAAGAAAAAGCACGCTCTGTCGCGGCATGCTTCTGCTCCTATAAAACAGGAAAAGTAAACAGAAACCCACCGCCATCTGGTGATGCTGACTCATGGTGACCTCATGGGACAGGACAGGACTGCCACTGTGGGCTTCAAGACTGTCCCTCTGTACAAGAGTAGACAGCCTCCGCTTTCTCCCTGTGAGCGACTGGTGGTTTCACACGACTGACCATGGAGTTAGCAACTCCACCCCCCCCCACCCCCCCCCCGGAGAGCGGTGAATGGGCACACATGGCAGGCTCAGAGGAACAGGTACACTGATTTGCACTCTGTATTGGGAATGCCAAAAGCTCCTCTAAAGCTAATGTGTCCAAAGCAGGGCTATTAAACTGAGTTTTTAAATGAAGTATAACAAGTATACAGAAAAGTACACAGCTAGAAGGGCCATCTTGATAGTCACCAAGTGAGTGGAGCATGCCCACATAACTAACATTCCAGGCAACATATAAAACATCACTAGCATTTTCCTGATGACTAATAAGGCTCCTGTCATGCATAGGAATGGATAGCTGTCATTGAGTCAGTTCTGACTCATGGTGACTCCATAGACAAGAAACAAAATGTTGCCCTGCTCCGTGTTCTCCTCCAAAGTTGACATGTGTCAATCTGCTTCATCAAGGGTCTGTTGACCGGCACCTGTCTTCCGCTTTCTTGGCTTAGATGAGTGAGTGCTTCCAGATCTGCCTCAGTTTCCATGGGCATTCTGGCAATGCCTTCAGCTGGGACTTTCTCTGTTCGTACCACCAGTTCCTGGTCATACGCCTCTTGAAGCGGTTGAATGTTGACCAGTCCTTTTTGGTAGTGGCTGTGGACTCCTTCTCACTCTTTTTGGACGCTTCTTACATCATTCAATAGTTGGCATACAGAAGTCTTCCATGTTGCAATTCAAGGCTTGCAGTTTTTCTGCAGTTCTCTCAACTGTATGCGGAACACGTTCTTCCCTTTCGGTCTTCTACCTCCAGGTGTTCACACATCCCCATATCAGACCTTGTCTTGTTGAGCCATCTCAATTGAACTTTTCTGTTCAGCGCTTCTACTTCACCGTGTTTTCCATTTGCTGCTAGCAAATGGACATCCATTTTGATCTTCTCTGTCTTTTAATGACCTTTTGCTTTATGTGTGATCCTGGAGCATCCCACAAATGGTCTGCAGTCATCAGTGTTCAATGCATCATATCTTTTTTAGGTGGTCTCTGAATTCATGTGGAATATGCTTGAGGCACTATTTTGGCTTTTATGGACTTGTCTTGATTCTCTTCAGCTTCAACCTGAATTTATATATGCGTAATCTGCTCCACCGCCTTGTTTTGACTGATCATAGGGAGTTTCTCCATTGTCTCCTTCCACAAGTGTAGATTTGATACCTGAGTGTTACACGCAGTGAGGTATATGTGTATAGTCGCCATTTATTGCTGAAAAGGACTATTTGCAATGAAGAAAATGTTGATCTTAAGTTCTATCATACAATAGTAAGCATAGTTTTTATTACATATTTATCAATTACTGATCTTTAAACTTTCACACTCTAATCACCACTAATTATCAATGCATCTTGGGGGTATGTTTCATCAATTTCCAACTGCAAATAATGGTAGATTTTTTCCATTTCTTCACCACTGGCTTTCGCGGTTGGTGTGTAATTTTGAATGTTGCAGTAACATGTCTTCCTTATACTTGAAGATAAATCTTGAAGTGTCTTTGTCAATAAGTATATCATTCCTCTTGAATTTGTCATTCCCAGCATGCTAAGTCATATGACTGTCTGATTGAAAATAGCCAATACTAGTCCATTTTTATTTGGTCATGTCTAGGATATTGATCTTTATACATTCCATTTCTTGTTTTATCATGTCAAATTCTCCTACATTCATTCTTCATATATTCCATATTCTGATGACTAATGAATTTTGTAGCAATTTCTCCTCCTGTTGAGTCATGCCCCATGAGCAGAAGAAGGAACAGAAAGCTCTGCTCCATCCAGCGTCATTAGGTCAACCCCACTGTGCAGAGGCAACCTTGCCCACTCAGACCTTGAGTGCCTTTCAACCTGGAGGGCTCTGCTTCGGGCGTGATTCCAAAGTCCCACTGCTATTCCTAAGGTTTTCCGAGGCTAATTTTCCAGAAGTTGACTGTCCCTTCCTCCTTTCAAGTCTCTTCTTGGTCTGAAAGCTCCACTGAAACCCATTCCCCATGGGTGACTCTGCTGGATTTGAAAGCCTAGTGGCACAGCTTCCAGCCTCCCAGCATCTGAAAGTCCTTATCTTAGGATCATACCCAGACACAAAGGCAGAAATGGAAACAAAAACATACACTAGTGCTCATGGTAGGGCTTTTCACAACAGCCCAAAGGTGAAAGCAATCAACTGGGTTATCCATGGAGAAGGGTATAAACAAAATGTGGTATATATATATTTTATATATATATATATATATATAATGGAATTTTGTGAACTAGCAAAAGAGAAATGAAGTTTTGACGTCTGCCATAGCATTGACAAACCTTGAAAACATTATTCTAGGTAAAATAAGTTGACCTCAAAAGGACAAATGATTTCAATTATATTGGGGGAGGGGTTATCATTTAACTTTACCCACAGGTTACAAATTCTGGATCTTTCCTATGTCACTTTGTCAACCAGGACTGTACTGATTTGACATGAGAAATAATGTTCTTCATTAAAAATACCAGGCTTATTGGTCAGACTGAGACTGGTGGAACCCCCAAGACTGAGGGTCTTTTGTCACCCCCCCATTACTGGAATTGAATTTACCCCCATGGCTGCACTGTCATCTAAAGGATAGACAGGCCTATAAGGTAAACACTAACACCAGGGAGGTATGCACTCCTGACAATAATCAACCACACAAGGGCAGGATTTGCACAGGGATACAGTTCAGAAGGCAGGAAGGACTAGGAATGAAGGACAGATGTAAAACACGGCGGTGGGGGGGGGGAATAGAATGAATGCTGTTACATTCTGGGGATTACAATCAATGTCATGCAATAAAACGTGTATGAATTATAGAATAGAAAAATGCTTTGCTCTGGAAACCTTCACCCAATTCTTGATAACAAGTTAGAAAAAAAAGAAAGAGAGAAAAAAATGTTGTACATCTAACATGGGAAGAAATAGCCTCAGAATATGGTGAGCGCCTATGACGGAAAGCGCTGGCTTTGGCTGGGTTCTCTTTCAGAGATGCTACAGAGCGGATTCCAAAAAAAGGAAGCAGCTGACTCTAGCATTTTCCAAGTCATCTTGTAAGGAGTCACATTTGAAAATGCAGACTTGCTTTCAAATGTAGACTCTCCAGTCCTGCCACGCTGTGTGTCTCCCCGCTCTCCTCTGTACTGCGATGGGGCAGTCTCATGATATTCAACTGTATTCGTATCTCTTTCTGCATATCAAATGCCTCATCATGGAGTGCTTTCTACCAGGTTGCATCCGCACCAATGCCGCCGTTCTGATAAGTCAACTTGGGGATGGTTGCACTGCGGAGTTCCCACCAGGACGGCTCCTCTCTGTTGCACTCAGGGGGCTGCGGGTCTGGGCTGCTTCCCGCAGCAGTGATCCCACAGCATGAGAGCAAACGCTGCAAGATCTCTTGCAGTCTGGCCTTAAAACCAAACCCCAAACTCACTGTGCCATCAAGGTGGTTGGAAGTCATATAATCTCATTCCTTCAATGTTCTACTAGTCAAAGCAAGCCACAAGGCCAGGCCAGCTTGAAGTCTGGGAACATAGATTTCACCTGCTGATGGAGAGAGTGGTAACTAGGCTCCATCAGAAACGCCATTTCACTTGATAAACCCTTGAACCGGGGCCCTGGTTTCTGCCTGTGTCCTCTACAAGATGGAAGTGGCAACATTTTCCCAAGAAGATCCCTCTCCTGAGGAGACAGCTGCAGCCTCGTGACTTTCTCCGTGGCTGTCAAGAAGGTCAGGCACCTCAAATCTTCTCTGAAACTGTCGCCAGTATCTTACGTGAAAAGCAGGCAGAATGGTCCCAATTGGCGACCCACAACAGATTGCCAGGGAAAACGGTTACTTTCTTTAGACTCAAGTGCCTCTTTCACAGCACTCTTGCTGATAAACTAGTGTTAGTCAAAGACCAAGAAGCGTGTTGACATTTTCACTAAGAGTTGTTATCTCTACACACCTGTGGATAAATGTGCTAATGAGACAGCTCTTTCTTAAGGGCTCTTACACCCTGATTATTCCAAGCCACGGTTGAATGCAAACACCATCAGAACAGTGTGTCATGCTTAACAGCCCGGAATGCTTCTGTAATACTTAATCCTCTTTATACTTGTGACCGAGCAGCCTCGGGATACAGCCCCAGGAGAGAGCAGCGGCACCGCCAAGCTCAGGTCGGAGCGCCTCACCAGGCCCCGGCTTCCCAGTCCTCTGAGCTTAAGGAGCCTGTGTGTTTCCAGTCTAAGCAAGAGGGAAACCACCGTGATCATTTTCTGTCGATCCCTACTAGTCAATTCACTCATGGACAACTTCTCTGCCAGGGGGCTAGCTGTTGTTCGCATGTCCATGGGAGAGCAAGAGGTCAGTAGAAATGCTTTTTATAGCATGCACAGGTTCTAACCACAGAGACACGGTGGCCTGCATTCGATCCACTGAGGCAGTTCCTGTGGTTCTGAGAAGCAAGGGTCTGGGATCCTAATGTCCACCTCAGCACAGACCCTAGCCAGCTCGCATGCCAGTGCTTCTGATGCCGTTTTACTGGCACATCATCCACATTTCATACAATAGTTCCATCATGTAATTTTGATCTTCTCTTCTTGGGTTTTTAATATCCCACCTGGATGGTTTTCCTTTATGAGGGTTCCTTTGCCAATCAATTCTTGATACTCCTTTCTTCTCCTTGCTCCTTGCATTGCCCACCGTCCCTCCTGCCTTCCTTTTTTTCCTTGCTTCATTCTCCCTGGAATCACTCAGTGTGCGTAGACTTAGTGCTACAAATAGAATCCAGTGGGCTTTAGTTTGGGAAGTGGGAGAGAAGAGGGCTCTCAGATGAGCTTCTGGGGATGATTTCCAGATTGCCGGAGCACAAGCCACGGAACAGTGCCTGCTGCTGAAATCAGGCAAGCGGGGATCAGAAGGCTCCCACTGAAACTGCTAAATTCCAGATCATGTCACCATAGCTGTAACCAGGGCTCAGGAGGCAATAATCTGGAAACCGGTTCAGGAAATCATTGCTTCCTGTCCCTGCAAAGCTGGACAGGTTCTCCAGAAAACCCCAGGACCCCAGGCCTTGCTTACCCACCGAAATGATCAGAAAGCAGCAAACAATGGCCACAACATCACTTGCTTCTTGTCAATACCCCCTGGAGAAATCCAATGTAAAGGAAGCCATTTTCTAGCTACGCATCTAGAAAGTAGGCATTTTGTTGTGTTTTTCTAATCTCTGCAGGAAGGGGAAGGCTTCCTAGGCGTGTGTGGGCATCTATTCGCCATCCTGCTCAGGGATTCTAAGTAGGCATCCTTCCCTCCAAAACCATGCAGGGCTCTTCGAAACCAATCCCCTGAACTGTAATGTTCAACAATAGCAGATGCCAGGCCTTCCTCCCAAGTCATTGTCAACATGGCTTCATTTCATGCTTCCCTTACCCTTATCCATTAGGCACTGGTACTACCCTAAGGCGTCACGGTGGTGCGATGGTTAAGCGCTCCACTGTTAACGGCAAGGTGGGTGGTTGTAACCCACCAGTGTCTCCAAGGGAGAAAATGCCTGGCCATCTGTTCCCGTAAAGATGAGACTGGAAAACCCTCCGGAGTCATTCACCTCCATCACACAGGGTCACTCGGAGTTGGATTCGACTGGCAGGCACCTAGCAACAGCAAGCCACGGTGTCTTACTAGCCCAGTTTTCCAGAGGAGGAAACAGCCAAGAAATTAAACAAGGCATTCAGGGCACAGAGAGCCAGAAACCAAAGATAGGCCCGTGTCAGGCCAAAGTTCCTGTTTGTCGACATCTATCTGTCACCAAAGGCTGTGGTCTTAACTTCTACGTTAAAGCCCAAAGCCCACTGCCATCGAGTTGATCCCAACTCATAACAACTGTGTGTGGGGCTTCCGATGCTGTGGACCTGGACAGGAACAGAGCCTCTTCTTTCCTCAGAACGGCTTGGTGGGTTTTGAAGCCCACTGCTTTAACGGACCGTGCCACTAGGGCATCTGAATGGGTCCATTCGATTGCCTGATAAAGTAGCTGACACCTCCAGACCATGAGCTCAGAAGCCCAAGCGCCTAGAATAGCTGTCCACTCCCCTTTCCGAAAGTTGACCGCTTCTTTCTCTCTCCCACTGCAGCTGGCAGTAGCAGGAGTAGAAAGGGGGCAAGTGAAGGGCTGACCAGTATTCTCCCTAGGTGTACTGGATCTGCCACCCACAGGCCTCAGCTTTCTAAGAAAAGGGCCTATTCAGAGAGACGAGAAATGCCCTGAGAATTCAATGACATTAAATAAAGTGCGTGGGTAAGGATTTCGCTCTGGGGTTATCGTTTTCTCCCGCATTCCTAAACAGCAAGGAAGAGCAACATGGTCTCCGATCCACAATTTGCCCAATGAAACCAAGACCAGGTTTAGGCTCATACAAATGAGATCACCCAATGTTTAAGCTCCCTCATTTATCGGAGGCAAGGGCTATCTAAAGCATTTTCTTCTGCCTTAGAGAAAGAAACAAGTTCAGAATCTGATGGGAAAATCTCTCCCCTCTGGAGACTGCTCGAAGTATCTTTCTGTCAGGCCTCATCACTTGACTAGTGTTTACTGTCAGCAAAAGGAAACTAGAAAAATCCCGTGTGTAGCATGGCTGTGTTTGTGTCTTCATGACAACTCAGAGTTGAAAGCCTCTCTCAAGGGTGAGAAGTCTGTTTCTCAGGCATGCACTTCTCACTGCAGTGGACGGCTGCCTGAGTCCCCGCGGAGGGAGGGCTTGATGGTGGCGGTGCTCTCCTGACGAGATGCCTGTCAGTCCTTCTGGCTGTGGGCAGACTGGCTGCTTCTAGACCGGTTTAGACACTGCCTTCTTGACTGGAGTTTTCAGTTGTCGGGGTAATTAGGCACAAACTGATACGTGAGAAATGCGCTCAGTAACTAGGTTCTTTTTTAGAAACTACCACTTCCTTTAAAAAGTACCAAATGAGGCTATTCTTATCAGAGTCCCATGAGCTACATTCTCCTGAGAAGACTGCAGTATGAAAACACACCTTACCTCTACCCTCCTTAAGACCCTCTGGCCTATTAGTTTATGAATATGCAGTCATCACTCATGAGAATCAAAAGCGACCTCCAGAGGCCGTATCTCCGCTACAGTATACCTGCCCTACTCTCCCCAAGGCTAAAGGAACCCGCTTAACTTATTAGCCTTGCCTGTCTTCTCATTTTAGAAGGCCAGTCTTGTGACTCATCTCTAGACTAGTTCCCACTTCTGCATATTCTTGTGCTAGAAGACCCCATGCAACTTTTAATCATCTGAAGATGCAAAGCGTCACAGGACACCCCAGTCCTGCTGTGCACAAGGGGGGCAGTAACTGGCCTAAAAGCACCTCAAGTTCAAAAAGGGGTTGATTTATCTGTCAATGTGTAAAAGGGAGGAGCAGTAAATGGACAAGCCTGAGCTTGGGCCCCAGCTATGCTAGGACAGAAAACATGCTTCAGGTGAAGGATGGACATCCAAGCTCACCTCGGGTACAAGTTCAACAACAGTGACTCGGCGTGTCTGTTCCAAAAGTTCCTCTGCCCATTTGTTGTCTTCAGTGCTCCGGTGTAAAATTGTTTCCTTCAAAGTTAAATTTATTTCAATAGAATATTTGAGATCCAATATTTAAAATTTCAACCTAATGGATGGTTACCATTTTGATATAAGTTATTATCTTCTAATGGGTATTCATAAAATATTCCATATTTAATACTTTAAAATATGTTCTCTCATAAAATGAAAGACCTCCAGGCAATTCCATACCTCGACGGTGCTCATAATATAAATCTCCAGCTCTCTACAGCAGAGTTATTTTATTAACCTCAAGACAGGCACTGACACAAAACTCATAAGATAATCTCCCCAGATAAGGACAAACTTTATAACAACATAACCATCCAGGGAGTGTGGGATCTATAGAAATAAATGGATCAATTTGTCATGTAGTTTAAAAACAAAAGATGGGGACATGTACACCAAAGTGATCTTTTTCTCCTCAGAAACGCCCTTCCTCCTTATGCCTAGAATGAGGTGGAAAGGGTGGTGTGGTATCAATATCCTTTGGCTACATTATTTTAAATTTCAATAAACATTAAATAAGCAATTTTCCATCTCTTCAAGTTACCACCTCATTGCTTCCTCAGAAGTGTTATCTATGAAATAAGCTTCATATCAAATCCTGAGAAGTACAACTGACTTAAGAATAATTTTTAAAAGAATTTGATGAATATGTCTTCTTTGTTTGAGTTAACGATTAAATGTCATCAGCATAAAATACATGTTGTAGGTGCTACTCATACAGGTTAATGTAGTTTCGGAAATGAAACTCACTGCCATCAAGTCACAGGGACCCTAGAGGACAGGGTATAACTGGCCCTGTGGGTTTCCCAGCCTGTAACGTTCATGGAGTACACAACTCCAGCTTTTTCCTGCAGCGGAGCTGGGGAGGGTGCCCTGCTCCCCTTGGGCTAGCAGCCCAATGCATGCCCCTCTCCGACCAGGCCTCCTGGGTCCAGACACCAGACATTAACCGCTGACCTTCCACATTCCCCGTGTGCCTTCCCCCAAAAGTTTTGCTCTCCCACTACCATGGCAACCATATCCCCATTTTTACTCATGGAAAACATCAATATGTGCATATTAAGATTTACAATAAGCATGACACGATTGGAATTCTGCTAGAAGTTGAAACAAATCCAGTCACAAAAAGAACAAGAAACCTTCAGGTTTTAGTTCACCTATATTGGAGGCCTGCTGGCATAGTGGTTACGTGTTGAAAGAACAACAGTCCCAAATCACCAGCCACTCGGAGGGAGCAGGATGAAGCTTTCTACTTCCACAAAGAGTTACAGTCCTGGAAACCCAGAGGCAGTCCTCCCCTGTCCGATAGGGATGCCATGAGTTGGAATCAAATCAAAGGTAAAGCAAGGCACTTGGGTTGTTTCTTACCTTATTATAAGTGAAAAGATCTTGCTAAAGTCAAGGTACGGAACCCCCAGCCCCTTTACCTCAGAGCGTCCCCACCCTTTCTTCCTTTACAGAATCCTAATGGTACAGGCACTCTTGGCCTAGAACCTGTGCTCAAGGAGACAGAGCATCAGATTTTCTTAGATTGTTCTTCTACCCTGTACCTGTAGCCCCAGGTAGCAGCTGTGAAGCTGGTGAAGACACGATGCTTCCATCAAAATCTGAAATGTAACCAAGCCCAATTCATTTGGGAAGCCAAGACCGTAGATGCAATGTTCTGGTTGATATTGGAAGGGGCAACAGAGGGAAGGGTGAAGGAGATTGTGTGTGTGTGTGTGTGTGTGTGTGTGTGTGTGTATGTGCATGCCAAAATTACTGTTAGTTTTCTGTTCTTTTTCCTCCCAAAATTTCCACTTATTGAATGACTGGGCATGGAGTTTGAATGAGCATGGGGTTTGATGGCCATTATTGAATGAGCATGGAGTTTGATGGTCGTTATTTAACTGCTCTTTTACTTGGTTCTCTTTTCCTTTCTTCTCTCCATCTCCCATAACATCTGAATTACTTAAACCAAAAAACCCCAAACCCTCTGCCGTTGAGTCAATTCCAACTCTTAGTAACTCATATAGGACTTCTGAGAGTGTTCGTTTTTACAGGATTAGACAGCCTCCTCTTTCTCCCTCAGAGAAGCTGGTGTGTTTGAACCACTGATCTCATAATCCGCAGCCCAAAGCTACCAGATCTACAGTTTTCTGGGCACGCCTCACTTCCTGCCTAGCACACATCAGTGCTGATGTCTCCAGTGAGTTTTTTTATGAAGTCGGGTTTGGACTGGACTGAAGCGGACAGACCTGTTTTATTTGCTTTATAATGTGAATCGGGTGAAGAGTCACAGAACCGGATCAGTTTTTCATTCAACAGTTGATAAGCACTTTGTTTCATCTCATTGATTATAAACCCATTATATAATTGCTAATTCCACTTCCTCCCTGCGTTTCCTGTTTCATGCCTCCTTCTTTGCTAGCCCTTCTGAACGTTTTGTCCTGGGGAAAGGCCGCCCTTTTGATCTCCAATGGCTGCTTACTCTAAGGGGAACACAGCTCACCATGCTATGGTTCCCCTTATGTGCCTATTTTTGACTGATAAATGAGCCATGGAACCATTTCCAGCACTAAAAAGTGACTCATAATCTTGGGGGTTCTACCAGTCTTTAAGAAACCAGTAAACTTGATCTGTCTTATGTGATTTTGAGATTTTTTTTCCCTACAATTTTCTTCCACTTTACCCCAGACCTTCTACTATGATCCCTTTCAGAACAGTTAGAGTGGTGGCCTGATACTAGCTAGTTCTTCTGCACTCAAGCCATGGAGATAGATATTACGATTTTGATGCACCAAGCTTATAAAGTTACATCCTTGCTTTCACTGTTTCCGTGAGAAGTCGGATTCTCTACACTTCAGTCATTTTCAGGCACATCTAAAGATTGTATATAAAGATTGTAGGGTGCAGACAGAAGCCCAATTGGAAAAGGAGATGGGGGCATAAGACCTAATCTAAGAACAACTCATTCTTAGGATGTGGCCCAGGTCAATACTTGCCCTCAGGAAGTAATCACTAAAGATAAGCGTGTTAGAGCAAAGTGTGGTGAAGAAACCAGCTGGTGTCTGGCTATCAGGAAGTACAGCGACTAGAGTCAGAAAGACTTGTCTTAAACCAAGCAGCCATCTAAGGGAACTGTCAGCTAAATTCACATGAAGGGAGTGCATCAGCCCATGTGATTCAAGGATTGTAAACAATAAAAGCCAGCATCAAAGGAGGACATTGTATCAGAGCTTAAACCCTGAGGACCTGGTTTGCAGAAGGCCATGGATGTCAGTGAAGGCCTGAAATCCACTTGCCCAGCACCCACTCAGATTAAACCACCATTGAGTAACCCCAGACCATTGACTAGGGATGTCAATAGTCTTCCTAGCAAACAGAGTGCATTTGAAAGTCGGTTATTGCAGGTACAGTTAAGTTAAAATTTAACATCATACCGGTTGTTTGCCCTTTTGGCCCATTTTTAATTTGTTCTGCCATCTTCTGCTTTCTCTTGAATTGAGGTTCTGCTTTTTTATTTTTTGTCATTATTGAGGGTTTGGGGGTATGATTTTCTTACTATGAAATCCAGGATAGGGAAATCTATAGAGACAGTAACTACCATATATACTTCTGTATAAGCCGAGCTTTTCAGCACATTTCTAATGCAGTTTTTGTGGTAAAATTAGGTGTCTCGGCTGATATTCGGGGTGGCTTATACTCAAGTGTATATGGTAGGTTAATAGTCCTTTAGGATTATGGCATGGGAAGTTGAGCGTAATGGGGAGCTTATAATAATGAATATAAAAATGAAGAAAATGTTCTAAAATTGATTGTGATGATGATTTGTGTAACTCCTTTTAATATATTAAACCATTGAATTGTATAGTGTGCGAACTATATGTCAATAAAACTTAAAAAAAGAAAGAAGGAAATATTAGGTCCATGAGAGAAAATGCAACTTCGGAGAAGTAAACAAATAGATGCTGTCTCAGGACCTAACAGTAGGAGAGACAGGGTGGTTCTGGAACGAGTGTGGTGGTACCTTTGACAGAGCCCACTCTACCCCGGATTCCCCACAGCATTAGCATCCTCTATTGGTAGGGGAACTGCTACGCAAGCTCTTCTATGGGAGAGGAGATGCTGCCCGGGGGCACTGAACAAAGGGAAGAAGCAGCTATACGCAAACCTCCTCCAGCAGGGCAGGCTGGGTACCACAGCTGGTCCTGCGCATCCTCTGGCTTCTCAGCCCACTTTGGAGGCAGTGGCATCACCACGATGCTCTCTGAAGTCCTTTTCTAAGCTCAGTCTTCTCACCAGAACAGTCACCCATCCCCACGGATTTAAACTGCCACATACGTCCCAATTACTCCCAAATTCATCTCTCCATCCCACACGTCCCCCTGCTACACCCAGATTTGAATAGTCATGTTCAAAGGGCTCCAGAAATGTTAACATATCCCCAAACTAATTTGCTTTTATAATCCTCCTCATGCATTCCCTCGTTGTCTCCTGATCACGAGTTCTCCCTCCTGTGTTTCCCATTTACTAAATAGTGTAATATTTTCAAACCATAAACCCCAAACTAATAGAATTTAACAACCACGCCCTCAAAAAGGAGAGAAGAAAGGAAAAGGAAGTAGTAACCGGGCAGGAAAAGCTGGGGCATTTTCTAAGTTCTAGAAAAAGGAAATTTGTGATGATGGCACTAATTGAGGATCTAAAGTAATCGCTCTTGTTGGGGAGGAATGAGTCGACATGTCTGCAAAACAACTGACTGAAAACACATCTTTAGTTCAGTTAATGAGAGTCCACTGTGTGGTGCTCAGAGTGCCCAGTCTGGATAAGCTCCGACTGCTCAGAACCAGTAGCAATGAATTGCTGAAATTAGCCTTGTACTCTGACATTCTGATGCAACTGGAATAAGGACTTGGAGTACTGTTTAAGAACCCCAAGTGATTTTAATGGGTAGTCAGGGGTGGGAACTATTGACCCAAAGATAAAGTTCCAATTAATGATCATGGAAAGCTAGTTCTTCTAGGATTGAGCCCCTCTTGTTCTCACGGATTTATTTTCCTCTCACATCATGGTGTCCACCATACTATGAGGGCAGTTTTACACACACACACACACACACACACACACACACACGCACACACACGCACACTCACGGAGGCACTCCCACCTACAGCCTTGTGTGTGACATCCCTTTCCCTAGAAACTCTCCCTACCCCCACCCCCACCCATATCTTCTCCGGACTACTCTCTTTTTCTACCCCCCCTACAGTTTCATTGGCACATAATTTGCATATCACAATTCAATAGTTCAGTCATATCAAGGGGCATTGCTTTTGATGGAAAACCAAAATCAGGTGCTGCTGAATCCAATCATGGCAACCCCATGGTTGTTAGAGTAGAACTTGACTCCATGAGGATTTTAATAGCTAATTGTTCAGGATTTACCAGGACTTCTTCCAAATCCCAACTGGGTGCAGTCAAACATTCAACCTATCAGTTAGATGCCTAGTTTGTCACTCTAAGGGGCTCCTGTTAGCCAACTCTTAGCTCCTCGTGCCCACCACCCAGGAAGGTTTCTTCCTCCCTCCTCCCCGCACTCCAGACAGGGCAGGGGTGTCACATCTAATCAGGAGATCAAGAATGTCTGTCAGCCTTGTTCACCACTCAGAGCTGGCACAAAATGAAAACTGTTGCTAAACAAGTAAGACTTTCAAATGGTGACAGCAATGTTACCTCAAACATAGGGTCTTGCTGCCGATTAGATAGCGGATGCTCTAAGATGCTTGCTGAGTGAGTGAGTGAGTGAGTGAGTGAGTGAGTGAGTGAGTGAGTGAGTGAGTGAGTGAGTGAGTGAGTGAGTGAGTCTCCGTGTCTCCTACGGCAGGGATGGGGCTCTGTGGAACACATGTGTAAGTCGTCGGGTAGCACACACGAGCCCGAGGCGGCAGTAGATTGGGAGGAAAGAGAAGATCAGGAGACGCATTTCACAATTTATTTCACAATTTATGATGAAGCGAATGCCTCATTTAACAACAACCAGGCATCGCCAACAACCAGGCGTCACCAACAACCCAGCATCGCCAACAACCCGGCATCGCCAACAACCAGGCATCGCCAACAACCAGGCATCGCCAACAACCAGGCATCGCCAACAACCAGGCGTCACCAACAACCCGGCATCGCCAACAACCAGGCGTCGCCAACAACCAGGCAGGCTTCCTTGTACGGTCACGTGGACGAGCCCACAGCAGCGGCCTCTCACCTTCGGAGTGGGACGCAGCACGGGCGGCAGGAGGTCTCTGGATTTAATGCTCTTGACCGGGTAGCAACACATGCAGCCAAAAGAGCTTGATCCTACAGCTTAAAACATATCTAGTATCTTTCCAATAACTTGAGCGAAGTTTTCCATTTGCTAAAGCATCGATGGCACGCTTGCTTTCTCGTTAGTCGGATCTTCTTGGCAGGTGGGGGAGTCACTTCTAGTCAATCACAGCTTTCATACAAAATGGAGTCCATATATTTTTTAAAGCAAATTCAGCGCATTATGACATTTTCCTTCTGTGTGTCTCTGAAAAAGATGCACATTACTTAGGAACCTCAATGCTACGGATAGTCCAGAACGCTGCGTGACGTTATGCTAATGAAACCACAACCGTCATGCTAGATCCGCAGAAGAATATGGACAGTCATTCCTGATTCTCAGCTGTTTCTCTCTTGATCAACTTCCACAAACTCTTCTGGCCCAGTGACGTCCATTGAGGACAGACCAGCTGGGGAAGGACTGCCTGGGTACACCCCGCTTCCAAGGAAGAATTGGTCACGTGGAGAATGCATCGTCCTGTCCATTCCTGCCTTTACACAACTCGGTGCAGAGACGCCATGACATTGTGGTCTCTGGGCAATTAAGGCACCCGGATTTTTCTCTTTTTTCTGAAAAGGAAAAACTAGTTCGTCAGTTAACTTTCCTCACTCTCTGCTTTTAAATGGGCTCTTCTCTAATAGCTTCCTTTCCTGTCTCATCATGCCTGCTTCCCCCTTCCTGTTCGCCCTCCCTCCTCCTCACCTGCTAAACACCGATAATGTGATACTAAAATTACCAAGTTTAGCTCCAATACACTTTGGTGGAAAATTTGGATTTGATTTTCAGTAATTTGGGGGGAAAAGCTTGTCTTAATCACTCCGTGCCCAGTCTTAAGCACATTCTATTAATTATTCCATTAGCAGTGATGAATCCCATTCTGCCCTTTTCCCCGCTCCGGGCAAATTCACAGAGCTGAAGGTGGGCTTTCCACTGAGACTCACTTAAGGGAAAACGGCATCAGCATCTAAATTGATTTACAAGTCCAGGATGTTGGGGCCATTGAATGGAATTCTAGAATGTAGCACTTTATTCTGTAAACGTAAACACATCATGACTAAAATCTTTAGCAGTTCACCTCGCCTCTGTACAGCCTCCAAATGCCCCTATGAGCAAGGGGGCTTTCTGCCCATGTGACCATGCCCAAGGCACGAGTAGTTGACACCATGTGTGGGCAGTCCTCCTCCTTCCCAGCCAAGAGCCCAGCCAGGACTGTGGCTCACAGGTATTTTCATGCTTCCCCTCTGACCCGCGTCTCTATTTCCCTCCCAAAGCCGTGTTATTTCCACAAAACTATGAAAATGCTTCTGGAGACCTGAGGAGCCCATTCCAGAACAGCTGTCTGTGTCTGTTTGCATTCTTTTCCTCTAGGTAAAGAAGCTCAAACTTAACAAAAAAATTAAAAATCTCTTTCAAAACCTCTAATTATTATTATTATTATTTAAAACCTCTTGTGTTACGGGCAAGAGCCCTGGGGGTTTAGTGGTTATCTACAAATCCACGTTGGGCTGAGTTGCATTTCGAAACCACCAGCAGCCTATTGAGAAGAAAACCGGAGCTTTCTACTCCCCTAAACAGTTACAGTCTCGGAAACACACGAGTCGCTGTGAGCAGCATTGACTCCGGGGCCGTGAACTTGGCTTGGGGTTTGTGCCGGCGCACATACCATCAGGCACACACGAAACATCCCCACAGGCTATACACATCCTTCATGAAAATGGCACAGGTGACCACGATTTCTCTGGCTAAAGAACTGGGTTTTATTGATGTTGTTTTGGAGGGGGTGGATTTTACATTTTGTCTTTGTGCTTCTTCCAGGATACAGTTGGGCAGAGCCCATATAGCAACTGAAAATAAATAGAGGCGCAATCACTTTCCTGGGAGGACCGCTTTTAGAAATGGCGAGTCAGAGCAGTTGGTCAGGTGCACAGTGTATTCCGACTTCTGTCTGCTCAGAGGTCAAGAGTAAAAGAATGCGATGCACAAACTCTTGGCTACAGACACATCAGTGATTCAACCAACACTAATTAACACCACTTTGCTTTCACAGCCTGTGGGGTATTTGCCATTAAAGATATTCCACGAAGAAGCCACGCATCCCAGAAAGAAAATAACTGCCCACCTGAGGGGTCTGCGCAGGCAGGAAGGGAAAGAGGAGATGAAATCAGCAGAACCCAGGCCCCTGAAATAGAGCTGTTGCTTGCATCGAATGACAACGATGCGTTCCAAATCCTGGAGTCCTGAAGCACGGAAACATGCTTTGTGGGCGGCATGTTTTAACAGCTGAATTCACTGCTCAGACCTTAAATTCGTGGCTGGGGAAATCGTGAGCATCTCAAAGCAGAGAGAGGTGAAAACTGTGGGTGAAAGATAAGAGACTCAGAAACTGGCTCCCCAGCCCCGTGTGTGAACAGCACTGTTTCCTCGTCGATGAGAGGTGTCTTACTGGCTGTGTGGCTATGTGGTGGGGGCAGTCACACCGATGACCGTATGACTGAAATGATAAAATGCCAGGAATTTGCTTTAAAACTCTCTGAAATGTAAAGAATGAGAAGGGAACGCACAGATGAAACAACAATGAGGACAAGGTTGGCCATTGCTGAACGAGGGGATGAGTACATGTGAATTCATGATGCTATGTTATCGACTTTTGTGTATTTTAAATTTTTTCAATAAGAAAAAGGTTATCTTTAAAAGATTACATGTATAAATGTTCTTGGCGGGGCGGGGGGGATGTGGAGAGAAGCAGTAACTAATCAATTATTATCGTTCATTCGCCCTGAGGTGAGAGAAGACCTCAGGCTGCGCGCACAGTTCTAGCCTCGCTGATGAGACTAGGGACACCCCTGGGCACAGTTCAGTCACGTGTTAAGCACAAAGAGAAAGGAGTTACAAGCTTCCAGGGACAAGAGAGAGAGAAAAATAGTTGCGTGCAAACGTTGGGGAAGGGGGAGTGGAGCAGCAGTGAAGTCTGCAAGTGCTAAGTTACCAGTAAAACAGCCCTGGTGGCGCACTGGCTAAGACTGGCAGCTCAGACTCACCTAGGCAGAAGATGGGGCAGCCGTCTTCGGTACAGACTGCAGCCAAAAGAACCCACTGGGGCCGTTCCGCCCTGGCCTAAAAGGACATGGACTGGAAACAGCCACATTGAGTCCTGTTCGTGTAACAAACCAGAAAACAGGGAGTTAGACTCCGCAGGCTCCATAGTGAGGAATCTCACTGAGATAGTGCTTTAGCAGCGTTCTTCATGAACACTTCTCTTTCAGAGAAAAAAAAATGCGAGATCATGCAAGAACATACAAAATGGTATCACTCACATGCGCCTTCCAATGTTTAAGAAGTAAAGAACTCTTGGGGAAAGAACTGTTGGCTAATGAAGAACCAAATGAACCAGAAAAAGCCTAAAAGTGTGTAATCAACCCTAAAGAAAAAAAAGAAAAAGGTTTTTCTAGAGATAGACTCTGATGAATCAATAAGAAACCTTGAAATAGAAAGAAGAGGACTTCCTGCAAGATCAGGCTTGGTTATCAGAGTAGCAAAGCCACAGGAAGTTTCCAAAGGGGTGGGGGCAGGCAAGACAGGAAAAAAAAAAAAAAGCTCACTTTGAAAGCATCAGAGAGATGTTAGACAGGTCAAGCTATGACAAAATAATAATTTATAAATTATCAAGGGTTCATGAGGGAGGGGGGAGCAGGGAGGGAGGGAAAAATGAGGACCTGATGCCAAGGGCTTAAGTGGAGAGCGGGTGCTTTGAGAATGATGAGGGCAATGAATGTACACATGTGCTTTACACATTAAAGTATGGATGGATTGTGATAAGAGTTGTATGAGCCCCTAATAAAACGATTAAAAAAAGAAAAAGAAAGCATCAGAGACAGCCCTGCCAAGAGTGTAGAAAATGAGCAGTCTGTGGTTCAAAGAAAAGGAATCTGACCAATAACAAGCCCCATTTGTCCTTAGGGCATTGATAAACCTAGGACACTTGGAACTTTTGCTAACTTCACTAGGTGAGGGGCACAGAAATGAAAACAAACACTCCCGTGATAACTAACAAGAGTACCTACACTGAAGGGTGGGGATAAGCTACAACTGCTGTAGCTCTGGAACAGACGTGTAACTTTGCACCAGCTGCCTGATTGCTTGCGACTTTCAGGTTTTCTGTTTGGTTTGAAGTGGCTCTAGAACAGTGGTTCTCAACCTGTGGGTCGTGACCCCTTTGGGAATTGAATGACCTTTCCTAGGGGTTGCCCAGTTCATAAAAGTAGCAAAATTACAGTGATGAAATAGCAACCAAAACAATCTTATGGTTGGGGTCACCACAACAGGAGGCACTGTATTAAAGGGTTTCAGCATGAGCAAGGTTGAGAACCACTGGTCTAGACTGATAGCAACACCCTTTCCCTGGCAGAAGGTCAGATAAGTGCTATCAGAATCAAGGTGCCTCATCCTAGATTTCAAATTATATCTAAAAATAATCCTTTAAGGACAATGTTTGCATACAACGTAAGCTACTCTGACACAAAATAAATGAAAACCTAGCCTAAATAGCAGATAACTAAAGAAGACACACAAAGATTGAAATTATCAGACACAAACTCTGAAACAACTATGCATTCACTTCACTTTGTGTGTGTATGGTGGCAGCAGGGGGGAGACTTCAAAACTATCAAGGACAATACAGAATTTCTTTTTAAATAAACCAAACAGAACTTTTAGGAATAAATAATAATAATCAAAATTAAAATCCAGTGGATGGATTTAACAGCCAATTGGTAAAAATGGAAAAGAAAATTACTGAACTGAAAGAAGTATCAGAAGAAGCCATTCAGGTGTAACATTAAGAGACAAAAAGATGAAAAGGAAAAGGTAAGATACACAATGCAGAGGATGAAAAGGACTAATGTACATTCATCTTGATCTGATGGCGACTACACAGCTGCTTGTTTTACAATTATGTACCTGCGTCCACGACTCACATGCCTGTAAAAACTCATACAGCTTTCTGTTTGTGCATTATATTTTTAAGTTAAAATTTTAAAAGCTCATATATACTAAATTATTTTTAAACGATCAGCACAAAGCTGGCTCCTATGAGACACAAGTTCAAAATGCCCAACTGTGCCAAGGTGCTTGCTGTACCACTCCACGAGTTCTAACCTCAGCTACTCCTCCTCCCCTCAGGACCATCTCCCTTGTCGTTGAGTTTAGTAACATTTTAATATCTCGCAAAACTCATGGACTGATAGGGCAATGGCTCACACCAGTGTGGAGGCTGGCAAGTCACAAGTTTGTGGGTCAAGCACCATTCTAGAGGTCTCACCTCCTGCCTGTAGCTTTGGGGGCTGATGAACCCAAATGCGGTCAGGTGGCAGCACACCAACTCACCAGACTGCAGAAACTGGTGACTCGGGTCAAACAAGAAGCTGCTCATTCCAGTCCCAGGAACCAGGCATCAGACAAAGATGATCCAAATGTACGGCCCAAATCAAGAGATTGAAATTCCCCAGAGCAGTCCCTGTAGATTGGGTGCTAGCCAGATCCTCAAGGAATTTGGGGTGGTTAGTTGAGTCACATCCTCTGGTAAGGCAGTGACTCAAAATACATGTCACCCTAATCCTGCCTCACCCCAAAACAGGACCATAACTGTGGAATAGAGGGTACAATTTGCAATAAACCACAAAATAGAGAACTATACTTAGAAGGGTAATACCGCTACGTAATAGTACACTGTACTACAATATGTTCTATAGAAAATTCTAATAGCTACTAAACTCAGGAAGATGTAGCCATCAGAGGGGCGTGTAGGAAGTGCTCAGGAGACATGTGGCGTTAACCCATTTCATCCAGAGGACAGGAAGGAGAGAGCACATGTCAAAGAACAGGAGCATTAGGGGGAGAAAACATTGTTTCTTAAACGGATGCCTATTTTTTAAATGACAATAGGTCTATATTTGTCTAACTCAGGACAAAGTTACAGGACTGGTAAACTTGAAAAGAATGGGAGTACTAGCAAGGTCGATATTAAATTATAAACTTAACGAAACCAGAAAATTATTAAGGAAATCTATATAGCAATCTAAGATAAATAATAAACATTGAAATGGAACAAAATTTTTAAAATATCAATCACTGGGCACAATCATGAAATGTGAATGGATCGAATTTGCTTACAGACCAAAAAAATGCTAAAAACAGCTTAAAAACACAAAGATAAACAAGTGGCCATCTGGCTCAGAAGCAACAAAGCCCACATGGAAGAAGCACACCAGCCTGTGTGACCACAAGCTGTCAAAGGGATCAGGTATCAAGCATCAAGGAACAAAAAACCATATCATTGAAAATGTGGGTGAGTGCAGAGTGGAGACTCAAAGCCCAATGGTAGCCAACCAGACACCCCTTGCTGAGGGGGTGTGGGGAGGACATGAACCAAGCAGGGTGCAGGGCAGCAACGATGAAACATATAACTTTCCTCTAGTTCTGAAATGCTTCTTCCCGCCCCCCTCCCCCATCATGATCCCAATTCTACCTTACAAATCTGGCTAGACCAGAGGATGTACACTGGTACAGATAGGAGCTGGAGGCACAGGGAATCCAGGACAGTTGACTACTTCAGGACCAGTGGTGAGAGTGGTGATGCCTGGAGGGTGGAGAGAATGTGGGGTAGAAAGGGGGACCTGATTACAAGAATCTATGTATAGCCTCCTCCCTGGGGGAGGGACAGCAGAGAAGAAGGCGGGGGGGGGGGGGGGAGACATCAGACAGTGTAATATATTATAAAATAATAATTTATGAATGATTAAGGGTTCATGGGATGGGGGGAGTGGGGAGGGAGGCGGAAAATGAGCAGCAGCTATTAAGGGCTCAAGTAGAAGGCAAATGTTTTGAGAATGATGATGGCAACAAATGTACAAATGTGCTTGACACAATGCATGTATGTATGGATTGTGATAAGAATTATATGAGTTCCCAATAAAATGAATTTTTAAATAAATAAATAAACTGCTTAAAAACAAAGTCAGATACACATTCCACAGGAAAAAGGAGTAGATAGAATGACAGAGCATGGTGAAAATCTGAAGTCGGCTGCAGTGTAATAGCGGATATGGTCTCCGATAGGCACTAGCCTATATAAGTCATTCTTGAGGCATCACAGCAAACAAAAGCTAGAATGCTAGTGTGGACAGGGCCTACTAGAACATACGGGAAGAATCTAAAAGAGCTAAAAAGGAAAAAAAATTAGAAACTTTAATCTTGAATTGACCAACCAACTTGAAGACATCCAAATTTAGGCCCATTCAAAGAAAAGAGAAAATTCCAGAAAGAAGTTGACTTGCGTTTTATTATCTATGCAAGGGCATTCCACAGTGGGGATCATAACAAACTATAGATAACATTGAGAAGAGTGAACATTCCAGAACACTTCATTGTGCTCCTGAGTAATCTGTAGACAGACCAAGAAGCAGTCCTTCGACAGAACTAGGGGATAGGACATGACTTAAAATCATGAAAGGGGTGCACCTGGGTAGTACCCTTTCACCATACTTACTCAATCTGTATGCTGAACAAATAATCTGAGAAGCTGGACCAGATGAAGAACAGCACGCATTAGCCTCGGAAGAATGCTCGTTAACAACCAACAATATGCAGATGGTGCAAACTTGCTTGCTGAAAGTTAAGAGATTTGAAGTCGTCGCCAATGAACATCAAGGACGACAGCCTCCACTCAGGATTGCCATTCAGTGTAAAGAAAACACAATTCCTCCTAACTGGACCAATAGATAGCATGATGATAAATGGAGAAAAGAAAAGATATTAATCTTTTAAAATCAAGGATTTTGTTTTCCTTGGATCGATAGCCAACACTCACACATCAACAATCAAGAAATAGAGGACAAACTGCCTCGGGGAAACCTGCTGCTGAAGACCTTTGAAATGTTAAAGAGCAAAGAGCACTCTGCAGACTAGCGTGCGCCTGGCCCAGGCTAAGACCTTTTCAACACAGGCATTGACGTGTGCAAAGTGGGCGATCAATAAGGGAGTCCAACGTCCACTTGCAAAGTCTCCGCTCAGCTGAACTCCCTCAGACCGCTGGGCTGGAAGGTGAGTCTTCTCCACAGACAGAGAGGGCACTGGAAAGGGATTACTGCAGAGTGAAGTCTAAGCTCTGCCCTTTTGCTGTCCCTCCTGAGTCATCTCTAATGCGGTCTAACGGTAACATCACTTTCTGCTTTATTTTAGAATAAGGTTTTTCTGTGTTTTGCTGTTTTTTTGGTTCTTGTTCTTTTTTGTCTTTTAAAAGATCATTTTATTAGGGCCTCTTACAACTCTGATAACAATCCATGCATCAATTGTATCAAGCATATGTGTACATATGCTGCCTCCCTTTTCTTTTTGTATGATATTCTTTATACGAAATCCAGAGTAGATACACCTACAGAGACAGTAACTACATTAGTGATTTCTTGGGGTTGTGGCAGGAGAGGTTGTGGGAGGGGAGACGCTAACAACAATGGGTGCAAGACTGAAGAAAATGCTCCAAAATTGACCGTGGCGATGACGGCACAGCTCCTTTCGATGTACTTGAACCTTTGAATCATATGATACATGAATTACATATAGATAAAATTAGTATAAAAATCCAGAACATTACCCATCCTTTATAACCCCCTACAGTTCTACCCTGTCCTATAGGATTACTATGCGTCTGAATTGACTCAATGGCAGTGAGTGAATGAGTAAAAGATACACTTAGTAACCATATACATACATAGACGAATCCATAACTTATAACAGGATGCCTTTTTTCTCAAATAATATTTTTATTGGCATACCTTACTGATTCCAGTATATCCCTTCCCTTCCCATACATTTCTGATCTTCAGTCCATCATGTGGGGCTACGCAACCATCAATGCGGGCAACTCTCCCCTTCCCCTCTCCGCCTCCCCTCCCCCATCCCTGGCCACTTCCTGTACCCTCCAGGAACCATTACTCCTGTGTCTCTGAGGGGTCCTTTATCTTGACTACCATGTTCCAAACGAACTTAAAGGAACAAATGGACATACGCAAGTCTAACATGACCAACGAGGTATAACACACAGAGAGCACAATAGTAAGGGGAGGTGATCTTAAAGAACTAGAGGATAGTTATGTGGTTCATCCATGCTACCCTGCCCCCTGGATTTATCCTCTGTTCCATGCGGCCCTCCTAAGAGGGATTGTCCAAATTTCTTGCTGTGGACTTTGGGTCCCCACTACATCCAGTCCCCTTCATATCAATCTGGACGTGTGTTTGTTGAACTTGTGATACTTCTTCCTGTCAATACCTCGTGATCACACAGGCTGGTGTGCTTCTTCCACGTGGCCTTTGTGGCTTCCCTGCTAGATGGCCGTTTGTTTAACTCCGAGCTTTTAAGAGCCCAGCATGCATCATGCGGCGTTCCTTTGCTCTGTTCTCACAACTGCCTCTTGATCTATGCGCAAGTTTCGAATGAGCTCAGTGAAATGATCTGGAATTCCCATTCTTCTCAAAGTGATGATGTTGTTGTTTCATGGTTTTTTTGATGTTGTTGTTTCATGGTTCACGTTGTCTAATGCCTTTGCATAGTCAATATACACAAGTGAACAGCTTTCTAGTGCTTTCTGCTGTCCATCACAATCTAAGAAGTGATATACAGAGGACAAAATTAAGGCAATTGCCAAGATGTCCCTTGTCTACTGGGCTCTACAGAATCCAGTACGTTTCCAGTCATTTCATTCCACAATACACCCCAGGCCACTCAAGTCTCAACAAGATGCCTGAAAGGAGGAAATCCCCTTTATGCTCCTAGATACAGCCAATTATAAATAGCTGGAAGAAATGAGCTATTAGGAGATTTGGTTTTAATTTCTGCCCTTCAACCAAGGCAGGGACCTTCTTGTGATTCAGAGAAAGACAGAATGATTGGGGTGTGCCAGCTTAGTACACTTCATAAAGGAAATTGGATTAGACGTGTAGCTAGTGACAAAATGTATTTTTACATCTCAGCTCTGCAATGGCAAGATAACTAAAAGTCACTTCTATGTGTATTAAAGGGTTTTGTTTACTTGCTACTTTTATGTGTACTGGAGATTACATAGTTAGGGCATGACCTTATGGATTTCATTTGGCTTCTTTTTCAGAAACGTACAAACAGCAGCTAGAAAGCTTGGACGAGAACATCACCTGGTTACATTCTAGCAGGCCTGCACCACTGGCCCACATAATGGAAGGGTCTTGCCTCTGCCCACGGAACCTGGGAATTATCTCAGTGGAACTCCAGTCTCCACTATATGACACAACCACAGAAGTTCAACTCGCCAGACCAGAGGACCTAAAGTGTGTTTGGCAAACAAAAAGATTGGGATAATCTTTTTCACTATTTAAGAGTTAGGATAAGCCCAAGTTGACCGAAGAGAAACTCTTACAGCCCCAACCTCTTGCTCAGAAATTAGTCTGTTATCCAATCTACATGCATCTGCACAGAAGCTCATCCTGACATTTTAAAAATTATCATTAGACCTTATATTTCCTCTGCCCAGACTCCAGAGCCATTATATCATAGCCCAGGACTAATTCCTGCTGAGAAAGCCATGGAAGACCAAACATAGAACTTAAGACCTCGTTAGATCTAATAATCACCAACAACCACCATTTTCCTCTCATATGAAAGCACTTTTATATGAATCACCTTTATTTGGCCTCTGCCTTCAACGGAGGTCCTTGACGGTGTTTGCCAAATACTACTGGGTCTACTACTTTCCAAGGATCTTGCAGAATTTCACGGTCTGGCTTTCTTTTGTTTCGGCAGATTTGCTATGTAGATAGTTCTGGCCAAAGAGTGGTGGACCAGTGAGAAAGTTGCCATTTCTAGTCCGGAGCATCTGATTACCAAACCACTGGCCACCATACAAATGACTCAGCTCCGTTCCCGGGAGCTGTGAGTGATGCGAGAGAGCCAGGCCCTCGCCCACCAGTGATGAACATGAAGCCAAAATAAAAAACACTTGACCCACTGAAAACTTGGGGTTGTTTGTGCTTGCAACCTCATTCTAACCTGACCTATTCCAATTCTCAACTCCTGCATGGAAGAGATCATCGGTATCATCACTTTAAATGTTCCTTCACTCCCTTCTCCAACAGCCATTTGCTGAGTCTCTGACTTGTGTTCCCTATCATGCTGGCTGCGGTGATGCAGAATACACAAGGTAGTCACATTTGGGGGCCTTAGGTGTGTGGCTACAGATATTAAAATATAAGGGAGTGGTTGTGGATGATACTCCTATTCTTTTAAGTAATGTAGCCAGGCAACTCATATCTCTGAGATCAGTCCCTTCATCTGCAAAATCATGGACAACCTACCTCTCCTGGCCCTTGGACATGTCATTAGGAGGGACTCATCCTGAAAAAGGACGTCATGCTTGGTAAAATAGAGAAGCAGCAAAGATAAAAAGACACTCAACGAGACAGGGTGACACAGTGATCATAGCAATGGACTTAACATAACACTTGTGAGGATGGAGTAGGGCCAGCAGTATTTCTTTCTGTTGTACTTAGGGTCACCATGAGTCAGGACCAACAACCTAACACCAAACAACAACAATTGACCTTACAAGATTTATGCAAAAAATAGCAACAGTGCCTGACATACTAAGGGGAACACTAAACAACTGCTATCCATATTTTCCTTCAGATTTCTCCTAATAAAAACTGTTTGGAACAAAATATGAAAGAGCCCCCCCCCCCAAAAAAAAAATCCACTGCCATCAAGTCGATTCCGATTCCAACTCTGGGATCCTGTTCGGGATTTCTAAGACGGTAAACCTTTATAGGATCAAACAGCCTCATCTTTCTCCTGTGGAGATTGGTGCGTTTGACTACCCCCGCCCTTGTAGTTAGCTGCCCGATGCTTATTGGCAGCACCACCCCTGACCCCGTAAGTCACAGAAAGAAAGCGGCCAATAAGAATTTAAATTATGTTATCATCCGTTTTTGTTTGCACATAAATGTGTGTGCCAGGATGTCTTGATTTTGATGGTTCTTTTAACGTTTAATAACCAGTTCTAGTTTGTAAACCAGCCCCAAGGTCTGTAGCCAGTAGCTTGGGTTTCCTGGGGAATACAACCAGCTTGGGAGGGCCCTGTGATTCCCTAGTCAGAAATCTGAAAAAAATCACATCAAGCACAAGCTCTCAGGACCGTCCTTGTGGAGGAGTCGCTCAGATTAGTTGGGCGTTTGTCTGCCTTCAGATCAACTGGCAGGTTGGAGAGGAGAGACGAGACAAGGCATTCCTGCAGTATGGGTTAAAAACCTGGAGGAACTAGGAGAGCCGGAGAATGCACGTGGCTCCCGTGGTCCTTTTCACAGTCACTACTGTAGCTCCGTGAGTAGGTGTATTTGATTGAGGTCATGCCAGAGCGCTTAAGGATGAAGGTGATTTAACATGTCTTCCCCCCAGCTTCCGTGGTGTCAAACAGAAAGTAAGAATAAAGAAGTCTGCACATGGAGGGTGTTTTCTTGAGATAACCATCATCACCATCTCAAAATAGTTCCTTCACTCTACCAGCCACAGTGATGACATTTGGACTGTCTAGAAAACATGCAAACTAGCTGAGCATCTATTTCATCTTCAAGGGGTAAAGAGCAGCAGAAAACTAGAGGGCCAGCATCCAGCGCACAGGGAGTAACTCAAAGATTGTACGTTGCTGACGAACACACCTGAAGAATCCACAGTCTGAGGGTATAAAGACAATGCCTCCCAGTGGGGGACATGTTGAACTTGGGGTGCACGTGAAGGTGTGGAAGAGTTAGAAGTAGTACTCTAAGAGATGGAAGATGTGGGTGGAAGATAAACCTTGAGAATCATCCTTATGTGGATGGCACTGGAAGCCTTGAGGACCATTGAAAATAACCAGGATTTTAGACAATGAATGAGTGTAGAAAATGAGGATGACCTGATGACCAAGAAGGTCACTCAGAGCCTTAGGTCTTCCTGGTTGCAGGCGCTTCTTGGTGCAGCTGAAAATGACACTGAGAAACAGAAAGAGGAACATTGGGGCTTGTCTCTGTCTTCTGCTCTCCCCACTGAAGTATGCCACTGCTGCCGAGTCAGGACAGCGTGAAAATCACGAGTACCGCAGTTAGAATCAGGTACACCAATGTTGAATCGCAATTCCAAAATGTATTAATGCATGACCTTGAATGAATAATCTAATCTCTGGGCAAGTAAACTAATGAGAGAATTTATTTAAATATTGGCCTAATGTATGATGCATGGAACACACTGAATAAATATTAGCGATTGTCTTTGTCCAAATATTGTGGAAGCGAGGGTGACTCTTCTCAAGGGAGGATAAGCATTGTTTGAGTTCCTAGGAACCCGCCCTCTTCAGTTCCTTCATCTATAAACTTCATGACACTGTAGAAGGTGCCCTCATGGAGCAAGGGCTGCTAACCAAATGTTGGTGGCTTGAACCCACTGAAGAAAAGACTTGGTAATCTGCTGTCACAGAGTTAACCAAAACTGAATCTCACTGCCATTGAGTCAGTTCTGACTCACAGTGACCCTATAGGGCAGGGTAGAACTGTCCTGGTGGGTTTCCAAGACTAACTCTTTATGGGAGCAGAAAGCTCATCTTTCTCCCTCATACAGAAGACAGTCTACAAGCAGTCCTACCTCATCATCTAGGGTCCCAATGAGGGGGAATCAATGTGAGAGAACCCCACCTGCGACGGAGGAGAGTGACGCCTAGAGCTATCTTGAAATTCACTGCAGAGTCTCAAAGCCTGGGGCCCAGAACTATTATGTGAAGGAAAGTTACCCCCTGAGATTCCCCACTGCCTTCCCCCACTTATGTGAGAAAGAAATTGCAATTGTTTCCAGCTATTACACACTCAGAGGTCTGTCTGCTCCAGCAGTTGGCCAACTCGAATATATATGTGCCACGGCGCTTGCGAGTCAAGCGTCTAGAAGGCACTGGTAGACAACAGCATCATTCTAACGTCTTCATGTTCCCCGCCATCCACTTGCTGGAGCATTAAATAAAAAGGTATGCTCTTTATAAGACTGTCTCTATGTATTTAGGAAAAAGAAGAAATGATCATGTTAGGGTGAGCTAGCGCGGGCTCGTAAATCCTACAGCATCAGAAAGTAATGTGGGTTTTGAGAGAGAAACCAGGAGATGGCAGCCTGTGGAAACATAGCTAATAAGCATTTTAAGGTGGCAGTATGCCTGAAAGACTTAAAAACACAGGTGTGAAACATTTATTTACAAACCACTTCCATGGCTGCAATGTCAATCTCCCTTCACCCATTCCCCCCAAATCTCAAGAAGTTCTGAAATGCGGGCACATGCACGCATGCACACATACAAACATACATGAGTGATTTTGCCACACATGGACCACCAGCCACTGACTAACCCCAAGAAAACAACACTAACTCTTGGCCTTCAGAAGAATGTGACCTTCTGAGAGTTGAGCTGTTGGAGTACGCACCTGCACACAATGAGTGATGATGTGAGCCAAACCCAACCATTGCCATCGAGTGGATGCCAACTCATGGTCCTGAGTCATAGCCATTCCATGCATAACAGAAGGAAACACTGCCCTGTCCTGTGCCATCGTCACAATTGTTGTGTTTGAACCCCCGTCACAGCCACTGTGTCCATCCCGCTGGTTGAGGGCCTTCCTCTTTTTCCGCTGTCTTAATATCAGCCCTATCTATCCCTGAAAATGACACAATTTTCTATAACTATATTGCTGATGCACTTTAAAACTTAACCTAAGGAACTTAGATATAAGAAGGAGTCTTGGCTAAGTACTCAACAGCTGAATGTAAAAAATCGGTGGTTCAAACCTACCAGTTAGTGTCCGTAAAGATTTACAGACCTGGGGATCCTATGGGACCAATCTACTCTTACCTTTAGAATCACTGTGCGTCAGAATCGACACGTCGGCAGTGGGGGGTTTTTATGTGTGCTTTTTGTTGTGTTTTGTTTAATCCCAATGCCGAAAAGACTACAATTACACCAAGTGGGGGAGAGCAATTTACCCACAAGTTGTGTTTGAATTGGGTTCCATTTAGCTTTGTGGTGAAAAGGCCGTCCTGCCTCCTCCACAGGCTTTGTGGGTTATTTCATAAATGCTATTCTGCAAAGCCCTGTGAGGTTCCTCTCTGTGATTAAAGTCATCAAGAAGTTTCATGATTGAAAACTCTCCTATGCCTGGGATTTATTTAGATCTCTGACACACTCGCGCTAACTCTGTAGCTCCGATGGGAATTGTACAAGGAAAATTATTCACATCCAAGCTAATATGACAAGCAAAAAGAGCCATCTGGTAAATTGTTTGTAAAACACTTTCCTTGCATTTGTTAAATCCTATTTCCTTTTAAGTCATTTAATAGGAGACCCCATATACATAGTTTAACTGATTCTAAAAGTCCCCTTCAGCTATCTTTATGGGCATCGAGGGCAGAGAGATCGTCAAAAGCCCCCAGGTATAAAAGGCAGGTTTAAGAATGAACACTTAGATTAGTCAACGTTAAGGAAGAGACTCAACAATGGTGCTGGGATCCAGATATTATGAAACAGGCACAGATACTTTGAGAATGTCCAGAAACTGATAAGACCAAGCCAGCCTCTGGTTGGCCAAGTGGCAGACTTTGCTTCCTTCAAGTTTACAAAGCCTCTGAGAAGGGAGAACATTTGGGGATGGCTATATCTGCAGCACACCATCCACCCAGAAAAAGAGGTAAGAAAATAAAAAGATCTCACACTCTGATTCCACCCCAAGGGGGTCGGGAACAGAAATCATTAGACAAGAGTCCATCCATCCCAGAAAAGCCTACCTAATAAAGTACCAAGTGTATTCCCTTCTGACTTCAAATCATAAAAGGTTCACAGCTCTTTGGTGATCTTATTTGGGTCTTAGATTTGTGTGTGCTGCTGTTGTGAGTTGAGACCTCCTCAACTCATAGCAACCTCATATACATACGATCCCTCTGATTGGCTGTGTGTTGAACTATTGTGATCCTTAGGGTTTTCATTGGCTGATTTTCCAAAGTCGATCACTAGGCCTTTCTTCTGACCCCGTCACAGTCTGGAAGCTCCATGGAAACCTGCTCAGTCTCATAGCAATACACAGATGAGATACAGGGCAGGTCTCCCCACATGGAGGATGAGAATACTTTCACTGAACCAGTACTACCCTCTTAAAATGAGATCAAACCATGCCATCAAGCCCATTCTGACTCACAACATCCCTGTAAAGCAGGGTAGAACTGTCTCTCTGCATATCGAAGACTGTACATTTTTATGGGAATAGAAAGCCAGCCAATGAGCATCTAGACATTAGGCAGCAAGTGCAATCCCCATTTCTTACTTCGGTTTAATTAGTCAAGGCCACCTCCTTCCAGGTTTGCAACACTAAAGTTGAGCTCCACCAGACCCCTAATATACATGTCTCCTAAACTCTCCCCCGCCCATCCCATTATGATAACAAAACCACTGTGTGGCCCTGTCCCCAACCTTAGCTGTTCCAACTGCCCAGCAACTGACGATAAGTGCTGGTGGTGTGGACAGCTATTGTGACTCTGAGCTCCTAAGGAGAGGCCAAAGGGGCAGATCTACAAAGTAGACAGAAATGTGTTTTAGCAAACCAAAGTGATGTAAGATGAAGAATGTACAAACCAGGCATCTCTGGCCCAAGGTGAGTGCCAAGTTTCAGCAGATCTCCAACTTCCATCTGCCCATCCTGTGTGGCTGGTCTCCAAATGCAGTGTGGCCCATAGTGACATTCCATGGCTTCCCTCCACTCAAGGCGAGTGGTAACCCTTGGGAACCCATTAGTGCTGGAGAGAGAGAAAGATGCTTGGTTGTCTAAGGAGCCCAATAGAAAATGGGAACCGATCTCAATGCTGGAAGTACACACCCCTCATGCCCCCAACCCTGTGACGAACAACAAAAACATGGATAAAGGGAGATACTAGATGATGTAAAATATGAAAATAAAAATAAGTTATAAATTATTAAGGGCTCCACATGGAAGGAGCACACCAGCCTGTCTGACCACGAGGTGGAGAAGAGACCAGTTATCAGACATCAAAGAACAAAAAATCATATCAGTGATGCTCACCTTCCCGATATGATCACTGAAGACAAACGTGTGCATAAGCAAATGTGGCGAAGAAAGCTGATGGTGCCCAGCTATCAAAAGATATAGCATCTGGTGACTTAAAGGCTTGAAGATAAACAAGTGGCCATCTAGCTCAGAAGCAACAAAGCCCACATGGATGAAGCACACCAGCCTGTGTGACCATGAGCTGTCAAAGGGATCAGGTATCAAGGATCAAAGAACAAAAAAACCATATCATTGTAAATGAGGGTGAGTGCAGAGTAGAGACTCAAAGCCCATCATTAGGCAGCTGGACACCCTCTTACTGAAGGGGTCTGGGGAGGAGATGAGCCAGTCGGGGTGCAGGGTAGCAACGATGAAACATATACCTCTCCTCTAGTTCTTATATGCTTCCTCCCCTCCACTATGAGGATCTCAATTCTACCTTACAAATCTGGCTAGACCAGGGGATTTACATTGGTACAGATAGCAACTAGAAACACAGGGAATTCAGGACAGATGACCCCTTCAGGACCAGTGGTGAGAGTGGAAGGAATATGGGGTGGAAAGGGGGAACCATTTATAAGAATCTACGTATAGCCTCCTCCCGGGGGGATGGACAGCAAAGAAGAGGGTGGGGGGAGACGTTGGACAGTATAACATATGACAATAATAATTTATTAATTATGAAGGGTTCATGAGGGAGGGGGAAGTGGGGAGGGAGGAGGAAAAGGAGGAGGCGATATTAAGGGCTCAAGTAGAAGGCAAATGTTTTGAGAATGATGATGGCAACAAATGTACAAATGTGCTTGACACAATGGATGGATGTATGGATTGTGATAAGAATTGTACGAGCCCTCAATAAAATGATATTTTTTAATTATTGAGGGCTCACAAAAGTGAGTGGGTGGGAGAGGGAGGGGAAAAAAGAGGAGCTGATACCAAGGGCTCAAGGAGAAAGAAAATATTTTGGAAATGATGGCAAAATATGTACAAATGTGCTTGATATGATTGATGTATGAATTGTTATAAGAGCTGTAAGAACCCCCAATAAAGTGATTTATTAAATTTTTTACAGAAAAGAAAAATGACAGACTGATAGCACATATTCAATATTTTATTGAATATTTAAAAGCCTGCTAAATATTTTAAATCCAGTTCTCCATCTTTTAAGAGAGCCTGGTCAGAGCCAAGCCTGTGTGTCCTCACGGGCCTAGTTCTTAGATTCACCACACTATAGGGAGCAAAACCAATTATTTTCCCCAAAAAAGTGTCTGCAAATGGAAGGAATCAGCACATTTATATACTGAAGAATTTTGTTCCAAATAAAATGGCTCAGGCCCAGACATCTTCACACAGCCTCCCAGGACAATGTGAGACCTGGTACAGCAGAACCCTGGCCCTCAACGGAAATCTGTTCTAGAAGGCGCATTGAGATGCAATGGAGTCGATTCCAAATCAAATTTTCCCATAAAAAATCACTGAAAACAGATTAATCCGTTCTCGACCACCATGTTTTACCCTAACCTTGCCTTTTTATACAAACATTACACAGAAATTTTAAAGTAAATAAGTTCAGAATTAAATGATATAATTTAAGTAAGAAACATAACATTAGAAAAGTTTTTAACAACTACAACATGGCCCATACCTTGAGACTGATGAGGATCTGGATCTGTGGACACGGAGGTGGAGAGAGTCCTTGTTTGGAAGGGGAATCCCTTTCCCTAAAATCAACTGGTAGCTGCTTTTCAGGAGTTTTTCCTTCTTTGCCTTTTTCACTAGGACCTGGCTGACTTCCTCTAAAAAAACAAAACAAAAAAACCTACCCAACGTGGTCTGCTGTTGGCGTTAACTGTTTTCTAAAGGGTTTACTAAGTTATCATCAACAATATCGATAACACAGTTAACCAGTTCCTTATCATGAGGATTCTTTCAAAAACTCTCTCTTAGGACCCATGTTTTTTTTATCTAAAAACAATACTAAAAACTAAGAAAATTATAGCAAAACGCTCGAAACACAGCTGCAAAAGGTTTAAACAACACGTACTGACAACGCTAACTAACGACGAGTGACGAAACACGAACTGCTTTTGTTCACAAAGATTCCGATGTTTTGTTCAAGCCCCGATGCAAAATGTGCTCTACATGTCACGTCGAAGTCGGACGGGGTGTGGTACTGATGCGGCCCAGTACCGGGCTTCTGCAGTATGTGGCTTGAGACGTTCTCTTCCCGGCGGGCGGCTGTCTGCGCATGTGGCGCCAATCCACCCATCATCCTCGGTGGGCACGACTGCGAAAACCTGTGGACCTGAAAGCCTGTTTTTCTTCCTGACCTTTGAATAATGACCCAACTCCCTGCAAAGCACTCTCCCAAGAATGTTCTTTTAACCTCCTGAGCAACAACCTGGCCAATAAATAAAGAGAATAAACTGGATCCCAGGCATGCTGTCTTCCCTTCAGGAGTGATGTGCGGTCGTCTTTTCTCCAAAGGTACACCGTGGAGTCCCTCACGAGCCTCCCACGGACATTCTCCGCACCACATTCCCGGCAACACAGCCCAACTCCACCGCCAAACTTTCTCTCCGGATTTCCCCTGTGTTCTCCATGCACGTCCTCAAACACAACACACAAAACCTGTCATTCCGTCCGTGCTGACTCCCAGCAACCCTGCAGAACAGAGGGAAAGTGTCCCTCTGGGATTCGGAGAATGTAAATCTTTATGACAATAGAAGGGGCTGGTGCGTTCAACTACTGACCTTGAGGTTGGCAGCCCAGCAGGTAACCCAGGATGCCACTGCCACTGCCAGTACCCTGGGCCAGAGGGAGAGGATGACTAGGCTGGAGGATGGGGAGCAAGAAGGCGGGTCTTTGTGGGGGCTCTTCCCCTGTGCCCAGATATCCCTTCCAGTCCTCCCCTCCCCCACCTTGGGCCGCCCTAAATGATGACGTCTAACCACACGGTGAATAGAAGAGCAGGAACTAGAAAGGCAGAGAGGTCAAGGGCAAATTCTTTACCTACCTGTCAGTCACAACTGGGAAATTTGAATAGTGGATTCACTTGGGGCGCCTTCATTCCTAACAATTAAAGAAGTCAATTCAGATCACAATGCTCTGTAGCATCCAGCCCGTGACAGGGACGTGTGTGCTGAGAAGGAGAGCTTAAAGGAGATAGAAATGCAGGGTCTGAGGGTCTGTTGGATCCGTCTCTGGTCAACCCACCCCGAAGACACCTGGGCCCTAGGCAGCTTTGAAAGCGTCTTGGAGAAGAGTTTAAGCATGGATAGTGGAAGGAAGAAACCTTTGCAGTTTATCCAGGATATTTCTTCTCTTGCTCCTCTAATTCGACACAGAGTTCAATAACCCACTGGCATCAAGTCAATTCCGACTCGCACCATGTGGTTTCTGAGACTAAATCTTTCTGGAAGCAGACGGCCACACTGCCCTCTCTTGGGGCACCTGGAGGGTTTGAGCGACTGACTAGGATACCAGGACTCCCGGTGCACAATCTAACATGCCCCCGAATGCGTTGGGAATCGTACACAAACCCCAAAGACTCCACACATGTGACTTTGGGAAAGCAGGTAGCAGTAACCAGTGAAGGGCAGGTCCTGTGACATGGTGCACTCAGGAATTTCTCTTCTAGAAATATGCTCTAAGAAATAACAAACACACAAGGATACAAGTGTGTGTGTGTGTTAAATATTGCAATTTACGATGAAACATACAACTTTCCTCTAGTTCTTAAATGCTTCCTCTCCCCCACCCCCCTCCCACACTATTATGATCCAAATTCTACCTTACAAATCTGGCCAGAGGATGTTCACTGGTACAAATAGGAACTGGAAACACAGGGAACCCAGGGCAGATGATCCCTTCAGGACCAGTGGTGAGAGTGGTGATACCAGAAGGGTGCAGGGAGGGTAGGGGAGAAAGGGGGAACCGATTACAAGGATCTACATATAACCGTCTCCCTGGGGGATGGACAACAGAAAAGTGGGTGAAGGGAGACGTCGAACAATGTAAAACATGTCAAAATAATAATTTATAAATTATCAAGGGTTCATGAGGGAGGGGTATTGGGGAGGGAGGGGAAAATGAGGAGCTGATACCAAGGGCTCAAGTAGAAAGTAAATGTTTTGAGAATGATGATGACAAGAAATATATAAATGTGGTTGACACAATGGATGTATATGTGGATTGTGATGAGTTGTACAAGCCCCCAATAAATTTTTTTAATGTTGCAATTTATAATAGCAAAACACTGGGATAAAATGAAAAGAGCTAAAAGATAATATATCTATAAAACTGAATATTTTTGAACCACTTAAAAAATAACATTGTACATCTGCATGTCCTCAGAGACGTCTACAATCCAGTGAATTTCAAAAGCAGGCTGTCTTCAAATGGCACTTAATAATGTGACTTCCTGTTTGGGAACCAAGAAAACAGATGTGTGTTGATTCAACCTTACAGATACTACACATGTATATCATGTTTAGATTTGTTTCAAACTGGAAGAACATACACTGCAGAGTTAGTAGTCATTTCTTGCGGACAGTGGCATGTTCCTTTATATGTGTCTTTATCATCTAAGCGTTTTCTAATGAACCTCCTCGCGCTGAAAGGTTTGGGGGTGTGCTGCTAGAATTCGGGAGGCGGTGCCCCTGCATGAAGCACAATCACCACAGATCTTGATCATCGGATCCCCAGCCCATCGTGGGCGGTCTGGGACTGGCTCTCTATCCTTTTTGGTTTCGTTGGACACGAGGTTGTCATCCGTGAGTCTGGGGACAGCTCGATGTCAGCTGACAACATCTCACAAACACCCACAGTCTGTTTCCACGTATAAGTCTGCACAGCCCGGTTTCAGTCTGGCCTAGTCAGAGGAAACGCGGGCACCATGTTTTGCAGTGCCCAGAGCAGCCTGCCAGCCAGCTCCCCGCTCAGCAGCCCAGCTCTCTCCTGAGACCTGAGCAAAGAGAGGCCCGGGCTCAACTTCTGTCCCAGGTCTCTTAGGGAACAAACTTTGACAATTGGTGGTGGTTGGGGGTGGGTGGGGTGGGTTTTTTTTTTTTGTCATTCCTCAGAGGAAAATAAAAGCAGCAAAGGAGTTAAAGATATTTCTTGTAAGAGAAAAACAAATCAGACCCCATTACCTTGAATGTATGAACTCGCATTTGGATGGTGTATAATTTTTAAGTCAAGTGTATAACTTATAAGTATAGTCCAGGCCCTGAAGGGGGCGGACAAAGAAGAGTTTGAAGACAATATCCAGTTCTAGGTGTACAAAGAGCAGGTAAAGCAAGGTTTTGTTCAGGGGAACACAATGAGAAAAGGAAAAAATGGTGTCTTGTGATCTTTCTGGAAACCTCACTTTGCTCTTCTTCCCCTTCATCAGAGATCACCCATTTAAACTTAGGTTCTCCCTAGGTAGAGACCAGTATAGTATCTGTTAATTTGCTGCAAATAACTAGGCTGGCAAAACATGCAGGTAAAAACTTTCCAAGGATGGGAGAGCTGGGGAGAGGTAGGGCAGAGGGGTGGAGGTGGGGGGAGGCAAAAACAACAGAAATGAAGCCCCAGAGGAGTTGAGCATCCTGAGTTGGGCTGACCTTTATTTTATTCAGCTGAAGGGCAAAAAGGCGGCAGTAGACCTCCAAGCCCCGAGGCCCTGGTGCAGCTGCAGTCCATTGACACCACTGTTGAAGCCACTGTGGCAATTCATCTCACTAAGTGTGCTAGTCTGGTTACTTTAGAGAAACAAATCCACAGAAGCTCATGTATAAGAGAGAGTTTATATAAAGGTTAAGTGTGCATCAAGAAAACATCCCAACCCAGTGCTGCCCAAGCCCACAAGTCCAACATTAACCCATACGTCCTACACCAATCCACAAAGTCCTCTATCCCATCTCACAAAACACATGCAATGATGATGACTGCAGGAAGAAAGCAGAGTCAGTGAAAGGGTGATCATCTCAGCGCTGGCAGGAGTCTCCACAGGGCTGCTCCAGCACCCAGGGCTGCATCGGGGTAGGCCCATATGGCTTCTCCCTGGGGATGTCTCTCACGAAGTGAGCCTTGCCAGTTGAAGCAGGGAACTGGCTAAGGCAGCTGCACCCTGGTCTGACCATCACAAAGCAGGAGACCTGAGAACTAGAAAGGGGAGGCTCACCAAGCCATTTACCCCTCCGCCCTTCAATTGATCCCACATGCGTTTATCGGCCAGGTTGGCACAATATACTAACTACCTTACTAAGGCTCTTCCTCTTTTTCCCTAACTCTCTACTTCACCAAGCATGGTGTCTCCAAGGACTGGTCCCTGTTGACCACATGTCCAAAGGACAGGAGACAAAGCCTTGTTAATCTTTTCCCAAGAAGCAATCCTGTGTATCTTCCAAACCAGATTTTTTTGGTTTCTGGCAGTCCACAGGAGAGTCAAAATTCATGGCCAACACCACAATTCAAATGCATCCATTCTTAGGTTTTCCTACTTGTTACCCAGCTCTATGAGGTACTTACAAATATGGTGGCTTGTGGATATCTTAGTCCACAAATTGATATCTTTGCTCTTTCACACTTTGAAGAGGTCTTGTGTAGCAGATTTGCCCCATGAAATCCATCATTTGATTTTTTTTTTTACCATGAGCAAGGAGCTCTGGTGGTGTAGTAGGGACACCCCTGAGCTGCTAACCACAAGATCATTGGTTTGAAACCACCAGCCACTCCACAGGAGAAAGAAGAGGCTATCTATTCCAGCAAAGATTAAAAGTCTCAGAAACCCAAAAGGGACAGCTCTCCTCCGGCGTATAAGGTCACTATGAGTCAGAATCGACTTGATAACAGAATTTTGGGAGCTTCCATGTACATTGCTGTACTGTTTAGTAGTTCAGGATTCTTTGGGTAGAAGAAAAATAAAATAATTGGCCTTCCTTCCAAGCCATCTGCAACAAACAGAATTCTCTTTCGAGACGTCAGACCGGGGTGGTGCAGGTGGGCCCACACTTAGCCAGGGCCCTGAGGACGGTGTGCTTAACCTGGCTGTCAAAGGAGACATACAAAGGTGGCACTCAGGGAGTTTTCATCACTTTACCATTCTGCAAAATGCCACTCTAAAGACCTTCAGCTCTTGCAAACTCGATCACCAGCTCTGCATGGTGTTGCAGAAGCAAGGGGAGCCAGGCTTGCTAATGTCACTGTTGGGACAGTAATGGTTTAGCCTCAGGGACTACTGAGGTGGCCCATTCTTTCCTACTACAGTAAGACACACTGAAGGGCTCCCTTGGACTGGAGAGTAGAACTGGGGGGACAGGGCCTACTTAGGAAAGGAGGTGATGCAGAAATATAACTTCCAGTGGTTTATCATTCCCAATTTCCTCTCCTTCTAGTCCTACTTCCTGGTCCCATGGACCCCTTATACCAGCTTAAGAAGCACAACTTCCTCTCTAAATGATGGGCTGACAAACATCCATTGTCAGAATCCAATCATCAGCTCGAATTGTCCTCTACCAGACTACAACCAATGGCTTACATTGCCAAATATTCCCAACACCACAAGCTACAACACTGTGAAGTGGGGGTTAGTAGCCCCCACTTATACAGGAAGAGCCTGAAGCTCTGAGAATGTAACACAGGTCACAGACCTGCCATGTGCCCACCCCACCCCCAAATACAAAAGCTTGTGTTTCATCTAAGAGCAGAAGTTTGACACTTGTTTGTGTTGGTCATAAGGACATATCACCATGATGCCCAGGGCTCCAGTTCTGGGGCAGCCTCAATGGCCACAGTTTCCTATGTCAAAACCAAGCTCCCTGCCATGGAGTCAATTAGACTCATAGTGACTGATAGGGAAGAGTCGAACTGCCAAATTGGATTTTCAAGGCTGTAAATCTTTACGGAGCAGAAAGTCTCATTTTTCTCCCATGGAGCAGCTGGTGGTTTTGAACTGCAGCCTTTGCAGTAAGCAGCCCAGTATATAAACCAAGACTCACAACTAAAGATCTCCTGTCATCAGTTCCAACTCAGAGCAACCCTATAGGTCCGAGTAGAATTGTCCCTGTGGGTTGCCTAGACTGTAAGTCTTCAGAAGAGTAGAAAGCCCATCTTTCTTCCATGGACTGGCTGGTGGTTTCTAGCTGCTGACCGCATACCCCGCAGGACTCCTACTAAGAGTCGAGCATTCAAGAAGCCTACGGATTCTTACCCTGAGCCTGCTGAGAGTGGGGTATGGCCCATGGTTGGTGTAGTGGCCTCTTAAGAGCATCCTGAGACTATCTGTGGGCCTGATCCAAGTTCAAGATTCTAGTTTTTCAACTTGAGCACTTGCTGCTTGCATCAGATGATGATCCTAATATTAGTTGGAAAGGACTGCTTCACAATTAGAGTACTTGTCAGCTGCACTGAGGGAATGGCCGTTCCTATGGCCCCACTTAGTCTGAGAGCCTGTGAGTCTAAGCTCTCCCCTCTCCTCCCCATTCCAGCTTGGGACTCCCAATCTTCTCTGACCCATCATTTTCCCCACCCGTACTCAACATTCTACAGCACCCTCCGTCTGAGAGAGGTATTGGCCAGACTGTGCCCAGGAGACACTAGGCCCAGCTTTTCCTTCAAAAGAAAGCCCCTGCTTTCCTTCTGTCCTGAAGGCACTTCTTGTTGTTGCCACCTGTCTGCCCTGACTTCGAGCAACCCCATCTAACAGAACGAAGTGCTGCCTGCTCCTGCACCATCTCCAGGATCTTGGATAGGTTTGAACACATCTGTTATGGATTGTATTTTGTTTCGCCCAAAATCTCTATTGAAAATCCTAACTCCTAGGCCTGTAACTATAATCATTGGACAATGGATTTTTTTGGTAAGAGACACTGTCTAAAAAGGGAGTGTTTTAAGCAAATCACATTCAAAATACACACGGACACATGGTTTTAGTTGTGTATACATGTGTCAACATTTTTCCTTTAATCCTCAACAAACTGTTCTTGTTAGCTGCCCTCAAGTCAGCTCTGACCCATAACAACGCTTGACACCACAGAACACAACACTACAGGAGCCTCACAATTATACTTATGCCCATTGAAGCAGCCAACAAACCTTTAGACAGTATTATTGTTGCCATTTTAGAGATGAGGAAATTGAGCCTCAGCAAGGTGAGATAATGTGCCCTAGGTCCCTGCTACATGTTCAGCATGATGATTTTCATTAAGAACAGTTCAGTGTGTTGATGGGAATTTGGGCTGTTTCCAACTCCTTGCAATTGTGAACTGTGCCGCGATGAACATTGGGGCACAGATGTATGGCTGTGGTTTGTTTTTTGTCTCTTCTGGGTATATGCCAAGTAGGGGGAATGCTGGATCATACGGTAGCTCAATTTCCAGCTGTTTTAGATATCGCCAAATCGATTTCCATAATGGTTGTACATCCCTACAGGTCCACCAGCAGTGGACAAGATTTCGTGTCTCTCCGCATCCCCTCCAACACTTGTTACTTTCGGATTTCTTGAATTGGGCTATCTTTGAGGGTGTTAGGTGGTATCTCATAGTTGTTTTAATTTGCATTTCTCTTATGGCTAGAGATCTGGAACATTTTCTCACATATTTATTGGCCATTTGGATTTCTGCCCTTGGATTTCTGCTCAGGTCCTTTGCCCACCTCCTGAGTGAATGATTGGTTTTTTTCTTGTTGTAGTTTAGCAGTGTATTGTAGATTTTAGTAATAAGGCCTTTGTCTGATGTGTCATGGCTAAAGATGTTTTCCCATTTGTAGTCTTTCTTATTACTATCTTGGTGAATTCCTTCAATGTATATAAGTGTTTTATTTTTAGTATGTCCCATTAGTCCATTTGTGCCTCCTCTGGGTCGGTGTCCTTCCCGATTTCTGATAGCCTGTGTAATCCCTGTGCCAAGGTTCTCAGGTTTATCCCAATTCCCTCATTGATGGCCCTAAGAGTTTGGGGTTTTATCTCAAGGTCTGTGATCCACCTTGAGTTTATTCTTGTGCATGGAGTGAAGTAAAGGTCTTGCTTCATTTTTCTGCAGCTACGTATCCATTTTTCAAGCACAAATTCCCATCAACAGACGAATGGATTAAAAAAAACTCTGGTACATACATACAGTGGAGTATTACGCATCCCTAAAAAGCAATGATGAACGCATGAAGCACATCGCTGCATGGGAAGAACTGGAGGAAATTATGCTCAGTGAAGTAAGCCAAGCACAATAGGATAAGTACTACATGAATCCGCAGAGGTGAGCTCAAAAAAAAATTCAAAAGGGGCATAGGGGAGAAGATGCTGTACACATACGTCCCTGGGGTGAGGCCCAGGTAATATGGCAGCGGCCAGACTAAACTCAGGGATACATATGGGATACATATGGTAGTCCATTAAAAGGAAGGATGGGAAAAGATATGGGTAGCCGGGGGAACAGGGCACTAACCCACACAGGGGGAGGGTGTTGATTGTGTCTCCACAGGGAACGAGAGACCAGACTTCAACCCGGAGCTCCAAGACAAGAACACACACATTGACACGAAGCAGGGAACCGACAGAGAGGCTTGAGGGGCCGGCCCCATTACCAACTAAGTGGACAGCACCACCCTCCCCCCAAGAGGAATTCACTTCAGAGGACAGCACTGACGCTACAGCTCAAGAAGAGGGGAAGGGGGACTGGTCTGGTCAGAGCACACAGGAGCCAACGAGGGGGCATACGGGGAAAAAAGAAAAGAGTGACGCACATCCTGGCTCACCAAGCCCTGAGGACAATGTTCCTGCTCAGAAAAGCAATGCACAGAGATGACCACAGAGCCGGCCCCACCGTGGGACAAAGCGTTCTTCACAGACCCATAGCACCATTGGGGACCACACTAGAGACACACAGCGGGAATTGTGCCCGCCATGAGCTCACCACGCCAAAGCTAGCCTCTGGGGGCATTCAGCAGAGCAGCGGGGGAAGCAGAGTAATGAAGTCCCCAGGGATAGAGGCGGTGCCAGGGCATGGCACCCCATCAGACTTGACTGGAAAGCACCTGTGAAGGAAAACAAACAGACCCTGAACGATTCATATGTTTATGTATGTATGTGTGTGTGTTGTTGTTGTTGTTGTAGCTATTGTTTTATTTTCTGCTGCTGCTTCGTGGTATTCAATCTTGTGATAGTATATAGTGTGCCTACCTGGAAGGGATAGGTGGAATAAACAAGCCAGAAGAGAGAACAATGGGATCACAGTTCCGGGGGCAGGATAGGAGAGAGGGGTGGAGGGAGGAAGGAAGAGGGTGTTAACAAGCCCAGGGATAAGGGAATAACAAGTGATCCAAAATCAGTCTCAAGGAGGGTGTGGGAGGTCTGGCAGGGCTGGATCAAGGGCAATGTAACCGAGAGGAATTCCTAAAACCCAAATGAAGGCAGAACATGATACTGGGACAAGAGGAAAGTACAAAGAAACAGAGGAAAGAACTAGGAGGCAAAGGGTAGTCATAGAGATTTAAATACCGACATAATAAAGATGTAAATATATTTATATATGATGAGGGGGGAATAGATGTACATATATTTATAGGTTTAGTATTAAGGAAACAGATGGACAGTGGGCCGTTGCTCAAGTACTCCCTCAACACAAGAACACTTTGTGCTAACAATTCGGCAGTCTGAGATGCTCACCTGCCTGGCACAATCGCTGATGACAATAGGTGCACAGGCAAATGTGGTGAAGAAAGCTGATGGTTCCCGGCTACCAAAAGATATAGCACCTGAAGTCTTAAAGACCTGAAGATAAACAAGCAGCCATCTAGCTGAGAGACAACAAAACCCACATGGAAGAAGCACACCGGCTTGTCCCAACTTGATTGCTGAGGACAAAGTGAGTGCAGAAGCAAAAGTTGTGAATAAAGCTGATGGTGCCTGGCTATCAAATGATATAACATTAGGGGTCTTAAAGGCTTGAAGACAATCAGGAGGCCATCTAGCTAAGAAAAAACAAAGCCCACAAGGAAGAAGCACACCAGCCTACCCAGACGTGAATGCTGAAGACAAAGCGAGTGCATGGGCAAGTGCGGTAAAGAAAGCTGATGGTGCCCGGTTGTCAAAATATATAGAATCTTGGGTCCCACAGGCTAGAAGATAAACAAGGGGCCATCTAACTGAAAAACAACAAAGCCCACATGGAAAATGCACACCAACCTGTGAGATGACAAAGCATCGAAGGGATCAGGTATCAGGCATCAAAGACAAAAAAATCATAGCACTGTGAATGAGGGAGAGTGCAGAGTGGGGACCCAGGACCCATCTGGGGAAATTGAACATTCCCTTGCAGAAGGACTGTGGGGAGGTGACGAACCAGTCAGAGTACAGTGTAACAGTGATGAAACATATAATTTTCCTCTAGTTCTTGAATGCTTCCTCCCCCCCCACCATCAAGATCCCAATTCTACCTTACAGAACTAGCTGGACCGGAAGATGTACACTGGCACGGTTAAGAACTGGAAATATGGGGAATCCAGGACAGATGAGCCCCTCAGGAACAGTGGTGAGAGTGGCGATATCGGGAAGGTGGAAGGAGAAACGGGAAACAGATGACAAGGTCTACATGTAACCTCCTCCCTGGAGGACAGACAGCGGAGAACTGGGTGAGGGAGACATCGGATGGTGTAAGATATGATAAAATAATAATTATTTATAAATTATCAAAGGTTCAGGGAGAGAGAGGGAAAAATGAGGAGCTGATATCAAGGGCTCAAGTAGAAAGCAGGTGTTTTGAGAATGATGATGGCAACATATGTGTGAATGTGCTGTACACAAATGATGTATGTACGGATTGTGAAAAGAGTTGTATGAGCCCCTAATAAAATGATTATTAAAAAAACAACAGTTCAGTGACTTTGTTCTAATAATCCGGCACTTTGAGATGCTCACCTTCCTGTGCATAAGGGAATGAGAGGAAGGGGCAGGTGGGGGAAGAAAGGGGAAACCGATCACAATGACCTACCTATAACCCCCTCCCGTGGGGACGGACAACAGACAAGGGGGCAAAGGGAGATATTAGAGAGTGCAAGACATAAAAAGATAATAACAATCTATAAATTATCAAGGGTTAATGAGGGAGGGAAAAATGAGGAGCTGATATCAAGCGCTCAAGGAGAAAGAAAATACTTTGAAAACGATGATGGCAACATATGTACAAATGTGCTTGAGACAATGGATGGATGTATAGATTGTGCTAAGAGTTGTATGAGCCCCCAATAAAATGATTTGTTTAAAAAAGGAAAGGAAGTGTTCAGTGAAGCTTGACCCGGGCAGGCCACTCTTCTCCTCCACACGCTGGGGCAGTAAGCAAGAGGTTAAGGACAAATCAGGAAACAGGCCTCCAGGCTGATTAATAGATAAGCGCCTTATCAACTCAAAAAACAAACTCAGGGCCATCAATGCTGACTTTCTGTATCATTTAAATGAGAGTACAGAAATCTACAGTGGAGACTATTAATCCTCAGAAACTCAGACTCATTGACCTCTAGTTTATTCTGACCCAGTGACCGGACCAGAAAAGGCAGAAGTGATCCTGACAGTCTTCAAGATTGTAGCTCTTCTCTTCGTGGGAGTGGAAAGCGTCAGTTAGCATCAGGAATGAGAAATCATTTTATTGCAGACACGAATAGGAGATTTCCTTCAACACAGGCCAGTGCTCAACTCGTTGGCATCCAGTGGGCGTTGATTAAGAACATTGCGCAGCCTCTCAAAAGCAAATCCACAACCCTTCAATGAATTCTGATTCATAATCATATGTACGTAGGGTTTCCGGGTCTATAAATCATAGGTTCCTAAACTTAACTGGCCGGCCGACCCCTGCAGCCAGAAGGCTCCTTCGAAGCAAGGCTGGAGAGGCTGTTGTCAAGTACTTCGGACCTGTTATCAGGAGAAACGAGCCACTGGCGAGGGGCATCATGCTTGGTCAAGCAGAGGGGCAGGGAGAAAGAGGGAGGATTTAACAAGCTGCATTGGCACGGTGGCTGCAAGACCGCGTTCAAAGACGGGGAGGACTATGGGGATGACGCAGGAGCAGGCTGTGCCGGTTCTGTTGTACGTAAGACCGCTGTGAGTCAGAACCAACTGAAGGGAACTTAGCAGCAACCACCATGCCCTCTTCAAGGAAAAAAAAACATGACTCAATGCCTGCCTCATCATTAGAAATGTTGTACTAGTGTCTGTCATTCGGAACAAATGTAGCTAGCTGTTTGCAGCGCTCCTCAGCCCTCAAGGATTGTTCTTGGGCCCCCCACCCCCACCCACCCAGGGGGCCGGTATCACCCTTTTTGGGAAACACTGCTGTAAATGTTTGCTGAAGCACAAGACAACCTCGTCTTTCTCCCTCAGAGTGGCTGGTGAGTTTGAACCTCTGACCTGTGATTAGCAGGCCAACATTAATAACCAAGGCTTTGAAAGGAGGCAAGTCCAGCAGTTTAATGCTAAAGGGCATGCCTTTTGGTCTCCCCAGGTCCCAGGGGACCTACCATAATGCACCACCTGCCCACTCTGAAGAGCAAGCCTTCCAGGCAAAGTGCCTGTCCAGTCTTACGAAACAGGCTGGAAGAGCAGGTTCTGAGACTCCTTTGTACCCACTCCAGAATTTAGCCTCGGGCTTGCTTTCGTCACCACCACCTCAGGGAGAACAACTCTGAGTAGGTGCCCTACCTGGCTCTGGCTCTCAAATGCTCTCCACCTTGATTAGGTGACCACTGCCACTTGCTGAATGACCTAACTGGCATAGGTGTGCCAGCAATGACCCCATCAGTGAAGCCAGCTTGTGGGCCACCCCACTTCATCCAAAGGCACGCCCGTCTTGAAAGAAAGGCAGGGTCTGGAAGGGTGGAAGGGCATGATGCACAGACAGAAGCATTCAAGCCCCACAGTTCTGTCAGGCCACAAGGAGTTTTCTTTTTTTCCTGACTAAACTGCTTTTAATCTTCAAAATTTCCATGAAGTGAATCCTTGGAAAGCCTACTCGTGTCATAAGTTCTTTAAAGGTCAGGCTGAATATATAAATCTCCTTAAGCCCTAACAGGAAGTAAAGGAGGTTCAACTTGAAGTATGTACTTCAGATATCCAATATGAAATTCAGGACAGGGCCCCAGAAATGAGGGAGGCGGGTGGGGAAACATGAAGACAAGTTACTCCGTGTTCTTTCTCAAAAGGGCAGCTTTATTTTAACCCTAGTGTCACTGGGCGCTGCCAGGGGCACGCACCCTTCTCTTTCATGTGCTGGGAGCCCGGCTGCTGCTGCTCCAAGCAATCCGACTGTCCAGATCGTCAACAAGTATTTATTTTTAGACCTGAAAGGATGAGAATTTCCTAGCCTTCCATCATCCTCTGAAGGCAGCGGGGCCTTGTTTGTGAGTATTATCAACAAAGATATAAAACAGAAAAGCTTCCAGACTTTCTTTCCATCCACACTGACATGTTGACTGAAAGCATTTCCGAATTGGACTCAAAAGAAGAAAACATTGAGAGCAGGAAAATCGCCTCTACAGAAAAGAAGGCTAAGGCGTACATTCATCTTACGCTTCAAAACCCAAGGGTTTAAAACACACACACACACGCACACACGCACACATGCATGCACACACACACGGGTTTGCTTCAAGAGACTGCTGCTACGAACCTTTTCCCTGAATCTATTTGTCATGGCGAGATCAACAGTATCACGGCTCATAACACTAGAAGGATGGGTTCCTCAGGTGGAGAGGGCCTTGGAGACCCCAGAATGCAATATTCTTATTGTGCAGGGAAGGAAACCAACTTGCCTGGGCCGATATAGGACAATGTAGGAATGGGTGATCCTATGGTGTCCTTTTCTTGATGTCCTTATTAGAAACCAAATTGTGGGCTTCTCAGGCCAAAGGACTCAGTTGGGACATTAAAACGCGAACTCACTGCCATCGAGTTCATTTTTCCTCAGTGTGAGTCACGGGGACGCTGGTGATGTGGTGGATTGTGTAGACTGCTAACCACAGGTCAAGTAGTTCTAAACTACCAGCCAAAAGAACAAACTGTCTTGGCAGAAGTACAACCAGATGCTCCTCAGAAGCAAGGATGGAGAGACTTTGTCTCACGTACTTTGGACATGGTATCAGGCAAGGCCGGTCTGGAAAATGACATCATATTTGGTAAAGTGGAGGGGCAGAGAAAAAGGAAGATCCTTTGTGAGATGGATTGACACTGTGGCTGTGACAACGGGCTCAAGGAAAGGGACAACTATGAGGCTGGCCCAGGACCCGGTGGTGTTTTGTTCTGTTACACATAGGGTCAACGTGAGTTGGAGTCGATTCGACAGCACCTAACAACTTCAATAGCATATGTAGAGTCACTATAAGTCAAAATTTGCCCAGTGGCATGGAGTTTGGGTCATTGGGTTCGGGACTTTGGAAGAATTTTCTTTCCAGGAAGCAAGGATGATATGGAAACTAGAGGATTTCAACAACAGGCAAATTGCTTATTCCTTTACATTCATTCATATATACATACATTCTGCATACATATTTTTGATATTTAACATATCCTTCAGGGGTTCTGTGGATTAACCATGAGGCTGTTAAGTGCAAGATTGGTGGTTCAAACTCACCAGTCACTTTGCAAGGGAGAGATGAGGATCTCTGACTAACATCAGTCAGTTCCACCATATCCTCAGTGCTAATTACAGAGTTTAAACCAAACCACCGCCAATGAGTCATTTTGAGACTGTAAATCTTTAGGGTAGCAGACAGTTTCATCTTTCCGTTTCCAGTTTAGGGTTATTATGGAAAAAGTTGCTATGAATACAAATCACAGCTATTTGAGAACATAATTTTAATTTCTCTTGGGTAACTATTTCATCAAAATTTCCATTATTAAATAGATCAATGTAGCATAGTCATTCGCTGGAATTGTGGTTGTCAGGTGCCACCAAGTCAATTCCAATTCCTAGTGCTCCCATATACAACAAAGCCAACCTCTTCCCATCCGCCCCCTGATTGCTGTTGGAACCAGCTGTTGCAGCCACGGTACCAGTCTACCTTGCTGAGGGTTCCCGCTTTTTCATTGACCTTCTACTTTACATGTTGTCCTTTCCCCAAGGACAGTCTCTCCTGCTAACATGTTCAAATTACCTGAGAATCCTTCCCATACTTGCTTCTTTCATCCAACGGAATACCACTTCGAATTAAATAGACATAAACTACCGATACTTCAAAAAACATTGAAGAATTACAAAAACCTTATGATGAACAAAAGAAGCCAGACATGAAAAGTTTGTGCTATAGGAGGGGGTATCCCCTCAAAAAACAAAAAACTGAAAAAAGCTCCACTGGGTGGAGTTTCATAGTGCACAGTTTGCCCTTCTCTCCCCCCAACTAAGTGAGCATTGAGCAACTCAATCTGAGTTAGTGCACCCAGTGACATCACCTGGGAAGGTTCTCTGGTCACACTGAATTTCTTTGTAAAACCAGTTTCACTTGAACCTCACTTTTTGTGATGGCTGATTTAAGAGAACAGCATCCAGCTATGAAAGTTTGTTTCCTGCTCAGGAAAAATGCCACAGAAACTGTTGGGATGTTGGACACAGCTTACAAGGGCAGCACCATGGGAAAAACTCAAATAGGTGAGTGGTTTTCTCATTTCAAAAAAGGTGAAATGTCCTTTGACGAGAAACCTTGATCTGGACGTCTGTCAACTTCCCCAAAGGATGAAAATGTTGACAAAAGTCACACATTTGTGCTTGAAGACTGACAACTGTTATATATATATATATATATATATATAACATCCCAGCCCAGTCCAGATCAAGTCCATAAGTCTGATATTAGCCAATAAGTCCAATACTGGTCCATAAATCTCTCTTCAGACTCATGCAGCCACACACAATGATGCAGAATGCAGATGATCACAGGTCAATAGGTGAAAAGTCTTGTAGTTTCAATGATGATGGAAGCATCACAGGGCCAGTGCAGGTTTCCACCACATGGCTCCCTCAGGTCTCTGTGGCCCCACATGGCTTGTCAATGGGAGGGTGAAGCAGAGGGAGAGTTTGTGCATCCTGCCTACAGGGAGAAAGAGGAAATTCCCAGAATCCTCCTGAGAAGGCTACTCCCACAAGGAGGCATCATCAGGCTGTGACCTGATGGACAGGCCAGACTCCACACCTTCATTAATTTATCAAGTTGACATAAAATTATGTAACCACCACAAATACCAAGGAGGTTCTTAGAATAGGTGGGAGACTGAGTAGCCAAGCTTGAAAAGAAGAGAAACCAGGACATCAGAGATCTGAGTAGTACAATGGTTTGAAAGCCTCATAAGAGACAATTGGACATCCCCTTACAAAAGGGTCACAAGGAAAAGACAAGCCAGTCATCGTGCAGTATAGCACCAATGAAACATACAATTTTCCTCTAGTTCTTTAATGCTTCCTCCCCCCACACTATCATGACCCAAATCTACCTTACAAATTCAGCTAGACCAGAGCCTGTATATAGGTACGGTACGATAAGAGCTCTCAAAACAGGTAATCCAGGACAGTAAATGCCTCAGGACCAATAATGAGAGTAGTGATACCAGGAGAGTAAGGGAAAGTGGGGGACTGACCACAATGATCTACATATAACTCCCTCCCAGGGGGGAAGGACAAAAAAAGTGGGTGAAGGGAGACATTGGTCAGTGTAAGACATGAAAAATAATAATTTATAAATTATCAAGGGTTCATGAGGGAGGGGTATCGGGGTAGGGAGGGGGGAAAATGAGCTGATACCAAGGGCTCAAGTAGAAAGAAAATGTTTTGAGAATGATGATGGCAACAAATTTACAAATGTGCCTGACACAGGGGGTACATGTATAGATTGTGATAAGAGCTGTACGAGTCCTCAATAAAATTATTATTTTTTTAAATCCCTGCCAAGTATCTCCCTATCTGCTCTGGAAAAGAGAGCTCACTAGGCCTGGCTTGAGCATTGTGCCCTTTCTTGGCCCTGGAGCAGCAGACACCTTTATTGGCACGCTCACCAACAATGGGGGAAAGTATATTTCTCCAAAGGAAAATCATAGGGTAGGCATTGGGCTGCTAACCAAAAAGGTTGATGGTTCAAATCCATCAGCCACTCCCTTGGAGAAAGAAGTACAGTCTCTGAAACCCTCTATCTATGTATACAGTCACTATGCATTGGGATCAATTCCACGACAGTGTGTGTAGCCAAAAGAATTATTGGCAGGTGAAATGCCTCGATGTCTGTTTTGTTTCCCACCTGTCTTCAGTGTTTGTCAGGTAGTGTGAGACTAGAGTGTCTCATGGCACACGTCCCAAGTGGACCAACCACCCCCAGCTTCCTCAAGTCCTAGTTCCTGCCATCTCACTGGTAGGTGCCACACAGTACACAGAGGAAGGGGACAATACAAACTGCAGGGTGGGTTTCCCCCCACACCCAACAGCCAAGTTATGTTCCAGCAACAAGAGCTGCCCATGATGCCCATGAGAAGCTCACTTTGGATGACATCCTCAGGTAGACTCTTCCTTTGTCCCCTCTGCCTTTATCTATTGGAGGCCATCTCAAGCCTTCCTTCAAAGGCCCTGCCCCAAGCCAAACTTCTCTCTGACAGGTTGATGAGAATGTGGTCATTTCTTTTACAGAATGAATACCAGACTCGTGCAGAATCTGTGCAAGAGAGAGTTGTGTGAACAAAACCAGGGCATACGGACTACATGGCTTTACAGCAGGAAAGACACAAGGCAATGCTGTGTCCTCCCACTATACTTATGCTATCTGAACGCTGAGTAAACCGTCAGATAAACAGGTTATAGTAAGAACAGTGCAGCATCACGATTGGAGGAAAGCTTATTAACAATTTGCGGTGTGCAGATGACACACCCTCGCTTGCTGAAAGGGAGAAGGACTTGATGCGCTTGGTGGTGAAGATCAAGGACTGCAGCCTTCAGTGTGGATCACAACTCAATGTCAAGAAGACGAAAATCCTCACTAACGGACTAATAAATAACATGACCTCCAAAATGTGAGCACAGGCGTATAGAGCCCAGAATGATAGCATGTCACATAATGCACGATGGCCAGAAGGGCCATATTCATGAACTATAACTCGAGAAGCCAGACCGGCTGCAGGTGGCAGAGGCCCCTTGAGTCTAATCATGGCCTTGCGCTCTGTAATCTGTTTTGCCTAAATCTGACTCCCAAAGTGAGCAGGACCAACAGAGAGGTTAGGGCAAGACACATAGGACAAGATTGAACGAGACAGACAGGCACAGGATCTCAAGACATTGGATGGTGGGGTACAGAACAGGTTCCTGTGAGTTCCTAGCGGACAGGAAATCTCTTTCCCTTTGCTTCCCTCCACTGCCCAGAGCAGTGCCCGCCCTTCTCAGAGTTGACACATTTGCACCACAAATGGCTCACGTGGTGTTGCCTTGTTTGCAAATCCACTTTGGAATCTTCTCCCCCACTGGCTGGGCCTGCCTCTGGAAAGGGGTTTAAAGGCACTTCTTCCATGTAGTGGTCATTGGGGGCCGCCAGCTGACCATGCCAGCCAGCCACGCTGCTGTGCTCAGGGCGGAACGATTCAGCAAGAGCTAAAGAGGCTGGTGGCCCGTGGGCGGTCGCTCACCGCGGAGACACACATGCACGCATGCACACACACGTGAGGCCTCAGCTGAGAGCCCAGGGCAGAGCAGGATGCTTATGCAAGGGCACAGAAGGGAAGGGAGTAGGCAGGACAGGTCAAAGGGCTGCTTCTGCCTGCCTGCTCCCACAGCTGCATTATTCTGGGACTTCTTTTCTTCTCCCAGCTCCAAAGTATGTGATGAATGAGAGGGGGCGTGGGGGTGGGAGGAGAGCAAACCCGCTGCTGAAAGAGGCAGCATTCACTGGGCTTGGTAGACATAGTCTCATCTTTACTCAGGCAGACCCCTCAGGGGCTGGAAGCCCAAGTCCCTCCTCACACCCCCTGCCCCTGGCTTGGCTTCTGTTCGCTTTGGCAGGCGCCATCAACTGGAGCAGACCCCACGCACGCCCTCCTGCTGCTGCCTGGTGCCCCTCTCTCCCCACCCGACAGCCCCCGTGTTTGGAGTCTGGTGCAGGTAAGCTCTCTCTTCTTGGTCCTCCGTGCCTGCCCCTCACTGGCGTTTCCACCTGTGGGAAGGACGTGCCCTCCATGACCAACTGTCCTGGGATGTGGAGACAGGCCTGTGAGGGAGGCTCACTGGACCAAACTTGCTCCTCTTCTTCCTGAGCGCCAGAAGCGTTGCCCTCCACATCAGAGAATGGTAGGGCAGACCTTGGTGCCAGCCTCTGCGGCTTATGCGATCCAAGGAAACCAAATTCCAAGTAACCAAATTCCGTGTGCCTCGCTGTCCTGGCCCATCAACGGGGAGCAGTTACTGGGCCCCACTCCGGGATTCGTTTTGAGAACTAGCCGGGATAACACAGCCGGGGCTGCAGCTTGCAGCCGACTGCCATTGTTACAACACCCAGTCCTCCTGTCCTCCAGGGCCGAACGCGACGTCCCAGGAGGGCCTTTCTCTTCATGGAATTCCCAAAATTCAGACTCACAAGCTCATGCTCTATCTCATGTAGCCCCAATATGCGTTTGCCGCTGAGTATCGCCCCCAGATGCTCCACCCCCAGATGTGGCTGCCGGGCTCCGCAGGGAAGACGGTCAGGCCACGACTGTCCATTCCAAAGAGCACCTCTGCTACCGGCTTCACAATCTAAGGTATTCTGGGGTGGGGCCCCTGCTTTGTACACGCTGATCTGAAATCTCGCTTTGGGTGTTTTTAGATTTAAGCACCACCCGCCCAAAAACTGTGTTCATGTACCTGTTACATGTTAGGTTCAAGGGTAATAAAAGGTGGAACAAACCCAACTGCTCAGATCAAGTCAAACCTTTGAGCCATGCACGTCTGCCCCTCACCAGGCCCCCTGCTCAAGCCGTGGCTTGCACCGCATCCTTCCATGCCCGGATTGCCTCAGAGCTACTGGACTCACTCTGGGCTTCTCCGATACCTGTGTCGGTGATGCGAATTGTTGTACACTCAACTGCTAACCAAAATGTTGGCCATTTCAGACGCAGATTAATAGAAATCCCCAAACTATGACCCTAAGTCAGCCTTCAGGTCTGGAACTCAACCCAATGGCTTAATTTTCAGCTACGTAATGGCAGGTCTATCTTGGGAACGAGGGCACCCTGGTGTCATAGTGGGTTATGTGATGGACTGCTAACCACAAGTGCAGCAGATCAAACCTGCCAGCTGCTCTGTGGGACAAAGATGAGGCTTCGGCTCCCATAGAAATTTACAGCCTCGGAAACCCACAGGGACTGTTCTGCTCTGTCCTATAGGTTCACTCTGAGTCAGAGGGGACTTGATGCCAACCAGTTTGGTGTTTGAGTTTACGCACACTTTCGCATAATCAACAATTTGAAATAAAAAGAGCGGCATGTACCCAAGTTCGGAATTCAGAATGGTTATGAAGGGAGGAAGAGTGACAATAAGAAACACAGGAAGACGTGGGATAAGTGATCTTACATTGTGGGAATTGCAATAAAAGACATGGAACAACACCGGTATAAATTGTTGAGTGGAAAATTTATTTGCTCTGTGAACTTTCCCCTGATATTCTCTCTCTCTCTCTCTCTCTCTCTCTCTCTCTCTCTCTCTCTCTCTCTCTCTCTCTCTCTCTCTCTCTCTCTCACACACACACACACACATATACAGTTTTGAAAGAAGGAAAAAGTTGGGGGTTCAAAACCACACCAAGTTATGTCAGAAGAGAGGTCCGTTGATCTGTTTCCAAAAGGTCCCAGGCTTGAAAACCCTATGGGACAGTGTTAGTCTGCAACAACACAATGGTTGCCACGAGTTAGACATGATTCGACAGCAACTAACAAAAACTCTGTACTGATCTCTTTGTCCCCAAACCCCAGAAGGCGACCAGTGTTTCTACTGAGGACAGGAGAAAGGGTCTACACAAGCCTTGTCACTGTGCTCTGCATCCTCTCCAGACTCAGTTCCCAGCATCCTCTGCAGCAGGCATTCCAGGCTCCTCACATCCCATGCCTTGATATACATCCTTTCTTCCGCCAAGAACCTCCCTCTTCTCTGATTTAATGTGGCAACCTACAAAACCAGCTCAAATGCCATTTCCCCGGACTCCTTCAAAGTGTGTCTTCGCCTGTTTTAGGTCCCCTTAGAACTTTGTGCTATGTTTTATTAGAACACTTGTCACTTTGATGGTTGCCATTTGAAGATTGATTTCCTCTGCTGGAGGGTGCTTTCCAAGGAGCTAGAATCTAGCTTTGTTGTGTTTGGTGCCAATTCCTAACATGTATTAGATTATCCAGAAATACGGACTTGGCCTAATACAAATAGGCCCGTTAACTTGGGCACATACCTCTACATTTCTCTCTCTCTCTCTCTCCTCAGCAATGCTGTTTGGAGGATTTATAATGTATACTAACTGCCTGCTACTCCACTGATCGGACTCTTTCGTTCTCTTTTCATAAGTAATTGTATTGAACTAAAGTAACATACCAGGCAATTCAACAGTTCCGTCACAACAAGGCGGGTTGCACAATCACTGCCCAACCAGCCTCAGAACATTCTCCTCCTCGGAACCCACGCTGCGGACTCCAAATTCCCCCACCTTCCCTTCCATGCCCCCAAGGACTTATTAATCCAGTTACTATCTTCATAGATCCACCCATCCTGACTTCCCTACACAGAAAAACATATGAAACAAAACCAAAAAGGTTTGCTGAAAGTGTACACAGCAAATGAGGTTCCCTTTTCACCATGTTTTAAAAAACATTTTCTTTCTATTTGAACCCTTGGTATCAGCTCATTCCCCCCCTCCCCCACTCTCCCGAATGATCCCTTGAATATATATACATATATGTGTGTATATATATATATATATATATATATATATATATATATATATATATATATATAAAAATGTCTTACACCAACTGCTGTCTCCCTTCACCCACTTTTCTGTTGTCTGTCCCCCTGGGAGGGGGCTGTACGTAGATCATTAAGATCAATTCCCCCTTACTCCGCCCACCTTCCCCTTCCCCTCCTAGTATCACTACTCTCATTATTGGTCCTGCGGGGTTTCTCTGTCCTGGATTCCCTGTGTTGAGAGCTCTTATCTACACCCATGTACATGCTCAGGTCTAGCCAGACTTGTAAAGTAGAAATTGGGGTCATGATAGTGTGGGGGGAGGAAGCATTAAAGAACTAGAGGAAAGTTGTGTTTTGTCAGTGTTATACTACACCGTGACTGGCTCATCTCTTCCTTGTGACCCTTCATTCATATAATTTTTTGTTCTGGGTCTTTCATGCCTGATACCTGATCTATCGACACCTTATGAGCACACAGGCTGGTGTGCTTCATGCATGTGGTCTTTGTTGCTTCTCAAATAGATGGCCACTTGTTTACCTTCAAGTCTTTAAGACCCCAGACACTATATCTGATAGCCGGTCACCATCAGCTTTCTTCGCCACATTTGCTTATGCACTCATTTTGTCTTCAGCAAGTTCCCCTCCCCCCTCCTTTTTAGTTGGCTGTCATATGCATCCCTGGGTTGGCTCTGACCCCTGCCATATTACCTGGACCTCACCCCAGGAATGTATGTAAATCGTAGCTTTTTCCCAATGCATTTTTAAGTGTACCTCAGTGGACTCATGTGGTCCTTGTCCTTTTGTGCTTGGCTTGCTTCGCTTAGCATAATTTCCTCTAGTTCTTATCATGCAGAGATGTGCTTTATATGTTTATCACTACTTTTTAGAGCTGTGTAGTACTCCATTGTATGTAGGGACCACAGTTTTTTAATCCATTAATCCATTGATGGAAATTTCGGTTGCTTCCAACTCCTTGCAATTGTGAACTGTGCCTTGATGAACATTGGAGCACAGAAGTCTGGCCATGGTTTGTTTACTGCCTCTTCTTGCCCAATATGGGGATTGCTGGGTCGTATGGTAGCTTGATTTTCATCTATTTTAGGAGTCGCCAAATAGATTTCCATAATGGCTGTACATACCTACAGGTCCACCAGCAGTGAACAAGGGTTCCTATCTCACCACAATCCCTCTAACATTGTTATTTTTCTGATTTTTTGAATTGGGTTATTTTTGGGGTATTAGGTGGTATCTCATAGTTGTTTTAATTTGCATTTCTCTTATAGCTAACAATCGGAAATATTTTCTCATGTTTATTGGCCATTAAAGTTTCTGTCCTTGTGAAACTTCTGTTCAGTTCTTTTGCCCACCTCCTCAGTGGGTAGTTAGTTTTTTTTTTCTTATTGTAAATTAGCAAAGTATTGTAGATTTTAGTAATAAGGCCTTTGTCTGATGTGTCATTGCTAAGGATGTTTTCCTAGTCTGGGCGCTCTCTTATTACTCTATTGGCAATTTCTTTCGAGGTAAAGAAAGATATTCTTTCGATAAAACAGGTGTTTTTTCTTTGTATATCCCACTTGTCAATTTCTGTCTCCTCTGTGTTTGTGTCCTACCCTATTTCCAATAGCCTATATATTCCCTGAGCCAAAGTTCTCAGGTTTGCCCCAATTCCTTCCTTGATGACCCTAATTGTTGGGGATTTTACCTCAAGGTCTGTAATCCACCTTGAGTTTATTCTTGTGCATGGAGTGAGGTAAGGGTCTTGCTTCATTTTTCTGCAGGTATATATACACTTTTTCCAGCAGCACTTGTTGAAGAGGGCATCCTCTTCCCATTTGATAATTTGGGGCCCTTGTTGAAGATCAGTTGTACATATGCTGATGATTTTATTTCTGGGTTTTCCATTCTTTTCCATTGGTCTGAGTAGCTGTCATTGTACCAATATCACACTGTCTTGACCACCGTGGCTGTATAACAGGTGCTAAAGTCCGGTAAAGCAAGCCCTCCCACTGTGTTCTTTTCTTTGAGGAGTGCTCTGCTAATTCTGGGCTTCTTCCAACGCCATATGAAGTTGGTAATCAGTTTTTCCAATTCTTTGAAGAAAGATAATGGTATTTGTATTGGGATAGCATTGAACTTACATAGTACATTGGGCGGAACTGACATCTTTACTATATTGAGTCTTCCATTCACGAGCATGGGATATTTTTCCTTTTGTTGAGATCACCCTTGATTTCTTGTAATAGTGTGTTGTTTTCCTCGTGCAAATCTTTTGTCTTTTCAGTCAGGTATATCCCTAGATATTTCAATTTGTGCTTGGCTATTGTGAGGGGTACTACCTTTTTGATCCCCTTTTCTCTAGTCTTGTCCGATGTATATAGAAGTCTAACAGACTTCTGTTTGTTAATCTTGTATCCTGCCACTCTGCCATATTCCTCTATTGCTTCCAGCACTCCCCTTGTGGAATTTTTGGGATTTTCCATATATCAAATCATATCATTTGTGAATAATGATAGTTTCACCTCCTCCTTCCCCAGACAAATACTTTTGATGTCTTTTCTTTGCCTTAGTTGTTAGCTAGGGCCTCCAGTATGATGTTAAATAGGAGTGGGGACAAGGGGCATCCTTGTCTGGTTCCCATTTTCAGAGGGATTGTTTACATCTTTTCTCCATTAACGACCACGTTGGCTGCTGGTTTTTCTGATATAGCTTGTATTATATTGAGAAATTTTGCTTCCATTCCTGTCTTCTTGAGTGTCTTAAAGAGGAATGGGTGTTGGTTGTTGTCGAATGCATTTCCTGCATCTATCGATATTATCATGTGATTCTTATAACTTTCCAAGTCAATATGGTGAATAATACTAGTGGTCTTTCACATGTTGAATCATCTCTGTATCCCTGGTATGAATCCACTTGGTCATGGTGAATTATTTGTTTTATATACTTTTGTATTCTATTGGCCAGTATTTTGTTAAGGATTTTTGCATCGATTTTCATTAGGGATATTGGTCTGTAGTTCTCGATGCTTGTGGGATCCTTGCCCACGTTAGGTGTCAGCGTTACACTAGCTTCCCTCTTCACAATTGTTAAGCCTATCATTCAGTGACATTTGTGGCAAAACCGAGGGATGGATGAGAATGTAATGCAGCTAAATTATCTGTGCTCATAATTACGGAATGGAAAGCCAACTCTGGTTGGGAAAGACTCTCACAGTTATGAGATTGAATCATTTCTGTGTTTGCTATTTCAAATGCCTAAAGGTTCTCTGTAGATAAAAGCAATCAGGTTCTATAGCCAACTCACCATAAACGTAGCAACCTACTGGTTGCTCAGGGGGATTTGAGGTCAACTAGCACTAGGCCAAGACAATGGCTCACCTCATTGCTGGTTTATTATGTTACCTCCTTATGATATTTCCTATTAACTTTGTCATATGTTAGCTGTATGATATGCATGTCTTATCAAAGTTCTGTAACCCCCACTACATATACTCCTTGGAAAATACATTCACTCTCCTAGTCCTGACATGAGACGAGGAGCCCCTGTGCCCCTCTGTCTGTCTTTAATATTTTCCACAATTGTGAAGTTGCTCCTGAGGACCCGCTCAAGGGTTAGGGACCCCCTCACCCTGACAGGCATTGGTCACATCTTTCCTAAGGTGCCAACATTTTTATTATGTCCTTTGGGTCGTTCCATTCCCATTGCTCTAGATTCCCTGAGCCGCCCTTATCTGCCCTATTTGCTGGAGTCAAGGTTGACCATTTGGTCTCACATAAATGATTGTTTGAAGAAGCACAGCCCTTAGGGGTAATGCTGTTTATTTTATGAACCAATCTGTTATTTAACTGAAAGGTGGCCCCACGAGAATGGCTTTAGTTCCACGTTTAAAGGTGATTTCAAGGTAATAGTTGTGGTTTTCCTAGTCTCAATGGATCCAGTAAATCTGGTCTTTCTGTAAACAGTTTTATTGGGACATAATCCACATGTCATATAATTCAACAGTTCAGTCATATCAAGAAGAGTTGTTCAATCATTACCATAATCAAATCTGCTTTTTTAAAAAACAATTTGAATTTTGTTCTACATTTTTCCCCCCAATCCCTATGCAACCATCATCTATCTGACCCAGCGACCAGATGGCATCATCTAGTTCTGGTCTGAGGGTACATGAGGCCATGATTTGTGTAGACAATTAGCCTTGCAAACAAGTTTCTTCTTTATGTTTTTTGTTTCCTTCTTTCTCCTTTGCTCTGGACATGTACAGACCAATAGACCACGAAGTGTTATCTTCAATGGCCTATCATCAGCTGTGAAGGCTCCAGATGTGTCTCAGCAAGCTAGAATGTGGAATATAAAGTTTATGAGTTATATTAGGCCAGTTATTTCATGAGGCTATGGCTTTAAGCCTTCAAACTCAGTAAACCAATCTCATGAGCTGTTTGGTTGTGTCAAAGGAGTATTATCATTGTGCATCCTATTTGGTTTATTATATATATGAGGGGGTACCACTCCCCCAAAACAGAATTGTGCTGGGTGGAACAGAGCTTTTGTAGAGTGCATTTTCCCCGCCAGGAGAGCACCCAGCAACTTGCTCAGAGTCAGTGCACCCAGTGGAGTCACCTGGAAATGTTCTCTCTGGTCACAGTGAATTTTTTTGTAAAAGCATTTTTGCTTGAACCTCATTTTCTGTGATGGACAATTTAAGAGGACAGCGTGCGGCTGTGAAATTTTGTTTTCTGCTCAGGAAATGTGCTGCAGAAACTGTAGTGATGTTGTATACAGCTTTCTAGGACGGTGCTATGGGGAAAACTCCAGGGCATGAGTGGTTTTCTCGTTTCAAAAAAGGTGAAATATCGATTGGGGACAAACCTCATTCTGAATGTCCATCAACTTCCTGAACAGATGAAAATGATAACTTGTGCATTTGTAGTTTTTTTCCACCAGGTCAGACTGTTAGTCAAGCTTTCTATTTAGAGGTTCCGAAAAGATTGCATAACAGTGTGCAACAAAAAAGGCCTGATTTGTAGCAAATGGGAGATCGGTTTTGCCACCTTGACAATGCACCTGCTCATGCAACCATTCAGTGCACCACTGGGCAAAAATCAGCATGCCTCTCTTGCCTCACATACCTTACTCACCTGACCTCACTCCCTGTGACTTCTTTTTGTTTCCTCGAATGAAGAGGGTCATGGAAGGACAGTGATTTGCTGATGTAGAAGAGATGAAGAAAACAACGAGGGGGTGCTGTCAGCCATCCAAACAGATGAGTTTTAAAAATGTTTCCAAGAATGTAATTGTGGATTTGACAAACATTGGAGAGTACTTTGAAGGTGATTAAAAAAATTCCATTTTTAGTATCCCTTCATATGTATATTGTTGGTTCTTATTTCTATTGCTGTGAAATTGTAATGTTATTGCATTTACTAAAGATATTCCTGTTCTTGTGTACATTTTAGTGTTACCATTTACCTAGTTGTGTACATTTCAGCCATATTCAATGTTGCCTTTCCTATCCCCCAAAATATCAAGTATCTACTATCCAAAGAGTGAGTGCCCCCCTTCCTTTTCCTCTTATCCCTGCTAGCCACCTTTTAACGTTCATTTCTGTGTGCATCTAGTTTTGCCTTTTCCAAATGTGGGATCGTGTCATAGTTGTCCTTTTGTAATGGACTTACGCCACCTATGTCCTCCAGATTAATCTACGTTATAAGATGTTTTGAGAACACAGTATTATCTTCAAACTGTGTTTCACATTCTATTTATCTATTCATCTGCTAGTGGTCACTGGGTTGTTTCCATCCTGTGCCATTGTGGCCAGAGCAGCAATGAACGTAGGTGTGCACATGTCTGGTTGTGTTGCTTGTAGGATGGAACTGCTGGATCATCAGGTCATGCTAGTTCTCATTTTTTGAGAAAGGGTTACTTTGTTTTCCACAGTGGTTGTGTCATTTGTTCATTGCATAAATGTTCTAACCTCCCCACATCCTTATCAGCATTTATTGTTTTCTAGGGTTTATTTTTGGGGGGGCGGGGAGAATGTTAATCAGTGTCATTTTAATCAGAGCGAGATAATATTTGATTGTAGTTTTGATTTGCATCTTTCTAATGGCTAATAATCACATGCATCTTTATCCCTACCAGCTGCATGTTTGTTGGTCTCTTGAACGTCCGTCCTCTTGGGTGAAATGGCTGTTCCTGTCCATGTCTTTTGCCCATTATTAATTGGGAGTGTGTGTGTCTTCTTGCTGTTGTTCAGTTGTATGATTAAAGTGTATGATTCAGTTGTATGATGAAGTGTACGATTCTCGCTTCCTATTGTTGAGTTGTGGGGTAATCTTCCTGAAGGTCCAGGATGATTTGCACATGGCTCTTGGTGAACTAGGGGCAAAGCAGGGAGCTCCTCCTATGCGCATGCTCAAAGCTTGGCTAAACTGTCCTCGGGAGAGAAGCATGAGAGCCAAAGCACTCAGGAAGGAAAACGCAATGTGTCCCAGGGAAGGCACACAGCTCGAGGGCATGGAGTAAAGGCTGGTTCCGGACCATGGTGGGAAATGTTAGCAAAGGGGGTGGAGGCGCCAGGGTAAACTCCTTGCGTGGTAGAAGTTTCGACTTCATTCGGTGTGCAATAAAGGGCCCTCGGACATGTTTCATCTGGGAGTGCTGGCCAGAGCTGTTTAAGAGTGATCCCGCAGCAGGGTGTAGGAGGCACTGGAGTAAGAAGAGACCAGGGGTAAGGGGGATAGCTGGGACACTGGCGTGATCTTCCAGGCGAGACCCAGTAAACACTGGGAGGCTTAGAGACAGTGAAACAGGACAACAAGCTGCCAGGAAAGTGATCAAGGAAGAGGGCGGACACAGACCAAGCTTTTCTGAGAGAGGCCATCACTGCCTGTGTACTTCCTCCTGGTGACAACCCCTCCCCCAAGGTCACAAGGCTTGCAGGCTCATCAGAGCCAGGAAGCATGCGTGATTCCACAGTGGCAGTTTGGTGGCCTGGAGGTATTAACCCAGTTTTGAACAGGCCAGTGGGTGGGGGTGGGGTGGAAGGAAAGAGGACTGTACATGCAAATCCTCTTAGTTAGTTACCGGTGTGAGCCACTCCGACTGCTTCCAGTGTACAGAGAGCCACTTGGGGTGCAGGCATGGTGCCCAACCCGGATGGCTATCGCGGGATGAATGAGCAAAGGAAAAGAAGGGAGAGCCTTAAGCCCATAGACAACGTGCTGAAGGCATTCCAAAGAAAGGAAGATTGTGTCCGCCTGGACAATTGAGAAAAAGTCTTTTGGTCATGTCACCAAAAAGAAAGAGACAACCAGTGTGATCTAAGTTTAAGGATCCCTTGTGAGGTGGTGGTTAATTGATAGCTTCTAGCTGCAAGGTCAGCAGTTCAAAACCACTAGCCATTCCTCAGGAGAACGATGAGGAACTGTCTACTCCCATCAAGAGTCGCTGTCTGGAAAATGCACAGAGACACTTCTACCCTATCCTGCAGGGTTGCTATGATTCAGCATCGACTCAATGGCAGGGAATTTTGGTGTGTGTGTTAGTCTGAGTTGACTAGAGACACAAATTCATGGACACTCATTTGTGTATAAGAAAGAACTTTTTATAAAAGAGTACTTGTTTATTAAGAAAACATCCCAGCTCTGTCGGATTAAGTCCCTAAGTCCGATATTGACCCATATGTCTGATACCAGTCTCTAAATTCCTCTTGAGACTCACGCAACACATCCAATGTTGCTGAGTGCAGGAAGATCACAGGCCAGTGGGTGGAAAGTCTTGTGGATCCAGTGGTGGTGGAAGCATCTCAGCGCTGGAGTGGGTCTCCATGTGGCCCCTCCAGCTCCAAGCCCCTGGCTGCCATCAACATAGCTCCATGTAGCTTTTCAACAGGAATGTCTCAGAGGGAGACAAAGCAGAGACAGTCTGTGGGTATCTGGCCTCCAGTCAACTATTGATCTCTGTCGTTCCTCCAAATGAGGTCATCAAGCTGCGGCCTGATTGACAGGCTACACCCCGCCCCTTCGCAAGTTGACAGGAGATGATGTAACTGCCACAGTGTGGCATTTATATTCACATTTATATTCACTGAATTTATTACTAGTGAGGTAGGGTGGCATCCTACCCCACAAAGGAAGAGCTTGACCATCAGACCCAGAGAAGCAAAAGGAGATTCAGGCGGCCAGAGCCTAGCCCATGGAAATAGGGAAATGCCAGTGGATGACTAGGCCTGTGCCTTGGGAAGAACTAGTTTGAAACAAGCCTCAGTGGCTACCAGTTGGTGGGGAAAGACTCCTGCCTCAGGGACAGCCTTGCTGAGGAACAGTGAGCCTCAGGGGCCTGGGTGCCTTCCAACAAATCCGAGGAGGGAGATTGCAGAGCCCACTTCCAGTCCACCACTCCTCCCCCACTCTCCGGCAAAGCTCCCAGCAGATATGGGCTATGGGATGTGGCCCACACTTATTGAAACTTTGTGTCTTTTCTATTGCAATGGGAAGAAAAAGGATGCTTTTGAGTAAAATGGGCTTGCTTCTTGTTCATGTCTTCTCCTTCACATACCCTCTCAAGATAACAGTAACTAGCAGTTAAAGGGCAGGGAAAGGCAGGCCTGGCAGACAGAAGAGAGGTGGTCACTCAAGGGTCTGCTTGCTCCTTGTAGCCATGGGCTGCACTGGCAGTGCCCTTCACAAGGCTGGACTCTTCTCATTCTTGTCAGCAGGTGTAACACATAGAATCTGCTGCCTGGTGCATCCCTACCCCCACACTGGCCTCCTGAGCCAGGTCAGCCTTGGGAGTGATGTGGGCATGGTGCTTGGAAGGCGGTTGATGCCAGTGACACTGCAATACCTCCCCCAGATTGAGAAACTCTTTCCCCATCTACGTGGATCTCCTCCACTACCATGTACAGCAAGGACAACCAAGCTCTCCCAACTCACCTGGCACCCTCCCCCTTCTCCTGTGCTCTCCTCAACCTTCTGTAGCAATTGCTTCTGACTTGGCCAACAAGAGAACAAGCCACCTTTCCCAACCTGGGAAACTGTTCATCACTGCCAACGACTGCAAGTAGCTGTGACTTGGCACAAACCCAAGGCCAGTGTCCTTCTATTTCTGGGGCCACTCTGCCATCTTCACCATGAGACCTCCTTTCTCCCCCTGCTTGTCTTGGGACCAATGTCTTTGGGAAAGCCAAGGCTCCTATGCCTTCCCCACTTCCAAGGCCCACAGGGGAAGGAGCTGCTGTGGAGAAGGCCAGAGGGGACTAGCATGGAGCACCAGCAGGCTCAGCTGGTAGTATGGCAAGCAGGAAGGAAAGAACATCTCAGGAGATGAAGGTTCTCCTCAGAAGTTCAGGGATGTGGGGAGTGATTGATCTAGGGGAGAACTGTAGTTGTATTTGAAGTAAATCTCGCTGTGTGAGCCCTGAGTGGGTATGTCCTGGAAGAGCCCACAGAAATGAATTTCCATCCTTGAGTCAACAGAAAGGGATGTTGGGCCAGGTGCCAAGCTAGACTCGTTCTGCATCCTCTCTTAACCTTGGGGCTCACTCCAAAGCATAGTCCATTGGCTCGTCCGTCTTATTCTAGCTGGAGCGCAAAGAGTTTAAGTCACTGTCTCAGGCCACAGACGAGAGCGGAGCTGGGGCCCAAACCCAAGTCTGGCTGAGTCTAGAACCTAAGTTCTCTCTACAACACAGAGCTACCTTCCATAAGTGAGCTGAAGCGAAAACAAAGATGGGGGTTCGGCCTCTTTCGGAGAACACATATTGGGTGCTCCTTGTTTCTAGACCTTGTACTTGGTGTTTTGCAATGAATTATTAAAAGGATCAGAATGATGTTAAACCCAAGAGGCCAACTGGTTGAGGAATGGTAGGAATTGACCTCCAAAACGAGATCAAATCCATTACCATCGAATCAATTCCAACCGAGAGCAGCTCGGTATAAGGTTTGGGACACTTACATCTTTAAGGGATCAGGTAGCTTCATCCTTCTCTCACAGAGCTGCTGGCAGGTTTGAATCCCCAAACTCAGCAAGGCTCCTCACAGGTATCGATAAACCAGAACCCAAACCCACTGGCAGCAAGTTGATTACAACGCAGCGGTAGATGAAAATAATTTTATGGTTGGGGGGGGGGTCACCACATGAGGAACTGTGTTAAAGGGTCATGGCATTAGGAAGGTTGAGAACCACTGCTCTAGGGTCATTATGCTTTGCAATTGACAGCGCCTACGAGTTTATGAGATTGTAAAACCTCTTGTTTCTCCCTCAGAGTTAGAACCGGAATAAAAGGAAAGCTGGCCCAGAGCATGGGTTTTAATGAACAGGTTTTATTAGCGTTAACGACCTGGCCAGGTGTTAAGAATGGAATGAGAGTAAAGGGGGCAGGGTGAGGGGCTATCAGAAGGCAGAGTAGAGAGAGAGAGTAGCTGGAAGTGAGAAAGGGAGGGCTAGACAGAGGAAGAGACAGAGGGACGGGTGTGCGGCCACCCAAGAAGGTGAAGAAAGTCAGAGAGAGAGAGTGAACAAAGGAATCTGCATGAATAAGCTTTGGGACAGAAATAAATTATGTCTGAAAGGAGACTGCACTTCCCCCTGACTGGCTGTGGTACCAGCAGAACGGTAAAGAGAGGGGGAAGGTTTCTGTGAGTAGTCGTGAAAAGGTGAGATGTCATGTTAAGCTAGGTGGGGGATGGAGAAGGGGTTAGAGATGCTGGCTATGACTGAGAACCGTAGTGGTAGTGTTACTGCTGGACCCTTTAGTAGGTTAAAACTGCTGACCTGTAGTTATCCCAATACCTAACCGCCTGTGCTATCAAGTCTCCTGCCTAGGTAGTATTGCTAAAAAACCCTTAAATAACATCATGCTTTAGCTATTGGGGTAGGCCGGGTTGACTAGAGAAACCAATCCAGAGACACCCATGTAGGTGTAAGACAGAGCTCTATATCACAGAGCAATTGCAGATTGAGAAAACATCCCAGCCCAGTCCAGATCAAGTCCATAAGTCTGATACTAGCTCATATGTCCAAATCTATAAAGTCGTCTTCAGACTGACAAAACACGTGCAATGATGCCGAATGCAGGAAGATCACAGGCCAGTGGGTGAAAAGTTTTGTGGATCCGATCGCAGTGAAAGCATCTCATCGCTGGTAAGGGTCTCCCCACAGCTCAACAGGAAGGTGAAGCAGAGAAAGAGTGTGTGGCTCACCGCAAAGGCGTAGGGGAGGAAGTTCCTGGAATCCTCATGAGAAGGCCACACCCACCAGGAGGCATCATCAGGCTGACATGATTGACAGACTAAACTCCACCCCTTCACTGTATTTATCAAGTTGACATGAAATTATAAGTACCACAGCTATAAAACTCCTCATGTGGCATATGTCTTTGGCCACTCGCTTTTTCATTTTAATTATCCTGGCAACGACGACTCTGTCTTGTCTCAAAATAGGAGTTGAAGGAGGAAACAGGAAGGAGCCAAATGGCGACATTGATCCTTCAGGACTGCCAGGCACAAGTTGACTTTGTGGATGGTGCCTGACTGGGACACCAGGCTTCTCTTTCTTTTGGTGAATTTGAGCAACGGCTCTCCTTTTCTGTAATAAACCAAATCCACTACCATCAAACTGTTTCCAATTCAGCATGACCCATAGAACAGAAAATAACTGCTTCTTGGGTTTTTCTGAGTTCGTTACGAAGCCCACAGGCTCATCTTTCTCTGTTGGAGTGGCTGCTGGAGTTGAATCCCAATGTGTAACCCACTGCCCCACTGGGGCTCTTCTATTCTGTATTACCTGTGTACTCCGGATCTACCTGTCTATTAACACTGCAGAGGGATTTGCCAATGACCTTCAAAAGTGATGATGGACTGAAGATACGTTGACAGGTGACAAGAACCAAATGGAAGGTAAAGAAAATTGGCCTCTGAATTTTGTGAGCATTTGATTTGCGTGCATTTTGTCGTGAGCTAATGGGAGTCAGCATTCACAGGAAGAGCAAAGAAATGTCTTTGAATTACAAGGCATGGGGAGTGGACGACCAAGGAGGGGCTTGAGAAAAATGAGATAGACAGGGAGGGATAGTTTAGAAATGGTGTTTTAGGAAATGATAAATTACACACACACACACAATTCATCTTCTGCATGCAAAATCTTCATATAAGAATAAGATCTTAGCAAGAGATGCCCTATCAGGAAGGTATAAACCAGCTTCTCACGTTTTTGTTGAAAAGGCACTGAAACAGGAGCTCTTTTGAAACTAAAGTGAAAAATCTACATTTTTAGCATTCCGATGTCTGGAATTCTTCAAACATGATATATTTCACGGAAAAATCAGGATAATGTTTAGAAATGATTTCTTTATTTTACTCAATTTAAAATATAACGATACTGCTAAGTGTCACACAGTGAAGTCCTTGTCCACAAAGAACAATAAATTGCACTCTGTCTTTAAATATTCCAGCATTAGAGTACACTTTAGAATCACATATATTGCCATTCCTCTATGTAAAAAAGTCACTATCAGCCTTGGTACATAAGCACTCAGGAAGGAAAAACTTCTGTGTGACCTAACATTCTATTAGAACCTTGAAAAATATCCCTTCTGAAAGGGGGGAACTTTGTATATGTCATGAGCCTCTGACCCAGGAAAAATATGTATATGGCATGAGCCTTTGGCCTAGGAAGCATATTCTTTAGCTTGGAGGCTCTTCTGAGCAGCGATCTGCACACATAAACTCATTCCAATGTGACCTCTTTTGTGCTCCCCAGTTGAGGGGAAGTAGCTGGTTTGGTTAGAAGCTCCTTTGACACACAGGAGAGGATAAAACCTGCTGGACTGGGGAGTTCCTGAAGCTCTCAGAGAGTTGATAGAACTGAAGCTTAAGGGTAGTTGGCCAGGGCGTACTAGGTGGAGGCTGAGGACCTGAATGGATCTCTCCAGGTGAGTTGTGGCCCTGGGTATCTTAGCAGCAAACGTCAAAACCAGAGAAAAGGTGTGGGAACTGGCAGCCAGAGACTCCCGTGGCAGTGAATCCTGCACAGCATTTGAAGAAAAAAAAAGTGGAGTTGAGCCAACAGCCTGCCATATTGCCTATCAGTCCTGGGAACCATCAGCCTTGGATCTTGCTTCCTGGTTCATCAGCTCCCATAGCGACACAAGTCAAAAGAAGCCTCAGCTTATATTCTGACCCACACACTTGAACTTTCTACACCCGTGTGAACCACTTTCTTGATATATACCTGCTCCTTCCTTTCTCTGCTAGAGCAGCAAACATATATTGGCTGCTGATAGCTTTCTCGGCTGAACCTCAGCACCATCAGCAGGCAAGGGTGATGTGACTGAGAAGGTGACAGGACACACGATCTTGATTAAAGATTCAGGTAGTGTAGTCTTTCTACTTACTTGTATCCTATCCTAAGTGTGCAAACCTGCCAGTGTTTCCCTTTGTTTTCCACTGGGCGATTTACATGGATTCATGAAACACATGACTGAATGATCTTCCTTTGGTTGGAGTGTCTTTGTGGTCCATGACCTCTGGGATAGGTTACTCAGTAGTATAACTGGAGCCTGCCACTGCATCAAGGATATATTTCATACAACAAAGTTAAAAAAATTACTGTGCAGAAAACTGTAAGAAATAAATAGGGGGGGGGAAATCACTGTGCAGGAAACTGAAAGAAATAAATGAGTGGGGGGGGGGGGTTGTTAAATGTTAGAGAAACCTAAAAGAAGTACGGATTGCCCTTTCTGTTAGAATGGTCACAAATTTTCATTTGGGCTGGAAATGTATAGAGGAAATTGAGAGGCTATGGGAGTGAACAGACCAGGGGCAGGGGAAGCAGCAGAAAGACTCCAGGAGCCATGCATGTTACCTGAACTGCTGGGCAAACAAGGAGGCCAAAAAATTGGCATTGCTAGAGAAGCCACCTTAGCTATCTATTTAGAAAAAGCGGCTATGTAGACCCTGCTGAGCACAGTGCTACCCTGGACACACACAAAAACTTATCACGAGGGCAAAGAAAGTTATCATGAGCTGGAATCAACTCGACAGTGACTGATGGTGCTCAATGGAGCCGTGATGGTATAGTGGGTAAGTAGATGGCTGCACTCCTCATGGTCAATCGTTGAAAACCACCAGTGGCTCCTGGGGAGAGACTTGGCTTTCTACTCCTGTAAATAGTTAGTTATAGTCTTGGAAACCCACAGGGGTCTCTATGAGTCAGCACGGACTCAGTAGGAGTGAGACATGCTTCTCGTGGCACCCATATCGCAACGTGATCACATGCTGGGCAGTGCAAAGCGAAAGGTCAGCTTGGGGTCTAAACTGTGCTTGGAATGATGGTTGGGTTCTATCCTTTACTCAGTGACTTTAGATACTATAAAGTCCTTACTTCTGAGCTATTCAGATACACTGACAGAGAGGAAAAGAACCAATTGTTTCTGAAGGAGAAGATCCACCGTGACTAAACTATTTTAACAAAATTGAAAAGACCTTTGATAGTGTATGAGATAGATCAACTCACGTCAGTTGAAATGATGGTTTTCTGTAGAGGAAAGAACTAGGAGGCAAAGGGCATTTATAGAGGTCTAAATACAGGAATGTAAATATATCAACATATTGACATGTGATTATGGGGAAATAGATCTATGTGCACATATTTATAGGTTTACTATTAAGGTAGCAGATAGACATTGGGCCTCCACTCAAGTACTTCTTCAACGCAAAAACACTTTATTCTATTAAACTGGCATTCCATTATGCTCACCTTCCCAACACTATCGCTGAAGACAGAGCAGGTTCGTAAGCAAATGTAATGAAGAAAGCTGATAGTGCCTGGCTATCAAAAGATACAGCAACTGGGGTCTTAATGGCTTGAAGATAAACAAAGCCCACATGGAAGAAACACACCAGCCTGTGTGATTACAAGGTGTTTATAGGATCAGGTATCAGGCATCAAAGAACAAAAAAATCATATCATTGTGAATGAGGGGGAGTGTGGAGTGGAGACCCAAAGCCCATCTGTAGGCAACTGGACATCCCCTTACAGAAGGGTCTTGGAGAGGACATGAGCCAGTCAGGGTGCAGTATAGCACTGATGAAACATACAACTTTCCTCTAGTTCTTTAATGCTTCCTCCCCACTACTATCATGATCCCAATTCTGTCTTACAAATCCGACTAGACCAGAGGTTGTACACTGGTACACATAAGTGCTGGAACACAGGAGATCCAGGACAGATAAACCCTTAGGACCAAAAATGAGAGTAAGGGGGAGGTGAGGTCGAAAGGGGTAACCGATCACAATGATCTACAGATAACCACACCCCACACACCCGGGGACGGACAAAAGAAAAGTAGGTGAAGGGAAACATGGGATAGTGTAAGACATGAAAAATATAATAATTTATAAATTATCAAGGTTTCATGAGGGAAGGAGCAGCGGGGAGGAAGGGGGGAAATAAGGAGGTGATACTGAGGGCTCAAGTAGAAAGAAAACGTTTTGAGAATGATGATGACAACAAATATACAAATGTGCTTGGCACAATGGATGTATGGATTGTGATAAGAATTGTACGAGCCCCCAACAAAATGATTTTTTAAAAAAATAAAAAAAAGATGGTTTTCTGAAACTGGAGCATGACCAGCCTCTCCCAGTTGGAGGGAAAGCTTAGATTACCCAGCCTGGAAGGGAATAAATAACAGGGGAGCCAAAGGGACCCCCCTCTGCTTGTCAGCGGTACCACCTTCAGAGAAAGCTTCTGTAGAGCAGAACTCAAACAAGCCCAGCCCTCTTCTGCCTACTGAGCCTTTACCTTGGCTAGATTACACATTTCCACTCTACTGTCCAATCTTTCTTCTCCATCATTCAGTTTGGGGGCCTTTAGCTTTAAATTATTTGGTAAGGAAAACCAGTATACAAAAGGGACACAGCAAAATGCAGCCGCTGGCCGCCTACCAATCTCCCCCATACACACACCCTGCTTTTCCTCCAGATATGAATTGTAGTTCTTTCTACCTTTCCATTCGAATTAGCATAACAATCCACAGGGGTTTACCACTAAGAGAAGCACCTAGGGTCCTCTTTACACAGTGCGTAATTACATCCTGTTATGTATCCCATTTATTAAGCCTAGCTAATTAACTCCCAGTCAATTGTTTTTTAAATCTAATATATATTCTCTGTCTTTCCGCCCCCAGCTACCTAGAGTTGTGTCTCCTCTACTTGACTGCATTGAAAGTTCCTTGGTGTAGTGGTTACGTGGTGGGCTGCCATCTGCATGGTTGGCTGTTCCAAACCACCACCAGCTCTGAGGGAGAAAGACTGGGCTTCCTACTCCGGTAAATAGTTACAGTCTCTGAAACCCACTTGGGGTCACGATGAGTCAGCATGGACTCCATGGCAGTGCTACCACGTAACAAGGTAACAATGTCGCCTCTCCTAGATAGCACAGGTCCTTTCTTACAAAGACCATCTGGATGTGCCTGCTTTGAATCAAAGTCATCCTGACTTCAGATGGAGGTTTAGTTTAATGCTGAAAAACAGCACAGGCTCTGGAGAAAGATGAGGCTGTGTGCTCCTGTTAAGACTGACAAAGCCTTGGACACCCTACGGAGGGTCACAAGCAGTTGGCATCAACTCAAGGGTAGTGGGTTAGGTTTCATTGACCATCAGGTGGTTTTACTTTTTTTGGCAAAAGAAGAATATACTCAATGTATAAATAAATGTGATTGAATGTTTACTTCTTGGCAAGAATCTTCCCGGAAATAATTTCACAAGTCTAAAAGAAATATTTCTAACCATGTTCTCCATTTGGTTTGGACACTATGCTGACCATCCGATTCTTCAGAAAGTGACTTGGCTATTTTGTGGTGTGAAAAAAAGCCTCCAAAATGATGGGAAGAGTACTTTTCCTAGTTCCACAGGTGGCAGAACTTTGGTGTGCAACAACTGACTTGTTTAAGATGATCAGGAAACTTCCCATGCAGGTCACACCGAAGGCCCCTCCCCTGTGCGTCTGGCGTAGATTTCCTTCAGAGCTTTTGCTTCCTCTTGACTCCTTTGTGCCTGCAGAGCACACAACCCCCCTGGGAAGACAGACGTTGACAAATGAAAGGACATGATATAAAGACAAAAGGGCAGAATGAATGTCAGAGGTGGGATGAAAAGAATTTGTCTTTTAAAAAAAAAACTTGTAAGAGAAAGATAACATTTAAGTAAATGAAATTCAATTTGCTCATGATGGTCTTCCGCTCCCCCCCCCCCTTAATCCCACCAGGCAGTTCAATTCTTTTCTCACCGAATCCCCCTGGTAGTTTGATTGCTCTTCTCTAATGATATGCTGCTCTGTAGTAATTCACAGTGAGAATCTCACTTTGACCCCGCTGAATAGATTATAAACTCTTTGAAGGCACCTTCACTGTGTCAGATGGCGACTTCCTCAACCTACTGGACCTTCGTGGTGTAGTGGCTACATGTTGGGCTGTGATCCACAAGGTCAGCAGTTCAAAACCACCAATTGCTCTGTGGGAGAATGATGGGGCTTCCTACTCCTCTAAAGAGTTAAAGTCTCAGAAACTCACCAGGGTGGCTCAAAAATGTCCTACAGGGTTGCTATGATTCAGCCTCAACTTGATGGCAGTGAAAGTTTAACTTCTTTGGTTAATGAATAAATCAGTCAAAATTTTTCCACAACTCACTGCCGTTGACTTGATTACAACTCGCTGTGCCGTAGGATAGGGTGTGACTGCCACTTTGGGTTTCTGAGACTTTAAATCTTATGGGAGCAGACAGCCTCACCTTTCTCTCACAGAGAGGCTGGTAGATTCAAACCACTGAACTTGCAGGGTAGCAGCTCAATGTGTAGACTACCAGGGCTCTTATATTTATGCCAGCATCACACACACACACACACACACACACACACACACACACCTCATCTTTATCTCCTATTTGAAAAACTATTTCCAAATTTTATTTTTGAAAAACTGAAGTTTTTTCAAGATACACTTGACTATACATGTAAACAAAATTATGAATTTTGTGCTCTATTAGTTTGTATTCTAAGAGAGGGACAAAAAGGAACTAGAGCTTGTTCTTTGTGGTCTGACATTTTTTTTCTGGGCTTGGGAGAGCAAGGTGAGGACAGTTGAAGCCTGGGCTTGGACTTGATAGAGCATACTCCTTCTCAGAGTCATACCATTTTTGGAGATGGGCCAGACCTGAAAAACTGCCCCGCCTGGACTCTTCACTTTACTGTTGAAGAAAGGGAGGCCCAAAGAGACTGTTTTGTCCAAAAGCACTAAGCTACTTGATGCTAGAACCTAGATTATGTAGTTTTCAAGTAACAAATGAAAACCTTTCAGCAGACAGATACGTTGGATGAACTAATTTAGCATTTTAAATCATTAAAAAGTGCAATTATACCATGCATAGAAATAAATGGAGAATATGGAACAGAAGAAAAACCAAATTTGTCTTAGAAGAAGTACAGCCACAATGCTCCTTAGAAGCAAAGATAGCAAGACTTGTCGCAGGAACTTTGGACGTGTTATCAGGAGAGCGCATGGCTTGGTCAAGTAGAGGAGCAGGGCAAGAAAGGCCAGCCCTGGACCAGATGGGTTGACGCAGTGACAACAATAGTGGGCTCAAACAGAACTGTGAGGAGGCCGCAGCACCAGGCAGTGTGTCAGTATGATGTCCACGGGGTTGCTTTGAGTACAAGACACTTAACAACAGAACAGACCGGGGCCCTGTTGGTGTGATGGGCTTTGTGTGGGGCTGCTAACCATAAGGAAACCCAGAGTCTCTCCTCGGGAGAAAGATGAGGCTTCCTGCTCTGCAAAGATTTACATCCTTGGAAGCCCACAGGGACAGTACTACACTGCCCTATAGGGGTCCTCTGTGAATTGACTTGATGGCAGTGCATTTGGCCTTTGGTTTACTGACAGCATTAGCCTAAAACCACCTTCAGGCTATCTTTTGAGATTCCTTGCGAATCTACATGCTGAGGACTAGTCTTCTTTTAAGTCCCAATTTATTGGGCAGAGGTAAGGAGGGAAAGAGACACGTTTCACTTCCATTTGCAAATGTTGCCCAAAGGGCCTCTCGGTTTTTACTTTAATCATCCCTACTATCCGCACATATTCCTCCACCAGCTGATATAAGTCAGGTCATCGGGTCCATATGAAATGGTTCTTTTCTGTTCGAAGTCAGAGTAATGAGTAAAGAGGCTTTCTCTCTTTGCTCAGGAGAGGAGAACCCAGGAAACATTTTTTTTCAATCACCACCTTGATTAATTCATTAATGATTTTTACCACCCTAGCAAGTGTTATTCAGACACCTTGGGATAGGACAATGAGTCAGAGGTAGGCAACAACACCAGAATAGAAGCATGGTTCTCTGGGGATTCCACTCTGGGCTTTCCATTCCCAGATCACACTATTTCCTAATTGGGGGGAAAATGTTCTGTAAAAGTCTAACGGGTCTGCTGGAGCCCAACAGTGACTAAATAAGGTCGATCCAATGATCGTTTGATGCAAGAGGTTGCTGTTATATGAATTTTTAAAGGTATTTTCAGGGGAGGGGTTTACTGTTTAATTGAAATAAAATCCTTTTCCTTGGGCAAACTCATCCCAATTCCTGGAGATATTACCTTTTTATGTTAATTAAATTAACTTTGAAATGCCTTCCAAACGCCTTGGTTGTCTCCAAGATCTCCTAATTGGCAAGCTGTGTAAACTTATTGTTTCCCACTTCCAGCCTGAATACTAACTGAAGATTTCTAACCCTCATGTTGAAAAATAATACATATAACAAAAAATCATATCATTGGGTGCACACCTCTATGATATGATCGCTGAGGTCAAATGGGTGCATAAGCAAATGCGGTGAAGGAAGCTGATGGTGTCCGGTATCAAAAGGTATAATGTCTGGGGTCTTAAAGGCTTGAAGGTAAACAAGCAGCCATCTAGCTCAGAAGCAACAAAGTCCACATGGAAGAAGCACACCAGCCTGTGCGATCACGAGGCGTTGAAGGGATCAGGTATAAGGCATGATCAGAACAAAAAAAAATCTTACCCTAGTGAATGAGGGGGGGAGTGGAGAGTGGAGACCCAAAGCCCATTTGTGGGCCACTGGAGATCCGCTTGCAGAGGGGTCTAGGGGAGGAGAAGAGCCAGTTAAGGTGTGATGTAGCATGGATGAAAAATACAGCTTTCCTCTAGTTCCTAAATGCTCTACCCCACCCCCACCCCACACCCCCACCCCTGCTGCAACTGTCATGATCCGAATTCTATCTTGCAAGTCTGGCTAGATCAGAGGATGTACACTGGTACAGATAGGAACTGGAAACACAGGGAATCCAGGGCGGATGATCCCTTAGGGACCAGGGGTGTGAGTGGCTATACTGGGAGGGTAGAGGGAGAGTGGGTTAGAAAGAGGGAATGGATTACAAAGATCTACATGTGACCTCCTCCCTGGGGGATGGATAACAGAAAAGGGGGTGAAGGGAGATGTCAGACAGGGAAAAATCTGACAAAATAATGATTTATAAATTATCAAGGGCTCATGAGGGAGGGGGAAGCGGAGAGGGAGGGGAAAAATGAGGACCTGATGCCAACGACTTAAGTGGAGAGCAAATGTTTTGAGAATGGTGAGGGCAATGAAGGTGCAGATGTGCTTTACACAATTGATGTATGTATGGATTGTGATGAGTTATATGAGCCCCTAATAAAACGATTAAAAATACATGTATTATATATCTGAGAGTGAGCTGAAAGCTTACATAAGATTCGGATATATACAATAATTTAAATCTCTCTTGTTGAAATTCACGTAAGTGAAGGCTAATCCATGAGTAGAGGGGATGTTGTGGTTTATTTTATTTTTTAATGAATTTCTTAAACAAAAAAATCAAGTATTCACTTTCTCAACAAAGGGGCTCTAGACTTTGAAGTTGGAAGGTGCTGTGGGGTGGGGGGTGGGCTCACACCCCAGAGCAAGGGCACATGGGCACGCAGACACGGTGGTGGAGACACGTGTGCGCGCCCGCCCACATCCTCCTCCATGTGAATCGCCTGCAGAATTTATGGGCTTCGCCACCCTGGATTACTGTCAGGTGCAGAAAACAACTCTTTGTTCTGTGGGCACCCTCCCCTCCCCCCAACCCCACACACTTGGCTATTACCGGCCACGTGAACACTGGGCTTGGGAGACAAAGACTGGGGCAGAGTGCGACCAGAGGGGCCCAGGGACGTTTCCCCATCTCCTGGGACACGTGTGAAATCGACTCAGGCCTGCCTCCCACTGGGAAGCTCTTCCCAGAAATGTCCTGTCAAAGCCCCTGAAAAGAAATCGGGTTTCTCGGGGTCCTGAAGCTCTCAAACCCGGGGCCTCCGCCCTCTCGGAAAGTCGGAGCCAGGGCATCTTTGCCCCGGGACTCCCTTAAAAAAGGCACACTCCGGCCGCCAGCGGGAGCGAATCCTTAGAGCCCCGCCGCCGCCGGGGGAGCGGTAAGAGGTCCCTTTAGCCCCGGGGAGGCCTCTGTTCACTGGGGCCACAAGGTAGCCTTTGATCGCTGACCTCCCACCCCGAGAGCCTGGCGCCCTGTTACCTCGGTGAGCCCCTCGCCTCGGTTCCTTTTCAGAGCAAGAGCTAGCGTGGGCACTCGCTTAGAACGCAAAATTTAAAGGGGCACCGAGCAGTCAGAAATCAGATGAAATAGTTCAATGTAGTACTTTAATTTTTTCTTTCATCAATGCAAAAATCCATGGCGCACAAACTATCGCGGCAGGGTGTCTCCGGTACGGAACTCAGCTAGTTCGTGAACCCGCGGACAGGACCTGCTTCGGGGGCTCCGGGGAAGGGCGCCAAGGCTCGTGGGTCCCGGAGGTGGCGACCCCTACGGAGGGCCCTAAGGCGTGGAGGTGACCCCGGGGGACCGTGGGGAGAGTCGCAGGGAACAAAGGCGGAGGCGGGGGAGTTCGAGGTCCTGGTCCGAGAGACCCGGAGCGAAGAGTCGACTCGCTGTTCCCGGAGGCCGCCGCGGGCGAGTCCCTTAATTCCCTCGCCTCGGTGGTTCATTCTCACTAACAAGACTTGGCAAGATGTCGGGCGAATAATTTCGGGCTTCTGTCATGCCCCCCCTCCCCACTGCCCAGAGCTGCCCTGGGGAAAATGAAATGCATAAATGAGACGGGGTGGTGGTGGGAGATGGGGGAGGGCAAGAAATCTACACGATGAGGAAAGAGGAATGCAAAGAAAGCCGAATCTAAATAAACACATCTTTGCGCGTGAATGTCTCCAGAACCAGTTCCGCACCAAATGTAGACCCTAAATGTCATTTCCTGAGAAGGCAATTCACACGTGTGCAAGATGGGGGTGAGGAGGGCTTCCCCAACGCCGAAGCTCGCCGCCTCTCCCGCTCCGCCCCCCACCGCAGCTCCCCGCTCGGGTTCCATAAATACATTTTAGGAAGCGTGGAAGGGAGGGGCTCGCTGGCCCTCCTCCGTCTGCACAACCTTCTGGCAGTGACTGCCCTGCCTCCTCCCGGGTCGTAAAACCACGAGCCCCGCACCTCGGCCCTCTTACCGTGGGGCTCAGTGGGGAGGCAGTCTCTTTCATCTTGTACGTCGGGGGTTGCCCACGTTTCTCAGGAAGCTATAAAGCCCATTTAATGGCTTGAGATGAAAATCGATCATGCTAATGCACACAGAAGCCAGCGTCCGAGGAATCTTATTAAAAGGACGACTAGCCGGGGCGAACGAACTCTTAAATCTGGGGCAAGGAGGTGCAGGTCTCGCAGGGTGGACGGTGGCGCACCACTTCCCTCTCCACTTGGGTGCCGGGGAGACCCCGCGAGCTCACAGGAGGGCAGAGGAGAGTAAGGCGCGGAGGTACAAACAGGGACACCTCAAACCGAGCCACCGGCCTCCACGAGGCCCACTTCGCCGTTGAGGCGGCCCAGCGCGGCGAGCCGGGCGGCTCGGGCCCGGACGGGAAGCACGCCGCGGCGGCCGGGCCCAGCGGCTGCGCTCCATTCACAAAGTCCTGGCGCCGCCGCTCGCCGGCCGCTCGGAGGCCGCCTCCCTCTTCCTCTGGGTCTCGGATTTATGAATGGGCCTGGCGGCGAGCGTCGAGCTCCCTGTTTACTCCGCTCTTTGTGACGTCGCGGTCCCGTGGCTGGGCGCGAGCGGTCGGCGCTCCATTCACGCGCCGGGGAGGGGACGAGAGGCGGGGCCTGCGGGGCGGAGGCTGGGAGAGAGCTGCGCTCGGGGGGCGGCGGGCGCCGGGCGGAGAATGGAAAGAGGCGGGGCCTGGCGAGGTAGTAGCGAGTCCACCGCCCCCTCCCCGGGGGTGGGGCGGGCGCGGGGGGGAGGGAGAGCAGAGGAGCATTCATAAATCTATAAGCAGAGGAGGCAACTCGGGCTGGGGCAGTGCGCGGAGCTCCGGCGGCGTGTGGGGAGCGGCGGCCGGAACTGCAGCGCCCCCGGCCATACAATAGGGGCCACAACCGGAGGGAGCCCTCGGTCCTCGGTCGTAAACACACTCCCTCCCCTGCCACCTCCCGCCCCGCGCCGCGCACGGTCCCGCCGGGCGTCCGCGGCCGCTGGAACTGCTATGTGACCCGCGGGCTGCGGCAGGAAGGGGACCGGGGAGAAGAGGATCTCGGGCCGTAACCCCCGGGAGCCAAGTTTGCAGCCACTTCTGCGCGCGCGCTCCTTCAGCCTTCGTCTGGCCGGGCTGCCCTTCCCCTCGTCGCGCGCCCGGCGGCCGAGGGTCCCGACGACCATGGTGACGGTGGAGAAGCTGCAGGAGATGGACTGCAGCGTGCTCAAAAGGCTGATGAATCGGGATGAGAGCGGCGGCGGCGGCGGGCACGGCGCCCCGGGGCTGGTGAGCGGCGGCAAGTGCCTGCTGCTGGACTGCAGACCGTTCCTGGCGCACAGCGCCGGCTACATCCGCGGCTCGGTCAACGTGCGCTGCAACACCATCGTGCGGCGGCGGGCCAAGGGCTCCGTGAGCCTGGAGCAGATCCTGCCCGCCGAGGAGGAGGTGCGCGCCCGCTTGCGCTCCGGCCTCTACTCGGCGGTCATCGTCTACGACGAGCGCAGCCCGCGCGCCGACAGCCTCCGCGAAGACAGCACCGTGTCGCTGGTGGTTCAGGCGCTGCGTCGCAACGCCGAGCGCACGGACATCTGCCTGCTCAAAGGTAAACGCTGGCCGAGCTGGAGTGTGTGTGTGTGTGTGTGTGTGTGTAGGGGGGGTGCTTGCCGGCCTGTGCTTTAGCTGACACGGGAAGGAAAGTGCCCCGAGTGACTCGTGGCAGCAGGCATCCACGCTTGCTCTTTTGCGCGGCTTCTCAAGGTTTTTGTGTGTTTCCGTGCTGTGTGCCAGCGTCCAAAGCCCTCCCGGACCGTGCGGGTGCGTTTCCCCGAATCCTCGCCGGCGATCCCGCGTGTATTTACTGTCACTAACGGTGCTCGGGTGGCCGATGAAGGGACGGACTCCTATGTGCAGCCCATTTGTGGGGACTGGTGCCAATGGGGACTGGACAGGCCTGCTCCTTCGGCGTACCCCGACCTTGCGCTGGGCTCTGGGACCGACCCGGAGAAGCCGAGAGCTGGGGAAGAAGGTGACCGTTGAGGCGGGACCAGCCTCCAAACGCAGATTGGGTTGCCGGCGTCGGCCGGAGCGAGCCGTACCTGTCCTCCCGCCGCACAACTCCGAGCGCCGCCCGGGAGGCGGCAACTCCTCCTGCCGCCCAGCGAGGCCGCGGCTCCGGGCGCCGGGGACTGTAGGGCTCGGTAGTTGGGGAACGGGAGCCTGGGACGCGGCCGTGGAGCCTTGGAAAGCTCCGTTGCGACTTTCGCTCTTTTGTGTAGGCACGGTTTTCGAACACCCCATGGCGGCGCGTGCCTGTTTTCAGTGAGAGCCGGAGAAAGTCTTCGCTCTTTTCGGGAAGAGGGCGGGTTGTAGAACCGAGAAGTCAGAGCCCCCCGAGGACAGTGTCCTATCCGAGGGACGGCGGGGACAGTGCGCCGCTCGCAGCAGAGCGGAGGCCGAAGCTGGCGGCCCCCCTCGGCCGGTGGCCCTGGGCGCCCCTCGCGCTGGGGCGCGGGCTGGGGCCCGGGGGTGGCCCTGCGGCCACGCAGGGTCCCGGCCTCCGCTGCCGCATTCCGCGCATTCTTTAGCGCTTGACCGCTTCTCCCCTCGGAGCCCGAGGGCCGGTTCAGACCCCCGGCTTCCAAGAGCCGCTGCTCTCGGGGACGGCGGCGCCCCCAACCCCTTTCTCTCCGAACGGGACTGATCCCCCGAGAAGAAGGGGGCTGGGGGGAAGGGGAGGAGGGGGACGGAAACCCCTACCCACCGCCCCCTCCTGAAAGCTCCAGGAAACTGCTCCGTGCAGAAGAGAGGGGTTTGCCCCCCGGGAACAGCGGGGGGCTTTGTTCTCAGCACTTGCTTCCTGACCACTTGACCTGTCAGCTGCTGGGGACCGGCTGCCGTTGACCTGTGGTTGAACCACGCAGCCGATTTGTCCCTCGTTTTCCGTGCGGGTTGCCTTTTGCACTACCTTTTGAGTCTTCCCCACCCCCTGCGTGTTTGAGGCGAAACTGGACGGAGAGCTTTTCACCGGAAGGACCCTCCAGCCCAGCTAGGCGCGGAGCTGTGGTGGGAAGCCCGCCGCAGGCGCACGCCCCCCAGTAGATGGATGTGCATCCAGTTACTGATGAGACCACAGTGTGCTGGACGCGCGATTGTATAAACAAGGTGGCTCTCCCTTTCCTGGGACTGCCGCTCGTGGGAAAGAAGATCCTGAGCCCGCCTTCCCTTGTGGGCTTCTGGACCGAAGACCTTTCCCTCAGTGGGACTGGGCCTGGACTCCAGCCCACGTGGAGTCTGGGTTTGTTTTGTTTTTCTTCCAGAAAGAAATCCAGAGGGGACTTTGGTGACTGCCCTAGAGCATGTGGCCCCAGGGCTTCCGGGGACTTCGGCCTCCCTTCTGGGCATGTAAAAAGAAAAAAAAGAGGAAGAAAAAGGTTCTCGGTGCGAGATACCTCTCCTCATGGTTGATTCTGGTCCCCAGAGCTGGTGAAGGTTCTCTGGGCTGGAGGTTCCGAGGCAGGCAGATCCGTTCTTACCTCTGGGTAGGTCAGCCTGCCTCTGGGTCGGATGACAGCCCCCTGACAGGTGACTTTCCTGAAGGTTGTCTCCGAAAGGTACATGTTCCTTACCTCCTTTGCCTCCTGTGGCCTGCCCTTTGGGCCCACAGGCATGCCAGTCGGCCTTTGTGTTTCAGAGTTGACATCCTTTGAGATTATAGTGCCTTCGCCTGGGCGGAAAGTTTAGCGCTGCCGCCTGGACCCCCCCCCCTCCCCCGCTTAAGTTGTTTCCTATGGAGGCTCAGTTAGGTATTTACCAAGCAGCAGCGCCCAAAAAGCTCAGAGCCAGGGAGGGCTCTTTGTCGTTCTGTCTGGGGGCTAGAGCCATATCTATTAGGTTAATTGGGTCCTATACTGCTTAACTTAACTTAATTTGATATGTGATAACCAGTTTCTCTTCTTTCTCTCTGCCTCCCCAGAGAGGGCAGAAAAAAAGCAAGCATCTGCGTCCCCAGCCCTGTGGGGAGGTGCAGACTGGATGTATGAAGTGGCGGCCAGAGACAGCCGCTGCCAGTAGGGTGGGGGAGATGTGGCTTTCAGGGGAGGGGGCTGTGTGGGCAGGGACCTGAGAGGAACACAGGAAACAGGGATGAAACACTCCTTAGGCGGTCTTTCGAAAAGGCTTCCATCGATTAGGGGTTTGGTAATTTGGTTCCCACTGGCGTTGTTCGTTTTATTTTCCAGTGAATGGGCCTTTCTGTCCCTGACTTCTTTCATGGTGGTGCATGTGGAGATAAAGTGGGGAGGTGAGAGGGTGGAAGACCCTCTTTGGTGGTGCCTGCCATGGGGGTCATGAAAACGTGAAAACAGCAGGCTGCTTGTGGAAGTTATGAGTCAAAATAGGATCCATCGCAGGGAGTTCGGCTTGCAGTGCTAGATTATCTAATTCTGTGAATCAACCGAGCTTCAAGATTTAATTTTATATTTTTACCACTTTCAAGGGCAATTGATTATCCATTGGAGGTAGTTAAGAAATGAAAAGCAAACAAAGCGTCACAGTTAAAAACAGGAGTGTTACTTAACGTCAACAAAATGTTGCCTGCCTAACCTTTAAATTTTCTGATATTGCCCAAGTTTTGCTAAAAGCAATAGCCAAAATAACTTCAATAACCCCCCTTAAAAATTTACTAGAGATCGATTCCCCTTGGGGTAAACAACCCCCGCCCCATCTCTATTCAATTTAAAATCCTGTAAAGCATTTTCAGAAGCAGTTTAGAAATTTCCACTTTTCAGACATTATCACAGTATAGTATCTGCCTTAAAATCCTTTTTTCTTCCCTCCATAAATTGTTGGATTAGAGTTTCAGTCTCCTTTGGTCATTAAAGAAAGACAAAAAGAATTCTTCCCTACTCCAGTAGAAGTCATTCTCTCCCTATATCCCCATAACTTCCATGTTTCCATCCACAATTCCCAGAGTCTCCAAATAACCAATCCGTTTCATAGAGAGATTTCCCTTGTTTTCCTAGCTCATGACCTTCATCAGGTCTTTCTGAACCTCTGACTTTCCAGCTGTCCTGGAATGATGGGGAGGAATTGGGGAGGATCCACTTGATCTGCTAGGCTGGAATTCATGTGCCCACTAGCTCCCAGATTTGACTGTACAGCCTCTGACCTTTCAGCTTGGTGGAAGCAGCCACGTCTGCCACCAGTGAACGGTGGAACCAGGCACGGTGGGGCCACTGAGAGCAGCCCTGGCATTTCTGGGGATCTCTCTCTTTCCTTCCCTCCCTCACTCTCCCTCCACACCCCCACCCCAGTTCCACAGGAGGTCAGTGACATCAAATGACATAGTAGTTATGTGGGATGCTGATGTTGGGACCGCTGAAAAAAATGGACTTTTTTCCTTTGTAAATCCAACATACTGCAAATCCAACGTACTGCCGAGGAGGCTTGAGGATCGGAAGGGTTAGGGTGATAAAATATTAGATCTTAAAGATAATTTTCAGTCGCTGCTCCAGTTTAAAAAGACAGCCAGAGAAGTAAACTCAACTAGGTTTTTGCATCATTTGAATGAGACATTTGGAACCAAAAAGGAGGCAAGCAGAGTGAGCCCTTGAACCAGAGGTCTCAGAACTTGGTGAGGATGGTCAAGGTTGCTCCTAGGGGAGCAGGCCACCCTGGGGGCCTAGGGAAGGAGAAAGGATGACAGTTTTAAGGAGCCAAGAAAGGCCTTTTAAAGATGAGAACATATGAAACCAGATAGATGGTTTCCCTACGGGGAGGCAGTTCCCGGCTAACGATGAGGAAGCATGACAGGAAGAAAGTCCACTCCAACGGAAGCTGGCTTGCTGAGCGGAGCCCAAGCTAGAGAACCGTGGACTGAGACTGGGAGGGGCTGCAAACAAGGCCTAGCAAGGGGTTAGGTGCCAGCCAGTCAGCCAACCAGCCAAAGCGGTGTCCTGTGGATGGGGTTCCACCCCAAGAAACCCACTGAAGTAGATTTGAAATCTAGCTCAGCATTTCATGGGTGCTGAAGTTAAGGGCAGATGACTTCAAATGGCCCCAGGTTTTCTTGCTGGGCTGCATTAGCCTTGAATTTGATAAGATGCCCCAGGAGTACTTGGCTAAGAGCCTGGTCTGTGAACAGGTGATATTCTGAGCCTTGAGAAAATCAAAAAGCTAAACCCACTGCAATCAAGTCAATTCTGACTCAGCTGCCTTGTAGGGTAGCGTGTAGAACTGGCCCCTGTGGGTTTCCAAGAATAGAAATCTTCATGGGAGCAGACAGTCTCCTCTTTCACCCACAAAACGACTGGTGGGTTTGAATCACTAACCTTGCAGTTAGCAGCTCTGTGCATACCCCACTAAACCTTGCTAAGTTAATGGAAAAAAAGTGACAACCACATTCAGACCCGTGACCATAGCTACTTCCAAAGGACCGTCTTTGCTGTCATGGATCCCTTTAAAAGGCTTATAGTGATGTGAAATATCAGGTCAGAAGTCATAAGAAAGTCTGGTATGAAATTATAGTCCACAGGACAGAGGGAAAAACAGGTCAGAAGTAAGTAGCCTGTCAGAAGATTTTATTGAGAAAGCAAAAATGCCAACTGTAGGCACCTGCTGCCTTTAGAACTATGGTGGAACTGGCATCCCTCCCAGTTTGAGGTTGGAAAGCAGGGTTCAGTCTCCGGCCCTGCAGCCCCGTTCCACACCTTGGTATTCGGTGGGAATAAGCTTTCTCTTCATTATTTTTGATAAAACGTGGTGACCTCTAGCTCTCCAGTGACTCATAGGGACCCTTCCAGACAGAGCTGAGCTGCCCCCTCCGGTTTCCGTAGACAATGTGGGAGCGGAGAACCGCATCTTTCTCCCATGGGGCAGCTAGTACATTTGAACTGCTGACCTTCTGGTTAGCAGCCTAACTCGGAGCTCCACTATTACTACCAGGTCTCCTTGATCTCAATCTTGACCTTAGAAAAGGGAGTATGGATATAAACCTGCACAGCTTTAAGGGTGGGTAGAGACTACTGACGGGAAGATGTTTGACTGCAGCCCTTTTTGTCCCTACCCACAGGAAGAAACCATCCCGTGGACGTGACCCACTAGAAACACACACGTGATTCTATACTGGAAACAAACTCAACTTCAAAAGTTCCATGAAATTGTGTCTGCTGTTGTTGTTGTCAGTGAGCTGATTCAGACTCTTGGCAACCATATGTGCAGAGGAGAGCGGCTTCAGGGGCCATTTGGAAGCAGGCTGCCAGGCATGTCTTCCAAGGATCCTCGTTCACATCACCAAAGTTTTTGTCTATTAGTCAAGCAACTAACCTTTCGCACCACCCAGCGCCTCCTTCCAGGAAATGATACCCACTCTAAATACAATATGTCCTACTGCGTTCTAGTATACTCTCTTATTATTACAATCATTTATTAATAGGAATATGATATTCTCACTAATAATATGATTGTCTTACTATCTATGACCATTATCATGTGTGTAACAGAGGGAAGCAGTGCCTGGCCCATCATCATGAGCTTTCCCACCTAGGGGGCTCATCTCCAGCACAAAGCCAGACACTGTTCTCTTGTGATCCATAAGGATTTTATTGACCAGTTTTAGGAAGTAGACCTCCAGGCTTTCCTTTCTAGTCTGTCATAGTCCGGAAGCTCACTGGCATGTGCCTGTGTGTTGGAATTGGAAATACTAGCAGCTTTCCCTCCAGTGGCATGGCAGCCCGCAGTCCACCAGAATCCAGCAAAGGGGTGCTAGAACAGCCAACCTACAGGCCAATGAAGCCATTCGTATCTCAGGAGGAAGAGACTTTCCAGGGACTTCTTTAGGCTTTTGGTCATACTTTTTCTGTTCAGATCTTACTATGTCAATTGCCAACTTTGTTGTGTCTTCTGGCCTGCTATGAAGAGCTGGGGGAGACCCTGAACGGTCCCCTTAGGCTTGCTCTGTCCTGGACTTCACCTGCTGGGGCCCCACCATCAGGCCCTCAGCCTGACCCCTCTGCAGGCTCTGCTGCACCAGTTGACTGGTGCCAGAAGGCCTGGGGTGCTGGGAGGGGTCCGCCTGTCCTTCCTCAGTCTTACGACCAGGTCTCAAGACTGCCGGCTGGAGAAAGGAGATATAGCCGAGGAAGAGACGCTGTCAATATCTGGGAAACTGCCAGCCGACGGAGTCTCCTTGTTCCTCTTTGGTCTTTGGGAATCCCGTTTTGGGGCACTACTTAGTGTAGGTGCCAGAAAAGGAAACCTTCATTACGTGTCTCCCTGATGCCAGGTGCCAGCCAGCTCAATCAGCTCTCACAGGCACTGTGCAGAGGCAGTTCATTCACACCACAGAGGATGCTCAGAGAGGCCAAATGACTGGCCCCAGGTTGCACACCTGATATTGACGGGATTGGAATTGAACCTGTCATTCTGGCTTCATCTCCTCTACTCTCCCAGCTCCTTGGGAGAAAGACGAGGCTTTCTACTCCCTTGAGGAATTCCAGTCTCGGGAATCCCAGGGACAGGTCCTATAGGGTCCTTATGAGTTGGCATCGGCTCAGTGGCAGTGAGACAGACATAGCTTATCTGCCTCTGTAGGTGATAAGCTTTGTACCTTAAATCTTTTTGTTTGTTAGTTTTTACTTTTTAAAATACTTTTATTGGGAGCTCTTACATCTCTTATCACAATCCATACATTCATCCAGTGTGTCCAGCACATTTGCCGCCATCATCCTTTTCAAAGCATTCTCTTCCCACTGGAGCCCTGTAAAGAGGTCTTGTGCAGCAGGTTTGCCCCGCGCAATGCTCCATTAGCTCTCCTGCTACTGCATCCCTAAGGATGACCGTTCAAGTGAAATATGAAATGCATGACAACTGAAATCTTTTTCCCATTTATCATTATGTTATTTAGAAGTCCAGTGGTGAGATATTTGTTCTTTTTTCCCTTCCCTCATGAACCCTTGACAATTTATAAATTATTATTTCGTCATATCCTGCCCTGTCTGACGTCTCCCTTCACCCACTTTTCTGTTGCCTGTCCCCCAGAGAGGAGGTCACATGTAGATCCCTGTAATCGGTTCCCCCTTTCCAACCCACCTTCCCTCCACACTGCCAGTATCACCACTCACACCCCTGGTCCTGAAGGGATCATCCGCCCTGGATTCCCTGTGTTTCTAGTTCCTGTCTGTACCAGTTGTATCTTAAATCTTTATTTAAAATATTGAAATCCTCTAGACGTGGACTGAGAGGAGCAGTGTTCCGGGGTGGAACTTTGGCTTCTCAGAGAGAGGCCTGGTGTGATTCTTCCCTGTGGAGGCTCGAGAGTGGCCCCATGAGGAGGCTCGGTGGAGTACCCAGAGGCTAGAGAGGTTGTCTTGGCCACTGACTTCCATAAATCAGCTAATGAACAGTACAGTGGGCCTGTCCGGAAGCCGGAAGCCAATATGATGACAGCAAACACATGGGGGTTTACAAAGAGAGACGTATTGGGATGAATGCATATATATGTGTGTGTGTGTGTGTGTGTGTGTGTATGTGTGACATAGTGGTTACGCCTTGGGCTGCCGTTCAAAACCACCAGCTGCTCTGCAGGAGAAAGATAGGCTTTCTACTCCCATGAACAGTTATGGTCTTGAAAACTCACAGCGGCCATTCTCCCGTCACTGTAAGGCTGTGATTGAGATGGATATCTGAGTGTGCGCGCGCGCGTGCGCATGAAATCTGCAGTACGCAGCTCAGGACTAGTTGCAGTGTTGGGCAGCCTTCAGCTCACCACATAGCTACTTCCCAAACCTGTTCATCACCCCAAAGAGAAACTCTACACCTATTAGCCAGGAGGTGGCCAGTGGGGGCTGGTCAAATAGCTATGGAACAAGAGAGTGCAGATGGGCTCCTTTCCCTTCAAGGGAGGCTCGCTGGTGGAGTGTGTTCCACAAGGCCAGCAGTTGTCATCCAAAGATGTGGCTTTCTGCTCCTAGAAACGGCTTCAGTATTGGAAATCCACAGGGGCAGTGCCACCCTGTCTGGTGCAGTTGCTATGAGTTGGAATCGGCATCAACTCAATGGTAGTGAGTTTGGGGTTCTTCTGTTTGCTTTCCCCATAGGGCCAGAGCCCCGTTGGAGGCCTCGGCTTGCTGCTGCTTCCCCCAGACTGCACTGGCTCGTGTGCTGGGTAGCAGCATTCGTGCCCTTAGAAGGAAAGGGGACAGAATGGGCGTCAGTGGAGGGGGAGTGCTCTCCAGGGCCATCAGGACCTCTGGAATTGGTTGGGACAAACCCAGCAGCAGGTTTTCCATCCAGCAAGGCTGGGTATTATGACTCAGCAGGAATGAGGGCCAGTGACCAAAGAGATATCCATTTATATCTGGAGGGAGGCCCGGGAGGGAACGGAGGAGAAACTGCATGCCCTGTTTCTATAAGCCTTAGGATGTGACTGTCGTTTCCCTCCATCTCAGAATCAGTAGGCAGTCATTTCTTGGGTTGACATTTGGGGCAATTTATTACCCATCACATGCCTGCCTGGTGGAAGATTATTATCGATGCGTGCCGGCAGTGCTGGCCGGCATCACTCGGTCATACCAAGTTTGCGGTTGTAGGGGCATAGGTGCCCTTCAGCCCTGTTGTCATTTTAACCAGGGACCATTGGCATCAGCGTCCCACATCACACAGGCCTGATGAGTTGATGTCTACTCAGTCGGGTCCCCCAGAAATAACAAAAACAAGAGCAAGGCGGGATATTGACAAGAGATTGTGAGCTCCTCTCAAAAGCCAGGTCCCAGAGATTGCATGAAGGTCAGAGGGACTAGCTAGGTGGCTCTGCCAGCGGGGGGGGGGGGGTGTTGGGAGGCGGAGTCTGCACCTGACTCCCACCCAGCAGGCACATGCACCTCTTACCTCCTTAGCACTGACCTGAAGCGAGTTACTTTGGCCTGCTGTTACCTTTTTCAATACAAAGCTCTGTCCCCTCCCCCAACCAAGGGGATCTCACAGATAGCCAACCCTTCCAGGCTTAGCCACGCTCAGTCAGGAAATCCCCCCTGCCCCAAACTTGTCTGTAGCAAGAGGGATTTATTCAGAGTTAAGTCTGTTTCCTCCTGTTTGGGCTTCTTGTTGATGGAACAGCTGTTCGGGAGGCCGTGTAATTGGCATCTGTTCCATCCCTGAGATCCATCAGGGCTGGGTGCCAGGGTCACTTTCCCCCTTATTTCCCACATTGGAGAGTTTCTTCAGGGAAAGAGCCAGAGATAGGATGGGGATTGTTCAGTGGCTGCCGCATTGCCCGGAGAAACCCACCATGCCCCTCCCCATCCCCCTGTGTGCACCGTGATCCCTATCCCAAACTGAAGGTATGTCCCCAAACCTTCCTGAAGCGCCCAGATGCTGCCAGGCAGTGGGGTGAGCTCTGCACCTCACTCTGGAGGACTCAGTATCTCCAGCCAGCATCTCCAGGGCCACAGTGCCACCTAGTGGTAACTGCACAGCCAGCCCCTAGCGTCCCAGCAGATGGCATTAGGCTGGTGTCTGAGGCAAGTTCTTCTCTGGCTTCCCTGCTGGCTTGGTAGCAGCCTCCTTAACCTGAACCTCCTTCTCTTTGCCAGGTGGCTACGAGCGGTTTGCCTCCGAGTACCCAGAGTTCTGCGCCAAAACCAAGGCTCTGGCAGCCATCCCACCCCCGGTGCCCCCAAGCACTGTGGAGTCCTTGGACCTGGGCTGCAGCTCCTGCGGAACCCCGCTGCACGACCAGGTAGGCAGCTGCCTGCAGGAGCAAGGGCCACGTTGCTTTCGGATGGCAGCCTCTGGAAGGCTGAGTGCAGCGCCTCCTTTTGGGAAACTGATGTCACCCTGAATGTTGGGTGTGGGCAGTGTTCGGTTTTTAGGGTCCAGTTATGCCTTGGAATTATTCTTCTTCCCTTTTTAATGACCCTCTCCCTAGAAAGACTTCCGTCCCACAAGTCCCTGAGGTAGCCACTAGCAACATGCACAGACAAAGTGAGGGGGCTCCTAAAGCCACGTGCGGCCTGCTGTTCTGGCACCGTGAGAAAGAACACCCTTCTTCAGAGACGCAGCACATGGAGCCAGCCCTGGCCCACAGCCGTCAGGCCAGACCCCATGCATCTGCTGGCACCGAATGCCAAAAGGACATAAAGGTCACCCATCCCTCGCAGGCCCAGCTCAGGTCACTCCATTTCTTAAAAGCCCATCCCCTCCGCTCTCCAGTGAGATGGAGAGGGAGAGCAGTAGGGGACCCAGTCCCCCTGTCCAACGTATCCTGGCTCACTTGAGCTGCTCTGACTCAGAAGGAGACCTGGTCTCAGGCAGCCAAGATCCCTCTAGTGTGGGAAGCCAGGTGGGGCCTCCTTTTAATGCCTTCGATGGAGCTATAGGGACCCAAACACGTACCTGAGCTGCACAGCAAGTACCAAGGTTGCCAGTATCTGCAAACAATATACTGTGTTTTGGGGGAAATGAGCCCCGGTGGTTGGCAGGTCAGCATTGCGCTGCTAACTGCAAGATGGGTTTCTCCAGCTCAGCTCAGAGAAGACTGCGGTTGTCTGCTCCCACAAAGATGGATACTCCTGGAAACACCAGAGACAGTTCTGATCCGTTATCAACTGGATAGCAGTGGGCTTGGTTTTTGTTTGTTTTATTCATTTGTTTGTTTTTTCCAATAAAAGCTCATACCACAAACTAGGCTCTCCTTTAATAATTCCTACACGAATTGCCCAGAGACATTGGTGCCCTTTCCACAGGGTTTCAACATCCAATTTCTTTCGGCATGTCTTCCTTTCAGTAATGTGACCTCTTACCCTTTCATCTGTGCTTCAGAGTAACTGTGGACCATTGGGCCTCCTACAGATGATTTCCTTAAACATGTGCAATATTCATTGATCTTATATACATATATAAATCAAAATGTTCCTGAGCCATTATTTAGCTAAAATATGCCCTCTGTGCTTAGTTGTGGCTCAAAGTTTGTGGAGTATTAGGGGATTATAGTCTGAGGGACTTCCGTAGTCTCAGTTGGTCTAAGTCTAGACTTTTTCGAGATTTGAGTTCTCTTCCACATTTCCCCCATCTACCAAGATTCAAGGTCTAGGGCCCTGGCTTTAGAGGTGGTTGGGTACCATCTAGTCCTTCTGGTTTCGGGTAGGTGAGACTGCGGATCATGTAGACCAGTGGCTCTCAATCTTCCCAATTCTGCAACGCTTTCATACAGTTCATGTTGCAGTGACCCCCAACCATAAAATTATTTTCGTTGCTACTTCATAACTGTAATTTTGCTACTGTTACAAATTGGACGAGCCCTGTGAAGCTGTCCTTTGATACTCCCCCCAAGGGGTCACGACCCACAGGTTGAGAACCACTGATATAGACTGTTAGCCGGGGAAGATTTGTTTCTTCTCTGTGTCTTTGTTCTCTTTCTTTCTCTTTTGGTTCAAGTGAGACAAAACTGAGTATGTATTCAATGGTTGGATTAGATAGTTACAAGCTTTCAGATCCCAAACTAAGGTGTAGACCATAAACTGTGTGACCTGTAACGGACTGATTTGTCTCAGGAGCTTACCAAGCCCATGAGCATAAACTGGCAATGTTATAAATGCGGCAATATGGCCACCAGACAATTGCTGCCTCCTTCCTCATCAGGGAGCGGCCTGCTTGGGCCGGCAGGTGGGGCCCACAAGGCTTTGCCATGCTCATAAAGCAGAACCAAGGATAAAGGGTCGAGGAGTCTTGCTGGACCCACATTCTGTGGGCTCTAAGGCAGGTGCTCCAAGAGGACAATGGGGTGACCCAGGGGAGCTATGTCCTGCTGGGTTCTCCCCAGAGCCTGGGAAAGCCCGTCTCCGGCTGCCTTTGCCTGCCTCGCTTTCCCAAGCTGCTTGTCTCAGACTGCCTGCTGCTCGCGCTCATGTGACCTGTGACCTTCGTGTTCTCTCTCCGCTGCAGGGGGGCCCTGTGGAGATCCTGCCCTTCCTCTACCTCGGCAGTGCCTACCATGCGGCCCGGAGAGACATGCTGGACGCCCTGGGCATCACGGCCCTGTTGAACGTCTCCTCGGACTGCCCCAACCACTTTGAAGGACACTATCAGTACAAGTGCATTCCGGTGGAAGACAACCACAAGGCTGACATCAGCTCCTGGTTCATGGAGGCCATCGAGTACATCGGTGAGTTGGCCCTGCTCTTGTCATTTAGGGTTGTCGGGTCAGAGGGCTAGGTCAGGGAGGAGGGACTTTGGGAGGCCCAGAGCCCCGGATGTGCCCACCTACGCTCTTCCTCACCGGCTGGCTGTGGTGTTGGGGCCCCAGAGGAAGTTCAAGGCTTCCACCACTGCTGTTGGCTTACCTGCCTTTCCTTTGTGTGTCTCCCTGGGTCTAGAAATCTAGACTCTCCCGATGGGGAGGAAGACAAAACATGGAGGCGTGGGGAAAGTGGGGGAGGGTAGGAAATTGTTTCTGTTTCGGCCAAGGGAAATCCTTGAATGAGGGCTGGGTGTAACTGGTTCTTAGCCTGCCTGGCCCCTGCGTGTCAAACATCCTCTGGAGCAGTTCCCCCTCCCACAACCTCTCCAGCCTCCGCCCGCCCCGACCCCCCACTCCTGCCCCTTGGTCCGGGCTCAGGGCACTAACAATGTGGCGCTCTCTGCCCAGATGCCGTGAAGGACTGCCGCGGGCGGGTGCTGGTGCACTGCCAGGCGGGCATCTCGCGCTCCGCCACCATCTGCCTGGCCTACCTGATGATGAAGAAGCGGGTCAGGCTGGAGGAGGCGTTCGAGTTCGTGAAGCAGCGCCGGAGTATTATCTCGCCCAACTTCAGCTTCATGGGGCAGCTGCTGCAGTTTGAGTCCCAGGTGCTGGCCACGTCCTGTGCTGTGGAGGCTGTCAGCCCCTCGGGGCCCCTGCGGGAGCGGGGCAAAGCCACCCCCACGCCCACCTCGCAGTTTGTCTTCAGCTTCCCCGTCTCCGTGGGCGTGCACTCGGCCCCCAGCAACCTGCCGTACCTGCACAGCCCCATCACCACCTCCCCCAGCTGTTAGAGCCTCTCTCCGAACCCCAGGGCCGGAAGTCGCTTCCAGCCAGAGGCGGGGGCCCCAAACGCCGCAGCAAGTCGGAACTGACTAGCAGGGCCCGGTGACCAGCTCCTTCCCTGTCCACTTCTCCTTGGCCGCCCTCCGGGCCAGCTAGAATGGCAATAAGGACTTTGAATTCATACCACAAACGAACAAACACCAACTTAGAGCAATAACGCTGCGGTCGCAGCCGGGGAAGACCTTGGCTTGGTTTGTGTGTCAGTTTTACTTTTGAGATAGAAAATTCTTACCTCATTTTTTTAGGCAGTAAGGCTTGAAGTTAGGAAATCCACAGATCCTGGCAAATGTGCCCAACCAGTTTCATTGGGGGGCGGGGGCGGGGGGCGGGCAAGGGATAAGAAGCAAACAAGTTTCCCAGAAGTGCCTGGATTTGTGTTCATGCTACTTTTTCTGTTACCACAGCAGAGGAATTTTGTCCCTCCGCCCCACCCCTCCGCCTTTTTTTTTTTTTAAAGAAACCTTTTTAGGACATGGTTTTCATTTCTACGTTACCAATAGATGGATACTTATACTTAATAATAAATAAAAGTATTTATTAAGAACATCCTCAGAGTATGTAAGTACCAAGGGGTCCAGTGACAGTGAACTTACAATCTATGTAGATGTCCAACAGCGCAGCACAATACAATAGCATGTCATTGCCAGAGTAGTTAGAACCTGATCTTCCCTTGGGGTGCACAGCCGAGCGCCACATCGGCCCCCTGGTCCCTGAGTGGCAGGTGGGGTGGGTGCAGGAAGAAACGAAGGGGCTGCCTTCCCAGGACTCTGGAGCTGGTTCCAGGGCCCACAGGCCCCTGGAGCTTCTTAAACCGTAGCAGTAGGACCTTCTTTCTCCAGCGATCCAGAATTTGGTTCGGTGGTGAGCGCCGTTTGCCCTAGCTGTGCTGAGGACCCGCCTACCACCTGTGAAAAATGCCATATCCCATTAGGTGCTCCTGAAAAACCGGGTGCAACTCTGACTTTCCTACAGAGAATCATTTGGCCACCACCCGATGCATAGATTTTACTTTCATCATAAAGTGTAACGATTTGGGAAGGCCAGCCAAGTCGGGAGAAATCGAACCGAATCCCTTTGTAAGTTGCAGGCCCCCTTTTCCCTCGTGGAACCTTGGGTTTCATTTTAGGGGGCTGACTTGGCCAACAGGTCTCCCCGGTCTCGGCATGTTGAGAAATGCCCTCCAGTGAGAGGAGCCTGTGGACTCCCCGTCCAGGTGCCCTGGGAGGGTAGCGGGCCCAGGGCAGGCGCAGAGAAGGAGGGATGGGCGCAAACTCCTTGTCCGGGGCTGGCTCGGGGTTCGGTGCTCTCCGAATCCTGTCCTGGGACAGTGCCATTTGGAGAGGCCTTTCCACATGGAGGACTGGCTTTTGGAATGCGGAGGACAGTTTTTCCGTGGGTGGGCTTGGGGGGAGAGGGCAGGGGCGGGAGGGAGAGGGAACAGGCTACATGTTACTTCATTCGTAGTATTGTGACACCGTGCCGTTACGGAAGTGCCAGATTAGAGGCTTGTCTAGAAATGAGAGCATGCGTTTCTTGGTTTGTCCTTTAGCCCTTTGAGCATCTAGATCTCCATGAACGTTCTCACTCACCTCAGTACCTTCAAGCCTCAGAGGTAGACTAGCGCTGGGAGGCTACCCGCCACCCCCTGCTCTGTCCCCCACCGCGACCCTGTGTCCGCTTTAGCAGCCCTGCCTTCACGTCCCACCTCTGGGTGAGGCCAGAGTTCCCGCTTCCTGCTTGCAGACAAGCCAGAGGCTCCCTCCTTCCCCCCTGGGAGCTGCGGGGCTGAATCGTTGAGGGCGAGGCATGGAGGGGCTGGAGTTCCTGGACAAAGGAGCCATTTAGAGACAGCGCAGTTGGACATTCCTACTTTACCCCCTGGTTCCTGGAAATTGCTTCGTGTTTTGTGATGAATGAGGTCAAATGGGCCCTGCAGCTGAGAAAGCCATGGGCTGCAACAGTGGATCGGATGGGCGGGGGTGGGAGGCCTGCTTGGGGCGCAGAAGGAGCCAGGAGAACAGATTCACTTTTTATACAAGGAGTGAGCATTTGCCAAAACTGCTTCCCCAGATTGGAATTTAACCACGCGGACATTTGGAACTCGGAACGAGTTCCAGATTTGTCCTCCGGCTTTGCTTTGCGATCCGAGTCCTCTACTACACTGGAACTAGCTAGTGATAAAGCCCTGTACTGGGTAACGGTGTGAGTGAGCCCCAACCCTCCTGGAAATGAATAGGAAATTGGCTTGGTTGGAAAGGGGCGCTTACAAGCCTCTCTGGTGACTGAGCTAAGGATGACTTCTCTAATGAGAAACCACACAGGGACCCCGAACGGGCAACGGGCTTCTGTGATTTCAGCTGGGTGAAAATCGCCAATGGCCAGAGGTTGGGGCCACAGTCAGCGGTCTTAAGCGTTGCTATTGGCTGTGACAGACAGACAGTAGGTAGGGTCTCTGGGTATTCTCTAGAGGCCAAGCAGTGCTGCAGATCCCTCCAGGAATCCAGACTGTCCGAGAAGGCTGATTGATGGAGGGGCCCAGGGGAGGGGGCTGCCTTCGCACAGAGCGGTCAGTGTTAGGCTGGAGTCCGGGCAAGTGGATGGCCGAACTCGCCCCTGCCGCCACCCTCACCCGGGGCCATTTTGTGCACGTGTTTATTCCAGCCAGATAGCAGGGAGTTTTCAAAGTGGAAACGACTTTTGAGTTTGCTTGGTTTCTTCTTCTTAACCAATGGGAAGATGGGGGGGGGGGCGGGCGGGGTAGAGCAGCTGATTGGTTGTGAGAAGGGGCTGGAGATGAGGATTGGCTAGGGACCACTAAGCCCTCGCATTCAAGCCAGGGCTCACCTTGGCTGCCCGTTATAATTGCCTGGGGGCTATCCCAGAACCCCAAGGGGGAAATATAAGGCTGTCCGATCCCAGAAAGACGCTTGAAGCCTTAGGGACCCCTCGACAGAGGCCCTGTGAGTTGGAATCGACTTTATGGCAGAGGTTTGGGGTGGGGTGTGAGGGGGACGGTGAGGGTGGGAATTCCAGAACATTGCAGTCAGCGCTCTCAGAGTGGGATCCACCCATCAGTTGGTATCACAGCCCCCCAGATCCTTGTGATGTGCAGTCAAGCCTGAGAAAGGGCTTTGGGTGTTGTGCGGCTCCCTGCTGGCCATGCCTGGGCCTTGATAACTAGCTTGGCCCTCAGGTGCCCCAGGGCTTGCTACTGGCTCCCAGTGGGCTCCCTGCCAGGCCTAGCAGTGTTCACCTCTGGAGCCCCTCCAGGGGCACAAGGGCACCCCTGTCCTGCTCACTGAAAGCCAGCCCATCTGGGGAGCATCATTCGGGAAGGAATTCAGCAGCAAGCTGGTAATGTCTCACTTGAAACTTCTTTGTCTAACAAAGTGCTGGACATTTCCCCCCGAGAGTGCTCCCGTGCCTGCCACTGCCCGGCTGCCCCCAGAATTCCAGTGATGCCAGGAAGACTTCACAGACAGAGCACTGCAGTCCGTGTACCTTCTGTAAATAGCCCCCCCTTTCAGAGTGATGTCATTTCTACATTGGATATGCCTGTATTTCTGTAGGATGTATATTGTTGGGTGGGGGTGGGGGTGTTGTTGTTGCTTATGGATTTCTGTTTTGTAGAAGAGTCAAACACGTCTGTTTTTATTTATTGCTTGAAAAAGATCATTTGAAGAAAAAATAAATACATTTCCAACCACCTCTGGCTTGGCTTGTCCTTTCCTGGAAAACTGCCCTGTTCCTCTGCCTTGGAAAGGGGAGGAAGATGGGAGCATTGAACAATCGTGTGTGTGTGTGTGTGTGTGTGTGTGTGTGTGTGTGTGTGTGTGTATAGTGACATCTGCAGTGAGACTGGACAGGAAAATCCACCAGCTCATCCCCTGTGCCACTTCCCTTACATACTCCCCCCTCCCCCCAACACACCACACAAGGAAAATGAGAGGAAGGGGCCTCTACTTACATTTGAAAGACTGATTTCCAGTAGCAGAGAAACCAATGTGGAAGGGTTGGATGATGGTAACAGATAAGGCCCTTCATCTGAGGCGCTGCTGCGTGCTGAGCCCAGGGTATGGACCGAGGAAGGCCAGAGAGACGAAAGCATTTGGCAACGATCAGAGACGACGAGTTATTGCTTCTAGGCATTCCTCATTGCTGGTCAGAGGGTCCAGGCTGGCCCATGGGGATTTTCCCAATTGGTGTTTTGTTGGGATCATGGACATAAGTTGTGTGTTTCAAAGGCAGATGAAGGAGAGGAGCAAACAAAGGTTTGGTGGCACAGGTAAATGGTTCCCCAATACCGATCTATGGGCCCCTTGCATCTGATTCCATTGCTACACCAAACAGTGTCACATACAAAAGGGGAAGGGAGGTTCCTGCAATGAACTTTTCCAGAAATGGATACGCCTGTACAACACACAGACCTACACAATGAACTTTACCCAAAACGGACAGACGGACCTCTAAGACAGACATACTGTGCTCTTAGCTAAAAAGCCTCAGTGTTGGAAAGAGAGTTCATAAATAAGCTTACATGTTGCATGTTATTTTTCAATGAAAACACCAACAAGATTTAAGAGAGAAGATGACAAAATGATCTTGATTTTCACCTGAAGAAGTGAAAATATGTGGGGGGAGGTCAGATGCTCACAGGCATCTTCCCTGAAGGCAGTCCCTTCCAGACTGCTGTCTCCCCACACCACAGGGGTGGGGGCCTGTGATCATTAGCTTGGTTCCTGTAGGTGGAGTTCACACCCCACTGATAATGGTCTCTATCAGTTGAGCCAGGGAACAGGCCAAACCGGATCTGTGACATCCAAGGTTAGGCTGCCATCCTGTATCTAGGATCCGCCCATCTTGTCATATTTATACCCCCAATCCCTCCTCTTCCTATTGCGTGAATGTCCCTAGACCACCCCCTCATTACTGTATTACCTATAGCACAACCTTCCTGTGATGTATGTCCTCACCTGTAATTGGGGGGCTTGCATGACCCCAGAGAATATAAAAAGCCTGGGCTAGCATTAAAATCTCTCTCTCCCTCCACGTGGACCACCAAGCAAGGCTGAGGTGAGCATGCTACCATGAATCGTGTCTGACTCCATTTATTTCTATACTTCACTTCTACTTCTCTTGCTCTCTCTAACTTTACTATGATCTTTGCTTATTATCGCTGTACAATTGCACCTACCGGACCCGTAATGATGTGTTAGGGGCTGGCTTCCCCTGACAACAATATCCAGGGAAACTAGGAAAATAACAGGAGGGGATCACATGGTGTGCAGAGAGGGATTATATCCTTCAATACTGCTCATCTAACACGATTGTGAGAAAGATTGCTTGATTCTTTTAGAGTTCATTTTTAAAATGGGCATTCTTGGGCCCACTTAAAACTCTCCCAGGCTCTCCAGGCTCTCCCAGTGAGTCTGATGTACTCTCCGGTTCAGGAGTGAATCTCCGCCATAGATTATGGCCTCTTGCATACACTCCACTACCCCTGGTCTGCCACTGAAACAAGCCGTGACTGAATTGTGCCCCCCCCCTTCCCCAAAGTGAGTGTCACCTTGGCTGGGCCCTGCTGCTCTGGCATTTGGCAGCTGTGTAATGAAGTCACGTACCCCATAGCAGGATCTGATTAAATCAGCCCATCGGTTGTAAAGAGAGTGGGGTGGGAGGAACACTCTTTCTTGGGTCACAACCTTGATTTCATGGAAGGGGAGTTTCCTGAGGGCAGGGCCTGCGCCACCTTATCTTGCAAGCCATGAACAAAAGAGAAGTGAGCAGAGGAAGGGGCTCAGCGTCCCAAAGAGCAACAGCTGCACGTAGTGCAGGTCTTTTGGACCCAGGGGAAGACTAAGGGGAATACACAGAGATCTCTAAGGAACTCAGGCCGTAGATACCAAAAGGGACACGGACCTTCCTTCCCAGCTGAGAACCACCCCCTTCAGCTGGGGCCGGTGTCCTCAATTTGGACTAAGTGCTCCTTGTAACTCAATAAAATATACTACTTTGAGGGAATCAGAAGGATTCTGCTCTATGTGGAAAAATAAAACAAACCTCAAAACACTGCCACTGAGTCAATGCTGACGCATAGTGACTTCCCGAGGGTCTTTGAGACTGCACTGTTTAAGGGAGCAGAAAGCCCAGTCTTTCTCCTATGGGGCTGCTGGTGGTTTCAAACTGCTGACGATGCAGATTGCAGCCCAGCACTTAACCACTACACCACCAGGGCTCTTTCATTAGGGGTGGTGATGTGTGGTGTTCACATGCTGCTGAGCACCCTTCGTCCCAGAGCACTTTAACCCACTGAAATAGTACCTTCTGGACCCCAGGTTTGTCAGAACTTAGAGTGCACCGAGGCAGCCCTCATCATTCCCATAGAGCTGGGCCGCGAGATAATGACTACATAGAGAACTGATAGTTACTGAGTGCCATCCTAACGGAGTACCTCATATTAACCCAGCACCCTCCCAGCAAACTACTAGGATAAATGACCTAATATGACCGGTTTTGTAGCTGACCACACTTGGGCATAAGGGAGATCAAGTAGTTTGGCCCAGAGGAGAAGTGGTTTGTCCAAGAGTCACGATTGGAACCCAAGTTTTCAACTACTCTGCTCGTGCAATACTGTCTCTGTCTGGGCCACGAAACATTACAACATCAACTATCTCAGATACAGACATGCTATTGTGATTTTGTGTTCTATTGCTTTGTATTGGGTCTCCAGCTGTTGACAGGGGAAACAGAGGCCTAATTATAATAACAGATACAAGGGGATTTGGGGAACACAGGGGTAGGGGTGGGGGCAGATAGGGAGGGAAAGGGGATTTCAAGAGTAACTAAGATGGGAGGGTGTAGGGAACACTAGAACTAATTGTGATCTCATGAATCATCTTAAAGGCAACTTAACTATGGGGATGGGTGGTAGTTACATAATCTGGTGTTGATTGGGGACTTGAGAGGATTAAGAGGGCAGGAGTGGAGTCTAGTCTGTCAATTGGGTTATAGCCAATGAGGCCTCTGTGTTGGCATGGCTTTTCCCTGAGGATTCTGGGAATTCCTGTTTTTCCTCCTTGGAGGCATGAGACACTCTGCTCACACCCTGGGAGACATAGTAGCTGACAAGACATATGGAACCATGCTAGTACCCTGAGCTGGAGAAGCCACATGGAGAGATCCTTGCCAGCACTGAGATGCTTATAACGCCACTGGATCCAGAAGACTTCCCACCCGCTGGCCTGTGATTTTCCTGCATTCAGCGTCATTGCATGTGTTTTGTGAGTCTGAAGAGGATTTTATAGATCAGTATCAGCCATATGGACTAATATCAGACTTATGGACTTGATCTGGATTGGGCTGGGATGTTTTCTCAATATTCAAATGCTCTTGTATAAAAATTTCTTTCTTATAACATATGTGTGTTTATAAATTTGTTTCTCTAGTCTACCCAGACTAACACAGGGAGGAAAAATGCTCTAAAATTGATGTGGGCGTGATTGTACAATTCCCTGTGATGTGATTGAATTATAGGGTATGTAAATTACTTGCCAACAAAACTGTTGGGGGTGGGTGGGGCAGAAATGCTAGAAGGGAGAAAGCAGTAAAGTATGATTGTAGGAGAAAATGGGGGAACTCACTGATTTCAGCCTCTTGGCCTGTTACTAAGACTTAACTCAAACAGCACCTTCTTACAGCCAACACATCCAAGGTCTTTCTACTATGACTCAGTGACCAGACTGAGTGCATGATAAGGAGGAGGATGTGCTAGGGAAGATGTTTCCTGGCTCTGCTATCACAGGCCACAGAGCTGCTAAAACCCTGTGCTCACTGCCTGGCTGGACAGTCAGACGAGAAGAGCTCTGGGGCTCTGTGCAGGACAGAGACACTCCCCTGACTTCTAATTAAACCCTTCCCTGGTTCTCCAGGTCACACTCTACCATATGATGGGAAGCTTTGGAATAATTTCTGATGATTTATGCTTGTGACCCAGATGTCCCCACATGCTACCTGGCTACACTCCCTCTTGCTGATGTTTTCATCTAAAGGAGTTAGAAACAGGGAACAGTTGCTATGTCCCAAGAGTGCATCCTTAGGTAACAAATAAGATGGACAAGCAAGCTCTGACCTCTGGCTTCTTAACCCCATGAACCTGAAGCAGGTGACCTTACAGGGCAGTACTGCTATGGATTAAATGGTGTCCCCTCTTCTCACACACACACACACACACACACACACACACACACACACACACACCTTGGAATCTTAAGCTGTGCATACACTTCTGCTTGAAAATAGAATTTTCTTTGTTATATTAATGAGATCATGTCTATTACATGGGGTGGGTTGTAAATCTTATCACTTCTGATTTCTAAACAAACAAACTAGATGCAAACACAGGCAATGTGCACATGGTGAGGTCCAGGGGGAGACAGGTGCTATGTGAGACTGTCGACAACCCGCAGGACAAAGGAGCCCAGAGCTGCTGACGAGGAGGAACCCGCATGCTGAAGACCCTTATTTGACCCAGAACAATCAGAAAATTAATTTCTGTTCCACTTTGGGTATTTTTGTTACAGAAGCACTGAGTAACTAAGACAAGGCTGCACATAAAAATGTCTTCCCCTCTCTAATTGCAATGGAAGAGTGAGAGATATGAGCTTCCTGATGGAAGGAAGAACAAGAAGAATATGCTAACTTTGAGGCACAGGAACTACACCCAAGGGGAAAATGTAGCCCACTGGATGTCTTGGGATCCAGCCAGTTGGATGGGCTACTCCTCTTTCCTGAAAAAGAGGTTGTTAGTAAGAAGCGGCATGAACAGACAGAAGCCCAGAAAAGGAATTAGAAACAAGCCAGAGTCGATTCCCCAACACGTCCCCTCAGGAGGGAGAAGTCATTAGAGCAAAGTTGTCCGTCTTCCCTGCTACTGAGGGTTTCACAACTGGGTTCTACAGGATCCATGCATCTAAGTGGCGTACACTCTAGCTTATGGGGACTGAACTAGTAAAGGTCCCATCTTGAGTTGCACAAATCTCACTGCCGAAAGAACAGCAGGATAAGGAGCGAAGATTCAACTCTTTGGGTACCAAAAGATATTCTGAAAATGGTGATCAGCTATCCCTCAGTTTAGCAGGGAATCCATTCTAACCAGAGCAATAGATGTGCATTGAAAGCTCATTGGGGAGCTACTGACCTTGGCCTGTCTACTAAGACTTAACTCAAATAGCACCTTCTTACAGCCAACACACCCAAGGTCTTTCTACTACGACTCAGCGACCAATCCAATATAGTGATTCTTTATAGGTGCTTCTTGGGATAAGGAGCCTTGGTGGCATGGTGGTTATGCTTTGGGCCACAAAGTCAGCAGTTCAAAACCACCAGCTGCTCTGTGGAAGGCTTTCTACTCCCATGAAGAGTTATAGTCTCCAAAACTCACAGTTCCAGTTCTACCCGGTGCTGTAGGGCCACTGTAAGTCAGAATTGACACGATGGCAATGAGTTTGAATTTTGAGTCCTGGGACAAATATTCCCATTACATATCTTCCCTTTACTGGTGAGCAACGATTGGTCCCAGCACTCCAATAATCTTCCTGGATATATCCCCACACACTTTGGTGGAAGTTGATCTTACCTGAGCTCAGGGCTGGGCCTATGACTCAGTCCTATATTAAGTAGCACAATCTCACCTGAACAGGGGGAAGTTCTGGACCTAAAACTACCCATCAACTACCCTGGACTTTCATTGGGTGCTTAGAAATAATTCTTTCCCATAATGTTCACTTATTAGGGGCTCCTGGGACCATCTTGCAACCACAAGAGAAAATTCTGCAGAGAATGGAGCCAATATGAAGGAAATAGGGCAAGAAATGTGGATCCTGGTTATTCTGCCAAAGAACACTGGGCTACTCACTGCAAGGTCATCAGTTCAAATCCACAAGCCACATCTCAAAAGAAAACTAAAGCTGTCTGTTCCTCCAAAGATTTATAGCTTTGGAAACCCTATATAGAATCACTACTAGTCAGAATTTAGTTTTTTGCTTTTAATTAATTTTTGTCTGAAGTCACTGAGCCAAAAAGTTTCCTTCTTTCAATAAAACCAACTTGAGTTGTTATATTTCTTGTACTTAACATATCTGAGGTAGTTATTTTATTGTGGCTGATAAACACATGTGGGGTTAATTGAAGGGCAGAGAGATAAATGGCTTGGTGAGCCTTGCCTTTCTAGTTCTCAGGTCTCTTGCTCTCTGATGGTAGGGCCAGGGTGCAGCTGCCTTAGCCAGTTCCCTGCTTTATCTGGCAAGGGTCACTTCCTGTAAGACATCCCTGAGGAGAAGCCACATGGACCTACCCAGATGCAGCCCTGCGTGCTGGAGCAGCCCTGTGGAGACCCCTGCCAGCGCTGAGATGCTTACATGTTCACTGACTTAGCTTTCCTCCGGCAGTAGGCGTCATTGCATCTGTTTTGTGAGATGGAGGAGGACTTTGTGGATTGGTGTTGGACACATGGGTTAATGGGTTAATGTTGGATTTATGGGCTTGGGCAGCAACTCTCTCTTATACATGAGTTTCTGTGGATTTGTTTCTCTAAAGTACCCACACTAACACAATACCCGAATATCATGCACCTAGCATCATGGTAAATGGAGAAAAGGATCTACTCTTACTTAGAGCCACAGTCAATGGTCAAGAAAGTAGTTGTCAAGAAATCAAAAGAAGAGTCACTTTAGGTAAGTCTGCTGCATAAGACCTTTTTAGGGTATTGAAGAGCAAGGGTGTTACTTTGAGGACAAAGGTGCACCTGACCCATGGCATTTTCCATTGCCTCACAGGCATGCAAAAGCTGGACATTGAATAAGGAAGACTGAAGAAAAATGGACACATTTGAATTGTGGTGTTGGAGGAGAATATTGAAAGTACCATGGACTGCTAAAAGGACAAACGGATCTGTCGTGGAAGAAGGGATGCCAGAGTGCTCCTTAGAGGCCAGGATGGTGAGGCTTCACCTTACATACTTTGGACATATTGTCCGGAGAGACCAGTCCCTGGAGAAGGACATCACGTTTGGTAAAGTGGAGGGCGGCGAGCAAGGGGAAGGCCCTCAATGGGATGGATGGACACAGTGGCTGCAGCCACGGGCTCAAGCATAACAACCTTCATGAATATAAATGCAAAAAACCTCAAACACATTTTAGTGAACTGAGTTCATAAACAAATATTAAAATGAGCCTATGACCAAAGGAATTTATCTCATAATCAACTATTGTAATACACTATATTAACAAAATAAAGGAAGAAAAACTGCAGAAAACCAGGTGATGAAAACAATGACACCATTCATGATGAAAACTCACAGAGTGGGAATCCAGACCAAGGGCTTCTCCAAAAACGCTGTAGACATTATTATGCTTAATGGCAAAGGACTGACTGCTTTCTCAAGTCAGGAATACGACAGAGGTCTCTTTCATTATTTCTATTCAACATTATGAAGAAGCAATTAGGGAGAGAAAAGAGATATAAAGAAATAAAATCATCCATATGGGTAAAGAAGAAATCAGATTACTGTATATACTCAAGTATAAGCCGACCTGACTATCAGCCAAGGCTCCCAATTTTACCACAAAAACTGCATTAAAAATGTACTGAAAAACTCGGCTTATACACAGTCTATACAGTATTTCTACTTGCAGATGACATAGCCATAGATGTAGAAAATTCTAAGAAACTTACAAAAACCCCTAACAGCAAAAACCAAAAAAAACCCCAATAACTAGTTCAGTCACAATGCATGATAACACATAAAATTCAATGGAAAATCGTTATACAAACACACACACACGTACAATGAAATTAGGAAAATCATCTCATTCAAAATGCATCAAAAAGAATAAAAGACAGGAACGCCGTTAACAACAACAACAACAACAACCAAAGACTTGCACACCTAACACTACAAGGCATTGAGAAAAATTATTAATTGAACAGACATTCCATTTACATGGATCAGAAGACAACGTTGCTAAGACAGCAATTCTCAAATTGATGTGCACAGTCACAATCCAACCCATTGTTGGCGCGTTGATTCTGACTCACGGGAACCCCATGTGGTACCGAGTGGAACCAGTCCCCAGGCGATTCTTGGCTTTCATCTTTAAGGAACCAGATCACCAGATCTTACTTCTGCACCATATTTGGGGTTCAAACTTCCAACTTTTAGTTAGTGATTGAGTTCCAACTATTTGCCCCACTCAGGACCTATAATCCACATAAACCCCCCACGGGCAAAGTGACTACCACAGAATCAGTTCTGACTCCTAACAACCCTGCTTGGACAGAATCAAACTGCTCCGGAGAGCTTATGACACAGACAGAAGTTTCACAGGGGCAGGTTTCCTCTTCTTTCTCATGAGGGTAACTGCTAAGATTGAACATCCGACCTTGTAGTTAGCAGGCAAACATGTAACCAACTATACCACCGGGGCTTCTGGGTAGGATCAATGCAGTCACTATCAAAATCCTAAAAAGCATTTTTCTATGGATTGAGAAGTTACTCTTAAACTGCATGTGGATAACAAAGAATAGCAAAACTAAGTTTTAAAAGAACACAGTTGGAGAACTTGAATATCCTAACTTTAAAACATTTCCAAATCTACCACAATCAAACAGTTTAGCACTGGCATAAGGACAGGCATTAACTCAATGAAGCAGAATTGAGGGCTCAGAAACAAACTTCTATATTTGTTTTTGAATTGATTCTTGACAAGGGTGCCAAGGCGATTCAGAGGAGCAAAAATAGACTTTTCAACAAATAGTGCTATGGCAATTGGATTTTCACACGCAAAAGAGATGAAATTAGACTCTTAGCTCATATCATACCAATGCACCCCCCCATCAAAAACCCCCAACAACCTTAAAACATTCATATTTAAGAGCTAAATTAATGAAGTAAGTAGCACTGGACCTGATCTGGTTTCCAACGTTTTCTGTATGTTGCGTTTGTATTGTTCTGTTTGTTCATATTAGGGCAGAGCTCAGAGAAGTTATGACATTTGAGGTCACCCTCTTGAAGTTGTGTTACATGTTTTCTGTTTTTCAGTATATGAAACCCAGGATTGACGAACCTATAGGGACAGCAAGTAGAATAAGGGTTCGGGTGATGGGAGATACAGTGGTTGGTGGTGGTGGTAGTAGTCATGGTGGGGTGTGTTAGTTTGGGTAGACTAGGGAAACAAATCCACAGAAACTCATATGTATAAGAGAGAGTTTCATATAAAGGGTAAGTGCACTTTAAGAAAACATCCCAACCCAGTGCTGCCCAAGCCCATGAGTCAAACATTAACCCATATGTCTGACACCAATCTACAAAATCCTCCTCCATCTCACAAAACACATGCAATGACATCAATTGCAGGAGGAAAATCGAATCAGTGAGCGTGTAAGCATCTCAGCGATGGCAGGGGTCTTCACGCAGCTGCTCCCTATGCTCAGTGAGAGAAGGCCCGGAGACCTTGGTTTGAAGGGGCAGGGAAGCTCTGGGCACTGTGCAGGTGGATGCCAAAGATTTGTCTCCTAATGACACTGACTGGCGCCTAGAGGAAAACTGGAAGCCCCGAGTAAAAGCTCATTTTTTCTGAACTGCTGTTTCATTTCTACAAAACAGGCCTGCCCTCTCTGTCATACAAGAAGTGACTATCACTTACACAGGTCGTGCTGTGTGCCCTGTTAGGCTGTTTGTTTTTTACATGTTATTGGGAGCTCTTAAAGATATTATAACATTCCATAGTTCAATCACATCAAGCAGTATTGTACACTTGCTTCCACAATCATTTACAAAACTTTTTTTTTCTTCTTGAACTGGATATCAGATACCCTTTCTCTAACCCTCTCTCCCCCATCTTACCCCCAGGAAGTCTTATTATTATTTTTCTGTCTAATTTTCCTCCATATCTTACAAATCCAATATCTCCATCCACCTACTATTCTCTTGCCCGATCCCCTCAAGTAGGATTATACAGTTATCAAAGCTGCCACCCGCCTATTCCGCCTCTCCACCTCCGCCCCCTCGGGGAACCATGACTCCCGTCATGGTCTCTGAAGACTCCTCTGTCTTGACTACAAGGTACCAAGCAGTCTTAAGTATTCAATGAACGTACGTAAGTCTAACATGATTAATGAGGTAAAAGAATAAAACCCATAATATTAAGGGGTTTTATTTAAGAACTAGAGCAGCGGTTCTCAACCTGTGGGTCGCAACCCCTTTGGAGGTCGAACGACCCTTTCACAGGGGTAGCCCGATTCATAACAATAGCAAAATTACAGTTATGAAGTAGCAGTGAAAATCATTTTATGGCTGGGGGTCATCACATGAGGAACTGTATTAAAGGGTTGCAGCATTAGGAAGGTTGAGAACCACTGAACAAGAGGATAGTTGTGTGGTTCATCAGTACTCTACCAAACTTGGATTTATCATCCCTTCTGAGAGGAGCTGTCCCATTGCCTTACAGGTAGGTTTGGGGTCTCCACTGTATCCACACCTCTTCATTTCAATTTGGTTGCTTGTTTTCAAACTTCTGATACCTCTTTCTGTTGATATCTCATGATCAGACAGACTGCTGGGCTTTGTTGTTTCCTGCTAGATGGCCGCTGGTTTGACTGCAGGCCTTTAGGACCCGAGACACTATATCCTTTAATAGCTGGGCACATCAGCTTTCACCACATTTGGTTAAGCACCCATTTTGTCTTCAGCGATTGTTAGTATCATACAGTGTTAGTATCATACATGTTTCTTGCACTGAGGTAAGATTTAGGTAGAGGCCCAAGTCAATCTGCTTCTTTGTTGCATATATATATATATATATATATATATATATATATATATATATATATATATATATATATATATATATATACACACACACACACACACATATAAGCAAACACATATATTTATAATGTTTACATATTATGGTAGTTATAATCTGGTGTGAACCTGTGGAGGCGTGGATCTAGCCTGTTAATCAGGTAGCACCTTGATGAGCTCATTTGGAGGCGCCAGGGAGATAAATAGCTCACTGGGGGCCAGATACACACTTACTCCCTTCGAGACATTCCCGATGACAAGCCTGATGGAGCTACGCTGATGCAGCCAGAGCCCTGGAGCTGGAGAAGCCACGTGGAGCCCCATGCCAGTGCTGAGATGGTTTCGCCACCACCGGATCCACAGGACTTGCCACCCACTGGCCTGCGTTCGGTGTGATCGCATGGCTGCGTGAGTCTAAAGTGGAATTTATGGACTAGTATCGACATATGGGGTAATAGCGGACTGATGGACTTGATCTGTACTGGGCTGGGATGTTTTCTTAATGGACAATTATTCTTTGATATAAAGTTCTAACACACACCAAAGAAAGAACAAAAAGAAAATACCATGGCTTGGATCAGGCACACCTTAGTCTTCAAAGCGACATCCTTGCTCTTCAACACCTTAAAAGAGGACGTGTGCAGCAGATTTGCCCAATGCGATGTCATTGGAGTTCGTGACTATTGCTTCTATGAGTGTTGATGATGATCAAGATGAAATCCTTCACCATTTCAATCTTTTTCCTGTTTATCATGATGTTGTCTGTAGGTTGTGTGGGTTTTGGTTTTCTTTCCATTGAGTTGTAATCTATATCGAAGGTTGTGTGGATTTTGGTTTTCTTTACGTTGAGTTGTAATCTATATTGAAGGGTACAGTCCTTGATGTTCATCAGCAAATGCTTCAAGTCCTGCTCAATTTCAGCAAGCAAAGTGGTGCCATATACATATTGCAGTTTGTTAATAAGCCTTTCTCTAATCTGGATGCCCTGTTCACATAGTGCACCTTCTCTGATTATTATTTTTAAATTTTCGATCATCTGCCTTCTCTGATGTTTAATCATCATACAGGATGAATACATTTGGTGAAAAGATATAACCCTGATACACACTTGTTCTGATTTTAAACTACACAGCATTCCCTTGTTCAATTTCAACAATGTCACTTGGCCCATGTACAGGTCCAGTAACAGCACAGTGAAGAATTCTGGAATTCCCATTCTTCTCAATGCTATCTATAGTTCATCAGGATTCAAACAGTCAAATACTTTTGCATCGTTAATAAAACAGAAGCTAACATCTTTCTGGTGTTCTCTGCTTCCAGCCAAGATCCATCTGACATAGGCAATGATATAGCCCTTATTCCATGTTCTCTTCTACATCTGGCCCGAGTTCCTGGCAGTTTGCTGTCGATGGAGGGCTGCAGCCATTGTTAAATTTCTTCAGTTAACATTTTACTTGCATTAATGATATTGTGTGATACTTTCTATTTTCTAATGAGTCACCCTCTTTGGAATGAGTACAAATATGGATCCATTCCAGTCTGTTGGCCACAGTTCTCGTCCAGATTCTTTTTTGGCCGACATGGGCGAAGTGCTGCCAAAGCTTCATCAGTGAGTCGAAAACTGCACTTGCTATTCCTGGAGCCTTGGAGGTTTTGTTGTTGTTGTTGTGTGTGTGCGCTAATGTCTTCTGTGCAGCTTGGACTTCTTCTTTTAATAACATCAGGTCTCGGTCATATGCTGCCTGGTTGAATGCCAACCGCTTCTTATTGGTACAGTGACTCTATATTCATGCCATCTTTTTATGAGGCACCCTGAATAATTCAATATTTTGTCATAGAATTCTTCCTTTTATTAATCATTTTATTGGGGGCTCATACAACTCTTATCACAATCCATCCATCCATCGTGTCAAGCACATTTGTACATTTGTTGCCATCATCCTTTCCAAAACATTTTCTTTCTACTTGTGTTCTTGGTATCCACTCATTTTCCCCCTCCCTCCCTTCCTCAATGAACCCTTGATAATTTATAAATTATTTTTTCATGTCTTACACTGACTGCTGCCCCCCTTCACCCATTTTTCTGTTGCTTGTCCCCCAGGGAAAGGGTTTTATGTAAATCATTGTGATTGGTTCTTCCTTTCTCCCCCCACCTTCCCCTTACCCTCCTGGTATCACTACTCTCATTGTTGGTCCTGAGGGGTTTATCATAGAATTCTTTAATATTGAAACTCAAAGCTTAAATGTTTTCATTAATTATTTCAGCTTGATATATGCTGAGAATATTCTTCCCTTTGAGTTTTCTAACTTCAAGTCTTTTCAAATTTTATAATAATTTACTTTGTCTTTTTCAGCTGCCCTTTAAAATTTTGTTCCTTCATCATTTCCTCCACTTGCTTTAGCTATTCTATGATCAAGGTCAAGTTTCAGAGTCTCTTCAGACTTCTACTTTGGCCTTTCCTTTCTTTGCTATTTTTTTTTTTTAAAATAACCTTCTGCTTTCTTCATGTATGTTCTTGATGTCATTCCACAGTGTGTTAGGCAGTGCTCTCTAGAGAAATAAAATCAGGACACTTATGATTACAACTATATGAGGATAGGTTTATAAAGCAAGAAGGAATGTAACAGTTAAGTAGTCCGCACAGCCGTAGAGAGGGTTCAGTTCAACTCACTTCCATGGAACAGTTTATATACTGGAAGTCCTTCAACTCATGTGGGCTGACGCCAAGATCAAGGAAGTAGACAGTGGAGTCCTTCCTCAGATAAGACAAGCAGAGTCTGCCTACAGGCAGCAAATAGCAGGGTGGGTCACCAACAGTCAGTAGCTTGCAGGCCCAGATGGGATATTGAATGCAAGCAATGCAAGGCAATAGGATCCACCAGCTCAAGCTCAAGTGATGTACATACCAGCAGCGTGGGGAAGCACGTCTCAAAGGAGCCTCAAATTGTAGTGATATGCTTCACAGATTGGCTTGGCCCGCAGGTAGTGTAGCTCACAGGTTGAGGCAGAGAGTTAACTAAAGCAACTGCATGCTCCAGCATGCTCTGATCACCAGAAAGCAAGAAAGAGAGGTGGCCCTTGCAGAGTCATTTATGTCTTTGCCCTCCAATCAAACTGCGACCTGATTAATCCCACACGATCCTATTCTCCAGGTTGGTACAATAAACCAATCACACACAGCTCATCTGGTTTTCTGTTATTAGGGTTCAAGTAATCAAATCTGTTCTTGAGACGTCTCAAAATTTAGATGAAACATACTCAAGATTATATTTGGATTCTTGTGGACTTTTAATTTTAACTTCAACTTGAATTTAGATATAAGCAATTGATGGTCTATCCCACAGTTGGCCCCTGGCCTTTTCCTGGCTGATTTAATTGAGCTCTTCCCACAGATATAAGTAATGTGATTCCTTTGTACTCCATCTGGTGAGATGCATGTGTATGTAGTTGTTAGGTGCTGTTGAGTTGGGTCTGACTCTTACCAATCTGACTTTATGATAGCCTCAAACAACGTCCAGTCCTGTAACATCTTCACAATTGTTCCCATGTTTAAACCCATTGTTGCAGAAACGGTGTCAATTCATGTTGTTGACGGCCTTCCTCTTTTTTGCTGCCCCTCCACTTTACCAAGCATGGTGTGCATCCCCAAGAACTGGTCTCTCTTGACATGTCCAAAGTATGTGAAATGAAGTCTCACCAGTCTTGCCTCTAAGGAGCCTTCTGGCTGTACTTCTTCTAAGACAGATTTGTTTGTTCTTTTGGCAGTCCATGGTACTTTCAAGATTCTTTGCCAGCTGGATGTATAACCTTGCCTCCCCGCTCTCCCCCGACCTGGGGGATGGATAACAGAAATGTGGGTGAAGGGATATAGCCGATGGTGTAAGATATGAACCCCCCCCCCCAACAACTATACACATGGTTCACGAGGATGGAAAAAAGAGGAGCTGATAACAAAGGGTTCAAGTTGAAAGATGTTTTGAAAATGATAACATATATACAAGTTTGCTTGATGTAATTGATTTATAGATTGTTATATCTGTAGGAGCCCCCAATAAAATGTTTATTATAAAATATATACTCTTCACCAGCTCCATAATTCAAATGCATCAATTCTTTGGTTTTCCTTATTGAATGTCCAACTTTCACATGTATATGAGGCGATTAAGACATCATGGCTTGAGTCAGTTACACTTAGTCCTAAAAGTAACATACGTCATCACTAATGTTGTGGAAAAGAGATGCTCATAATGAAGCTGTCTTGCATAATTCTATCATAGGATCTTTAGTTTAATTAGATTAATTTCTATCATTAAGGGCATATTTTCCAACTCATTTTGTTTCCAACGTTTGCATTCTTTTGCACTTTAATTAGTAGTAATTATCAATGCATCACGAGTGTATGTTTGATCAATTTCAGATTGAAGACGTTGGTAGAAGTATTGTTTCTTCATCATTGGCTTTAGTGGTTGGTGGGTAAACTTGAAGAATAGTTGTATTAACTGGTCTTCCTTCCAGATGAATAGATACTGTCCTGTCAGACACAGCATTGTACTTTAAGATAGATCCTGAAATGTTCCTATGGATGATTTATGCAATGCCATTTCTCTTGAATTTGTCAGTCCTGGTATAGTAAATTATATGATTGCCTCATTCAAAATAGCCAATATATGTCAATTTCAGCTAATACCTAGAATTTCAACCTCTATGCACTCCATTTAATTTTTTGCAACTTCCAATTTTTCTAAACCATACCTGATATTTTCTAGACCATACCTCATGTTCAAATTGGTAATGGATATTTCAACTATTTCTTTTAATTTTAGTGTGTCCTGTTGAAAACAGAACTGGGAAGATTTAGAGTCTAGGAGGAAGATTTTGGTGGAGGAAGGCCTTGATATTCGTTGGAGATGAATCCATCACATTCTTCTAACAAAAAGTTATTCCCCACGATGTCCCCCGTAATAATGGCAGTGTTAAGATGCTGCCTGTGAACACATGGTTGCTACTATACCCTTGGAGGGCCTCTGCGTGAAGGCTGTGTGCCATCAAGGGCGGTCAGGCCACCCCACCCTAAGTGCAGCCCACTCCCTCTGAAAAGGATCAGAGACTGCTCCCCTGGGGAGAGCTCAGGGACACTTAAGGTCAAGCCCCAGGTCAGCAACTGCCAAGATTAAGCTGCCATCTTAACTCTAGAACCTGCCCAACTTGTTACATATGTGGCTTCTTCTGATGTTTCTTTTGTTGTGGAGGCTGCCCCATTAGCCAATGAAAGTCCAAAGGCTGGGCTCCATCCCCATCGATGTGCTCTTTGAGGAGGCAGTGCTTTCTCAGTGCATTCTGAGTGCCTTCCAACTGGAGGGGCTTGTCACCTGGTATTTCATCAGCAATGCTCTCCTGCTACCATAAGATGTCCTGTGGTTAGTCCCAGAAGTGAATGATCTATTCCTTCTTCCGATTATGTTATTCATCGGCAAGCTCTACTGAAAACCATTCGCCATAGGTGACCTAGCTGGCATTTGAAATACCAGTGGCGTAGCTTCCTGCATCCTAATAAACCAAAGCCACTGCAATTTGACACCCTGACGAGATGTGGGGTTCAAAGTCATAGTTGCTAAATGTGTGCTCAGACTGTCTGCACCCTAGGGAATCATCCATGCATTATTCTGCAGCTTACTTTCCCACTTAATAGCACTTCATGGAAATTTCTGATATTAATATTGAAAATTCTACTTCCCTCTTTTAAAGAGCCATGTAATATTTTACTGTATGGGAAAATCCTTTATTTTTTAGAGTGAATAATTTGTTTTTATACCTTATTTAATTAAGAAATAGCACCGAAGATTTTGACAACTAGCTATTTCTGTTCTTTTTAACTATTTTAACTAGTCTATGTGAATTACATATAGTTTTATTACCTTATGGGAAAATGTTTACATACACAATATTTACTTCTTAGAGTTTTAGGTTTTATTGTGGTTGAATACAAGATCACTTATTATACATGTTCAAGGGCTTTTGAAGAAAATGTGTACTTTTTGTGTTTGGAGGTATAAAGTTTTGCCTATTAATGAAATAAAGTGAAATATAATATTTAAAAATAGTTCTCATTGAAGCTGCTCCAACACTCAATTACCTAATGCCTGTCAGAGTGGCAGGGTCTCAGTGACGAATCTTTCCAAAGAGATTAACAGTCTTTTCTTCCGGGTGCCTCTCAATCAAATGAAACCCAACCAAACCTACTGCCAGCAAGTTGATTCTGATTCCTAGCACCCCAAGGTAGGACTTTAGAGGCTGGTGGCTTGCTGGCAGTGTGATGTTTACCTGACAGCGAGGATTCAAACCATAAACTTTCAGTTAGCAGCCAAGTAAGTTAACTGTTTATATCACTCAGTAACCTCCAATTTAATATTTTACTCACTGACAGCCATTGAGCTAATTCCCACAAAGGATAGGACAGGATAGGGCTGCCCCCTGGGGATTTCCAAGACTGTAACTCTTTATGGGAGTAGAGTCTTGTCTTTCTACCCAGCAGTGCCTGAGGGTTTCAAACTGCTGGCTTTATGGTTAGCAGCCCAAACAGTAAAGACACTAGACTATTTAACAGCTTCAAATTCCTATGTATCTTTGTCTTAAATGTTAGATAGAGAAGCGTAATTATTACTACAGTATAAGGAAATTTTGATACAGTCAGGATCCTCGTGAAAGACTGATATAAGTTGTGATGTTTGGTTTACTACAGTTATTGTGATTGTGTACACTTGTGGCGTGGAGGAGACGTTTCTTTGTCTCATGTAATACTCCTCTCTACTCAGCCCGGCCTCAACTAATACTAATCCCACATTCTGTTTGTCATCACTTGCCTTGTGTTTATGGTTGTTTCCGTTTTAAGTAAGGAGGGAGAGTTTATTTTTTAACCACAGAGAAAGCCTGACCCACAGTGGGAACATGATTGTAAGTTTATAGGTTGAATTCTAGAGGCCTGATGCTGACGATACCTACTTGTTTGCAACAGTGTAACTGCACTTAATACAGTACTGGCAGGAGAGAGATCGTTTTTCTTGAATCTTTTTATTTCTACTTCCTACACAAAAGTATTCTTATGTTCTGAGCGGCCAGGAAACAAGAAGAGGTGCTGGCAAAACCGCACATGTGTGGCCCTGTCATTAGCACTGCGACTTGCCCCTACCTCTAGCTTGCCAGAGTCAGGTAAGAGCAGTTCACCTGGACATCAAACTTCAATTTCAGAACTGTTGAATTACCACGCAGTGCGCTTTTAAAAAAATGATTACTCTTGTTTTGATCTACTTTTCCTTCCCACAGTGAAAATAACTTTGGGAATATTCAACAATAAAAGAAAATAGAAAGCAAAGGTCCCTAATATTTTCTCTCTGAAATAACCCCTCTGTGTACCATGACCATCTCTTTACATAAATATACATATATATGCACACATGGGCACAAGCACACCTATACACACATATACATATATTTCAAAGTTTTATCTCATGCACACTTTACTGTTTTTCCTGGTGGCTTAGAGACAGTATTTCTCTTTGTTCCATGTTATATGTCTAGAGACAGATAAAGTGATGGCAGCCGATGGTGTTGGTAGAGGCCATCCAGCTAATTCCAGTCCACAGATAGCATCAGACGTTGCCCAGCCCTTCAGCATCATCTCACTTGGTGCTGTATGTGAGTGCACCGGTGGAAACACTGTCAATCTAGTTCATTGAGGGTCTTGTCCTTTTTGCTGACCCTTTACCAGATGTGATAATTTTTTGTGGGCCAGGATTTGTTGTTTGATAGTTAATACTTAATAATCTCCCATAACTTGACCTAACACAATGTAATCACAGCCGGTCAATTGGGAGCTAGGCCGGGATGAAACATCCTGAGACCTAACACAAAGCAATCGCAGCCGGTCAATTGGGAGCTAGGCCGGGAAGAAACATGCTGACCCAGGTTAGAGACATAATACAGACTATTGAAAGGTGGTTTCCTCAGGGGTGTGGCCTGTTTCCAGCCTGAATGGACGCTGGGAAAGCTTGTTTGCTTTTTGCTGGGTTTGAATCCTACATATGCTTATTGATCTTTGGACTTGAACCAATGGTCTGCCAATCTTGGGAAGCATCAGCAGCCTACCTGCCAAATCTTGGATTAATTTGCCTCTGCTGCCACCTCCTGCCAACCTTGCAGTACCCTGAATCAAAAGAAGCCTCCAATCTAATATGACCCCATGGACTTGGGACCTTCCTGGACATGGCTCTGCCTTCTACAATTGTGTGAGTCATCTTCTTGATCTAGTTGTGTGTGTGTATTCAACTGGTTTTGATTTTCTAGCGAACCCAACCTAAGACATTTGGTACTAAGAATGGTTCTAAAGAAACAAAATTTTAAGGGTAAGCTTTGCATACTGATTCTCAAATAGAATGTTTTCAAGACACTGATAACTCTGCTTCCCTTAATATTGATAACTGCCACCATTATTACTGGTAACCCTGCTTCTATTAGTAAAGTGGATGTGTTAATCCATGGTATGGGGTAGAAATGATAATAAGCAAAATATCACTTACCATAGGTTAAGTATTGCTAAGTGAAGCTTTAGTGTTTGATATTTTCCATAATTTTTTTCAGGATGAGAAGTATAGGGGAATTGATTGAGTGGTACTACTTACCATAAATCAAGTGAGAAAGAGGTAATCTCAGTGCTCCACGCATCACGGGCTCAAGTGCCGAGTAAAAGACCTCATTATTATGGCAGAGAACCTGTTGTGGAACCTTCTCTTGTTCTGAACCTGACTCAAAGCTAGCTTCGAGTCACTTGAGAAACAGGCCAGAGTCGCACAACCAAATAAGGAATATACTGTCTCCAAAATCCAAGGAGGTCCACCAGGTGTTGGCCTTCTTTTAGTTGTGGCAGGGGCCTGATGCTATAATTTAATTTTCACTTTAGTAAGAATATCTCAACATGCTTCACACCACTAGACTTCTAGAAACTTCACTGAGGTGGAAGGTGCCTAAATTTCTGTGGGGTTAATTTCCCACCCTCTACCACACAGATATTTTACCAATAAGTCTAAAGTTATTGATACTTCTTCCTTACTAAATCCAATCAGCATAATGTCATCAACGTAATGGACCAGTGTGACATTTTGTGGAAGAAAAAGATGACCAAGATTCCTAAATTATGACACAGTACTGGAAAGTTGATATAACACTGAGGGAGAGTCATGAAAGCACATTGTTGCCCTGGTCAGCTAAGGTCAAACTGCTTCTGGTGGTTCTTCAAAACCAAAATTGATAAAACTATTGCCCAGCTCGATAGCAGCATACCAGGTATCAGAAGTATTAATTTTCTCAGGCAGTGAAACCACATCTGATCAGCAACTACAATCACAGCTGCCCCTTGGTTAAGATTATAATAATCTGTCATTATCCAAGATTCATGTTTGTTTGTTTTTTTGCACAGATCAAATAAGTGAGTTAAACCGAAGCTGTGGGAATCACCATTCCTGTGTCCCTCAAGTCTTTGATGGTGACACTAATCTCTGAAATCCCTCCAGTAATGTATATATGCATCAGATATTTTTTGGTTTTCTTTGCTTAAAAATATGAAGAAAATGTGGTTAGTGCATTTTAGTACAAGTGCTGGTTGTATTATGTTGGGCACATATGACACTATAATTGTATTTAGAGATTATGTATGGTGTAAGGGGATGTGCACAGGTGCCAATGATTGGACTACTAAGGTTTATGTCAACTTGGTTGAGACAGGATTCTCAGTGGTTTGGAAGCAAGCCCCCATGATCTAACTTAACACAGTGTACTCACAGCTATTCAGTTGTACACCACTAGAGTGGGTGCAAAGACCCATATTAAGGCTAGAACCCTGATGCAATCAATTGATAGGACATATCCTCGAGGATAATGCCTGCGTCCAATACAAGTGGACACTGAGAAAAAGCTTGATTGCTTTTTTGGCTGGGTCTGAATTCTGCATATGCTCATTGACCTTTAATTCTTTAGACTTAAGTCAACAAACTGCCATATTGCCTGCCAATCCTGGGCATCTTCAGCAGTCTGTCATCTGACCCACTGATTTTGGAGTCAATCACCTTTGCAAACATCAGCCTGTAGTCTTCCTAATAATTGTGGGTAAATCAGTCCTCAAAGCTATAGTATATGTGCCGCCGAAGCAAGCACTGTCCTCAAAGCTATATAAGTCAGAAGCCTCCAGCCATCTGACCCCATGGACCTGGAATTGGACTTGTCTTCTTCTACTGTGGAAGCCACTGTCTTGTACCAAAGTTCTTCTTACAGATCATATATAGGTGGCACGGGCTTGATTCTCTAGTGGACCCAGCCTAAGACACCAAGCATAACGTCTTTTTCCAGGAAGCCCAAACCAACCCCAAGGGACAAAAGTGTGTGTGCAAGTTAGATGTGGTTTCCCAAAAAACTCACTGCAATCAGGTTGATTCTGACTCATAGCTACTCTACAGGGTAAAGGACAATTGGCCCTTTGTTTTCCAAGGCTGTACGCCTAGACTTCTGCAATTCTCAGGTTTTTGTTTACTTTATCGAGATAACTATATATAATATAAAATGCACATACTTTGCATATGCAGTCGTACACATGCTAGCAATGTGCCTTAGCTGTAACCAGTGCTCTGTCACAGGGCGTCTTGTAATCACTCTGCAAAGTTCACTGTGTCTTTTCTAATCAGTCTTCCTGTCCCTGGGGTAAATCATTGTGTTTACTTCTATCACCATTGCTTAGTTTTCTCTATTGAATTTGTTTCTTCAAATTCCAAATGAAGCCTGGAGTTTGGGTTCAGGTGTCGGGCTTGCCTCAGACTCACCTTGTAGCCTTTGACAAGCTCAATGAGATCAGATGACCTCTGAAAACTTATTCCAGTTCTCCGAGTCGACAAATTGCCATTTTGTATGTATATGAAGGGGCTTCCAAAAATTCATGGAAAAAATGGAATTAACGATAATGGAATTTTCCCATGAATATTTGAACTCCCCTGGAAATCTTCATTCTACGGCACATAACCAGTTTGCGGGGTTCTACTCCAAACGAAGCTCACTGCCAACAATCAAATTGATGCTGACTCAAAGTGACACTAGAGGATAGGGTAAAATTGCCCCTCTGAGTTTCTGAGAGTGTAACTCTTTATGGGAGTAAAAAACCCTTTCTACTGTGAATGGCTGATGGTTTCAAACGGCAAACCTTGCAGTCAGCAGCCCAGTGTGTAACCGCTCTGCCACCACAGCTCCTCGGGGAAAAGCACTCTCTTTACCAATGATCACGGTGCCAGTGTGACAGAGTGTTCAAGGCAGTCTGGAAAGATCAGCAGTGCTCTAGAATGAGGACACCTTGTTAGGGGATCCTGGGAATCTGATGTTCCCTGTAGAAACAAACAAACAAACCCTTGACTGGAAGACAAGGTAGAAACTCCCAAATAGATTAATAATTGGGAAAAGAGAACCAAATTCATCATGATTCACGGATCTGGAACAGAACTGAACGAACAAAAGTATAGACTACACCTTCACTTATGGAGGGAAAAGTGCTAGCAGACGGTGATAATGAAATCCGGCTCAGGGCCACTTAACTGGCAACCAAACCTCCTGCTTTCCTGCTAAGCCTAGAAAACCTCTTTAACTCATGGTTTCTCCTTTAACTCTAAGCATTCTTTTTCAAACTTTAGAGTGAGTCCATGATCATGGACAAGCATGCTTTTATCACATTTTCTTTCCTGGATATTTAAGAATCCTTACTGAACATGATACTGTGCCCTCCACCCTAGAGCTGTGCTATGGGTCTTTAATGGTAAGCCTACTGGGTCTAATCTTGATCGTTGTTTTACATTGTTCTTTCTGGGAATTTCTATAATGGACCTAACATAGAAATATAGATTTGCTATCTTCTAGTATGTGGTGGTTACATAATCTGGTGTCACGTTGAAAGGATTATGAGTGAAGGTCTGGCCTGTCAATCAAGATTTAACCAGTGTGGGCAGGGCCTTTTCCTGTGCATTCTGGGAACTCCTGGATTTCCTCCTTGGAGGCGGGAGACTCTCTTTCTCTCTACTGAGAGATGCTCTACTGACAAGACACATGGCATTATGCCCTGGGAGCTGGAAAAGCAACATGGACCTACCCTGATGCAACCAGAAACCTCTGGAGCAGAGAAGCCACGTAGAGACCCCTGCCAGCGCTGAGATGCTTCCAATGCCACTGGATCCACAAGACTTCCAACCCACTGGCCTGTGATCTTCCGGCATTCAGCATCATTGCATGTGTTTCGTGCGTCTGAAGAGGAATTTATAGATTGGTATCGGACACATAGGCTAATATCGGACTTATGGACTTGATCTGGATCGGGCTGGGATGTTTTATCAAAATTCAATTGCTCTTGTATATAAACCTCTGTCTTATTCACATGAGTCTCTATGTATTTGTGTCTCTAGTCTACCCGGACTAACACATAGTCCTTTTCATATCATATCAAATCAATCATTATTTGGAAAGGGACAGGGACTTTTCCAACCAGAAAACATAACACAAAGCTACCATCTGCTAAGCACACGTCAGCTCATTTCTCTCTCCTGGCTAGCAATTCCATGAAGCAGCTGTATGCTTGTTTTGTGAAAGATGAACAAACTAAAGCACAGGATGACTAAGGCTCTTCCTAAGGTCACGAGGTTCAAGCTAGGCTACAGTCTGACGGCAGAGCTGGGATCTTAACGTGTACAGCCTCCCAACAAATGAGCCACCCTAAACAATTTGTCTCCTAAAGTTCTCATCGCACTTCCATTTTCTCACTGAAGCCTCAAAGCATTTGACTGGTATCACCTGTATGTATTCTAAGAAGCCCTCATGGCATAGTGGGTTAGGCGCTGGTCCCCAAGGTCAGCAGTTCAAAGCCACCAGTGCTCTGCCATATTCAGACGAGGTTCCTACTCGCAGAGTTACAGTCTCAGAAACCCCAAAGGGCAGTTCTGCCCCTGTCCCCCAGGGTTACTATGAGCCAGCACTGACTTGATGGCAGTGAGTTGATCTAAAACTTCCAGGAACTCACTATTGAGCAAATGCCATTCCTACTTGGAGTCCTTCGGAGGCACAAAGAGTAAAACATTTGACTACTAATCAAAGTTTGGTGCTTTGAACCTGCGGTGCCTTGGAAGAGAGGTCGGGGGTAGCCTAGAAACAGTCGCATGTAGCCATGAAAATGTGCGGCACACTCAGCAACATGTGAACTCATAAGCAGAATCAATTTGACAGCAACTGGTTTGCTTTTATGCAACCTGGCTCCGAGCCCCACATATGGTCCTCCTAGAATTTCCTTCAAGCGGTGCTGTCACTGAGTGGCAGTTGGCCATCACTGAGGATTTCAGCCGCTCTATGCACCTATGTCCCCGATGGCTCATACCCATGCTGCTTACACTCGTTCTGTATTATACGCCACTAGAACGATCAAAGTAAAGAACACACACACTTACTTTGCTAATCAGACCTCGGCCAGGAAATGATGTAAAGAATCCTATTAACAAAATGAACCTGGAACCAACTACTGTTGTATTAGCATAATGTCTACACCTCAGAGCAGATGCCAACCATAAAACCCAGCACCTACGTCTCAACAGGAACAAATGATCTAATTTATTATTTCCAGGACTGTGCCCTAGTCCCTGCAGGAGGACGTCCCGCCATGTTTGGTAAAGTGGAAGGGTGCGAAACAGAGGGGGGTCCTCAACGAGATGGGGTGACACCGCCGCATCACCCATGGGCTCAGGCATCAGAACAAGTGTGAGGATGGTACAGGACCATCAGTGCTTTGCTCTGCTGTGCACAGGGTCCCTCTGAGTCGGAGCCGACTCGATGGCACCTAACAACAGTAATACTTTGCCAGGTGTTCCTGTGGCTAGCTAGACAGCCCATGTGCGGTCTTGTGAGAAAAGGCTAATGAAGACAAGTGAACTGGGCCCAAGTGATGATGGTTAACAAGTGCTGTGCACAGGGTGTGCCACCTCCAGCCCGAGACACTGCGTCACAGGGAGCCAGGCACTCAGTGCCCACCTACCAGCTGCTGTTGAGTTGACTCTGCTTCACGGTGCCCCATGAGTGTCAGAGGACAACTGTGTCCCAGGAGACTTTCCAATGGCACCTTGTCTTCTGATATAGTTCACCAGGCCGCGCTTCTGCAAATGTAGACTTGAAAACGGCTCCTCAGAATTTAATGCCCAAGAAATATCTCCCTTTGATGGGAATAGTTCTGTCTTCCAGTAATTTCTGCAGAAAACATACCTAGTCAAAGGAGCTATCAACCCACCTCTGAACTCTTAATCCCTTCGACTCTGTGCTCTCGCCCCTGGCAGAGTGGCTCTCCCGTAAGAGCTGCCCGTGGAGTATCTCTGTGAAAGCTCTTTAACCTAATGTGCTAACTGATCTTTCCCTTGCTTTTTGTGCCAACTCTATTTTGGTTTGAAATAAAGTGGTGACCAAGTCAGAGGGTCACCTGAGGCAGACAGGTCTTTAAGATCTAATCTCGTGAGACCCTGATGACGGAAAGCCAATTCCACCCCAGTTCATACTCACAGACAGAGTTGAGGGCTTGCTTGCTCAATGGGACCACAGCTTCGTAGTAGAAAGAATGTGGGATACTAAAACCATGTTTATGTCATTTGAATATACTCGTTTGGAAAGTGGGGCTTTACAAACCTATTTTGCAGAGTGCTTGGGATCTCTAGTGACAAGGTCGACAAGTGCTGGTTCACGACAGAAGTCCAGCAGCAGCTTTCACTTGCAGGACTGTTTCTCCAAACACCGACTTTATAGGCCGCGACTCTGAAGATGCTCTCGAAAAAGCTCCAGAGGCAACCCCAGCTTCCATTTGCTAGCTAATGGATCATTGAGCATGGATAGGAAACAAAAGGAGCATCTCTCACTTCCCTGGGCCAGACACTAAGCTGGGCACTGAATAGTGGCCATTTCCTGAAGGAGACACGGTCTCCCTGTCCCCCACCACCGGTGAACAGGAGGAGTGTGAGAAATTACGTTTGTAGGTCTCCCGGTTGCCCTTGGAACTAGTGTGTGGTGTGACTCCCAAAGTCCATGCCTCCTCTGTTTTAAGAGCTATTTCTAAAAGGAATCGATTGTTTCTCTGGTCACTGAGAACCCTTCAGTAACTCCCGTGTGCATGTAGAAGTAAGAACAAAGCGCTTCACAGAGATCTCACTAGGAAGATGGAGAGGGACAGTTGTTATTTGTGTTCTGCCAGTTTTAGGTCAGCCATGCTAAGAGTGGTCAGGTTCAAAGGCTCACACAGGACAAAATGAAAGCATTTCAGAGTTAACTGTTAAGCATAAAAAATGTACTTTAAAAATGTTTTTATTGAATATTAAACAATACAAGAACTGTAAGTTAGACATTTAGCCAAAGCACAATTACAGGTTAAATATAATCACAAAGATGTCTTAAATAGAAACCTACCGCACAGGTCGGTTAAGTTCCTTGATACCCTCCTTTTGGAAATAAGTAAGTAAGTCAGTCTTTCATTCCAGGTGAAAGCTATGAAGACTGCACGAGTTTACATGCTGTAAGTGATTTTTCATGACCATACTGATAGGACCCCAAGTTCTGAATGAAACAGAAACAGGATGCCTGGTTAAATTTGAGGCTCAGATAAATATTTTTTTAGTGCAAGCATATGCCAAGTACTGCATGGGATATGCTTCAGCAAAGAAGTGATTTGTTGCTTATTTTAAATTCAAATTTAACTGAACAACTTGTAATTTATCTGACAATCCTATAGACAAATGCCAAAAAGAAAGGGTTGGGGGTTAGAGGCCCCTGCCACTGGTGGGTTACACAGAGAGCGACGACACCAACAAAACCAAAGAGTCACAACATTGGTTACACACGCAGTCCGACACCACAAGGGGAAGTTCAACTACTACTCCAACGGCTGCTGCCAGGAAACATCTTCCAGGTTTCCTCAAAGCTGGCTGGTAAATGTTGAGACACTTCACTGATAAAAAGTACCTCTCAGTCTGTAGCCTTTTATTAGTACACAATCTTGACAGACGGTATCAGAGACAAAGATCACTAGCACAAAGACAGGGTGCTTGATACGATGGGAGTAGAAGCAGGCATTTTATGTGCGTGAAGGCGTTCCATCATTTGAGTAATGAAGACAATGGTTATAGTCAAGGTCATCTTCTAGGTCTAGGCCAAGGACCTCAGAGGTTCCCAGGTTTTTCTAATTTTGACTGCCCTTCTTCAGAGATGTGTATTTTGTTTCCAAAGACATTGTCAACTGTATTCCTAATAGAGGTGTGTTTTTAACCTCCTCATCTTGAACCTTGGGGAGGGGCGCGGGGCTACAAGGTTTACAAACAATCTGAATCAACAAAGGGCTCTCAGGGCTGCCTGCAGAAATGGGTGAGGGGTGGAAAGACGCCCAAACAACAAAATCATCTGCGTTCTGGAGCATGAGCAAAATGCTGGAAAAGTGAATGGTGGGACACGTGTGGAGACATGAAAGTAGAAAAGAAAATGTGGGAAAATAAAGAGTCCAAACTGCAGTCATCCCTCCACCACAAGTGCTATTTCAAAGGGACAGAACCAGAACCGTGGCCACACCAGGACCATGCTGGGTCTTGCGGCTTCCACACGATCTGTAGCATTCCACTGGTTTGTACTTTAGTGTCGCCACGATTTCTACTTAAAAACAAAAACCACTTTGTACAGCACCCAGACTATCTCCCTACCTGCTCTCACTGTCTGAAGTTGTGGCTGCAGCCCCCGGCGGTGCTGAAATCTGTCCATCTGTCTCCAGACCAGATGTGGCAGCAGACCGCTGAGCAAGTGGAGGCTGACGGGTGTGGGCAGCTCTCTGTACAAAAGGAAGCACTGCTTGTGAACTCTGTTCTCACAAAACGAGTTTCATGGGTACGGAGCCTCACAGATGTGCCCGCCTCCCTGTCTCCTGCTAAAACACTAAGAAATAGAACTGTTTTCCCTTACTTACTACAGTACAAAAGGTTAAAAAGTTTCTGCCATAGTTAAGGCTTTCTTAAGAAAAGTTGAATGGTCTAGCAATTTCAGAGTACACAAGATGCCCAAAAGAGAGCCCCACTATACAAGTGGTATGCTTCTTTTAACGCATTTTTTTCAAATGCCAAATATGCCCAACCGCAGCTCAACATCGCTTTGACAATTATTTCTCATATTTCTGTCCCTCCTTTGACATCAGACAAATATAACCAGTCTCTTTCCAAAAATCTGACATTTTATAAACTCCATCTTAATGTCACTTGAAAGTGGTCCCTGAATGATTTATAGTCTTACGTCTATGCAAGACGTAGCCCAACAGAAAACCCAGCGAGCACACTGTTGATCACAGAGACCATACAAACGGAAGGGAACGTACTCACAAATGCACACCATGTCTTGTTTGAACGGCCACCCACAGGGATCTAGGGAGCGCACGTTTGAAACGGGAGGGTGGGCAAAGTCCAATAACCCTTTGGGAAATTGGTAGATATAATGAATACGAGAAAAACCAAGGCAATTTTCTCCCTTTGTTTTTTACATAATGGCTATAATAGAAGATTAATCTATGTAACTTGAGCTGTCATATTCACACACTTCTCTGCGTAAGTCACTGCACTTTGCTATTTTGAAGGCAAAGGGAAGTTAGCCCAGCCACGAACCACCGAGCTCAAAGGAGCACAAGGATGACAGTCACCAAACATTCCGACATTGTTGGTCCTACTTACGCTGTTTGAAAAGCTAGACGTTTCAGACTCTATGAAGGGAAGTACGGTACATAAGCTAGCTGGCTGAAATGCTACTACTTTGCATAGAATTAGAACTCTGAGTTTCATGCTGTCCTTTACGAACAAAGCGGCAGAATCTTCAGGGCACAGCACATGATGCTGTAGACCCGTTTCCTGTGGTTGTGATAGAAAAACAGAAAGGTAGATACACAGTCACCTTTTTCAAGACTCAAGAAGAAAGAAGGAAAATGAGTTGGGCCAAAGAGAACTGTTGGAGCTAATGATACTTCCAGACAAGCAGTCTGGAGAAAGGGGCTGGAGAGCCTCTAATGCAGGGCAAGAATTTATGCCCGAGTCAAGTATCCAGTTGGTCCAAACCTGATAAACTGGATCCATCTGGTCTAGTCCTGGGAGTCTGGAATGTGGGGCAAGCTGGTGGGGGGTGGATCCGATTCTTCCTCATAGATCGGGAAACAGAGGGGCCATTGCAGGGGAGCCGATATTGGAAATTTTGTTAGTATTATATATTGCACATACAAGAAATTAAATATATTTTAGACTGACTTACTGCCATGACTTTAATATTTCAGAGAGTTCTTAACAGTGCTACAGAGGAAAATTACAAAGGTAATCACTTTTGTTAACTTTATCATGAATTTTAATGATGTTCTCAAAAAAACGGAAAATTGGTTCCTCTGACATATCAATTAACCCAAACTTCTTAACATATGAATAACATATGTATATTTTCTCCAAAACTACTACATACTCACATTGTGCCCAGGAAAGGACACTGCAAACGTGTTCCTTACACAGCACCTGCCTCGGTACACAGAGCATCAGGTGCGTCACACTGGCACTTTAAATGGGGAACCACAGTTTAACTTCTCAAGTGTAAGGCCCACGTTTAAAAATGACATAACCATTAATCAAGTCAGTATAATGGAAACAATGTATAATCGAAACCATAAATCTTGCAGATAGCTACACCATAAACCCCTTTTAAGGAACTCAAAATACCACTGTGCTTACTATTTTAAACTCTAGCTACGTGAGGAGGCAAGTGATACACACGTTCATACCTACTGAAACTACACAGGTGGCTATCCATCAACCCTTTGTGACACACAACAAAACCAAAAGGAAGGAGAAAGAAAAATATACTGAATGATATCGACCTTTGAGGTTTCCCGTGGGGTTCTAATGGTATTACCTAGTAGCCAAGCCACAGACCCCGCCGAGGTCACTGACGACACTTCAACAGAAGTGACACCAGAGGCAAAGGCTTGACTTGATTGCGCGGACCGTGAACGACTCGACTACGAAACTCAAACGAGTCCCGGGTGTCTAGTTCTAGCAGAGAAAGCCAGCAAATGCCCAGCCAAGAGCCTGTGTTTGTGCATGTCACCATTTTGTTTTTCTTCAAGAGATTAAATGAGATCACAGCTCAATCAGTGTGCATTAAAAAAACCAACAAGTTTTCTAGTATTTAAGTTGAAGTGGAGACTGTGTGTCACACTGTTTTTTCCTTTTTTCCACCACGGTTGTTACTTTTTGCTTCATAGCTGAGTAGATGAAGAGCATATCAAAGCAAATAAATTACTGCACTCAATTGAAAAGGGCGAGTATATGAACTTCAAAGGGATATTCTTTTGACAGGTGTCAGTGTGCACCTGGCAAATGCTGATTAAAATAAGCAAAACTAAGTAGTAACTTTGCAAAGAAAACAATATACTTTTGCTTCATCATATTTTTGAAGACAAAACAAAACAAAAAACAAAACTCTGCAAAAAATGGATAGGGCTTTGGTTTCAATTTTTGCTCCTCGTCTGCATATACTGAGTCTGACAGAATGATTTAAAATTTTAGTACAGGGACTGAAGGAAACCATGTGAAATACCTCATTAAACCCCAAATCCAAAATTATATACATAAAAAATATCTAGTAATGGACTTAATTCCTAGTAGTTTTCAAAGGTAAAGGAATAATAAAGCAACATTTTGTAACATTCATGGAATACAATTGTTCCACTGAAATTGTAAATAAGGCAGCTGACTTGGGGGGGGTGGGGTTGCACGGCAATCCTGGTGGTTCACATTAAGCAGAGGGAGCATGTATCCTCAGCTGCAGGCCCCGGCTCCTTTTCTGCAGCAACATTATAAAACCACCAGGCTCCTCGGTCCTAGTGCTCCTCCGTCTCCTCCACGGCCTGACGACCAGAAGAGCATCGCTTACCAGCTTCCCTGGCGGGGCTTCTCCTGTTCCCAGCAGGCTGGTGGGGAAGAACCAAGATGAGCCTCACGGGGGAGTTCCTGAATTAGATGATTCTTGTGCCCCTCTCTTTAGGATGTGCCAGGTAAAAAAAAAGTACACGTAAAAACTTTTTTTTCCCCTTTCCATCTCAATTTATGTTTATGCAAAGTACAAACATAAAGTACAAAGGAAACAAACAAAGGAATGAACTCTTAGTCGGAAGGTTCAGTTGCATTGCTAATGATTTTAGTCAGTATGACTTTGTGCAAAACACCCTTAAGACG